>NC_089276.1:10530589-10840589 GCF_963678975.1 Dysidea avara
ACACAGATGAGTATTAAGGTATTTCTTAGTGCTGTTTTATAATGTTCAAAATAAGCATAAAGGAGCTGGGTTCCAATGAAGTGAGATTTTGAGCACTAAGAAGTACCTTATGACACATCCTTGTGCTTTTCTTGCTTATATACTATATTACATTGAATTGAAAGTGCTGTAACTTGAGAACAAGATGTTGAAACAACTTGCAACTGCCTTCATTAAACTAGAAATTTAATTACCTTTCATATGGTGCCCAGTATAAGGACAAGGGACCTTTTGTTCAAGCTCTGTGCTTGATAATTGAACTGCTGTAGTTCATGGTTTTCTGTTGAGATATCCACCTGTGACTTTAGCATTAAATAACTTTTGTTATACCCCTTTAATAAAGAAACGATACACATCAGGATGATCCTTGTACATAGTACTACACAATCGTCAGCATTGAAGGTACAAAACTTTAACAGAATCCCTGCAAATGGAAATTTTAGTGATTTTGTTTACTGCCTAGGTGAGAAAACTATTTGTTTTTTTATAGATTACTAATAGGCTATTATGTTCCAGCTGTATGCTTGTACTACTATGATACTAGGCCCAGCAGTTAACTTGATAGAAACATGACTGCATTTATAGGCCACTACCTGCTGCACAATGAGCATACTAGTCTCTTATGCTGCCTAGCTACTAGAGTAGTTTAGAACATTGTGTAAATGCACCATGATGTATGAAGAGCTACTGGAACTTGCTTAGCTTAGCTAGTAATTGCTTGCCTGCTGAACAGTGAACATGCTAGTCTATTATGTCACCTAGCTACTAAAGTTTAGAAACATTGTGCAAACAAAGGGTAGGTATAAACAGTGGACCCGGGGACCAAGGACCAGGGGACCCACAAGGATCCAGCTTTTTTTGGAATTTTATACACTTCACAATATTCTATACTTGTACTAGGCACTCTGCAAGTAGTCTTGCATAGCCAATCAACTTTTTCCCATCACAGTGTCTCACACAATATCTATACCAATTAGAAATTGTAATCACATCTAAAACAGTGTCTGAAGCTGACTGCATTTATAGGCCACTTGCCTGCTTGTACAATGAGCGTACTAGTCTATTATGTTGCCTATCTACTAAAGTTTAGAAACATTGTGAAAATGCACCATGTTGTATGAAGTGCGGTTGTAGAGTCCCCGGGCTGAAACTTGTCGGCTACGAGGCTTAGTACTATTTCCCTGGAATAATTGTTTGCACAATATTTCTAAACTTTAGTACTGTAATATAATAGACTAGTATGTTCATTGTGCAGCAGATGAGTGGCCAATAAACTTCTTCAAAGGCGCTTATAATTAATTTCTAATTGGTATAAAATCTATGGTATAAACATTGTGTCAGGCCGTGGCGAGGAAAAGTGGATTGGCCATGCAAGACTACTTGCACAGGTACCCAGTACAGGTATAGAATATTATAAAGTGTATAGAATTCCAAAAAAAGTTGGATCCTCGTGGGTTCCCTGGGTCCACTGTTCATACCAGCAGCGTATTTATGGTTTACCAAGTGGGTGGACAAAACTGGTTTAAAGGTTTCTTAACCAGTGGCTAGACAATACTGGTTAATAATCTGTTTTTTTGCATACTGGTTCACAGCACTACCTGACTGATGCCTTCAGATGAGCATAACTCGATAACGGCTAAGGTTACAGGCTTGATTTTTTCACTGTTCAATGTCGCTTCAGCCCGAGAAGTGCCTTTTGGTATACCGCAGTACGTACACTGCATTCTTCATGGACTTACCGGTGTCCTCCATTCTTCTTTGGTGACAGTGAAAAGTGTCAATCTGGCGGTAGTATCTGATGGCTGCCTTCATAACGGAATTGTCCATATTTTTCATAGTGGCTACTTTAATTGCAGAGATACTTTTCAAATAGTTCTTGATTCGTAATGCTGTGTAATGGGTTGAACATAGCTGACAACCAAGCGTAATGGACAGTATACTTTTCAGATGATAATTGATAGCTGGAGTGCGCCGTGCCATTTCTTTTGATGCGGTATGCGTGGGTTCACCATTCATAATAATTTTATCATACAGTACGATAGTAACTGTGTAGTAGGGACCACAAAAGAGTAGACATGGCCCATGAATAATATCACCCAAAAACCAGCTTCAATTTTCCCAGACAATGATGAGGCAGTGTTGGTTAGGTAAAACTAAGCCCAAACAAGCTTTCAGATTGTCCCGAAACGCTTTCAACAAGTTGCTATGGAATTTAAAAACAAATTATTCAATGGAATTTTCTACTGACTGAGTATATAACTAAGTAACTGACTGATGCCTTCAGACAGGCATAAGGGCTAAGGCTACGGGCTTGATTTTTTCACTGTTTGACGTTGCTTCGGCCTGAGAGGTGCCTTTTGGCATACCACAGTACGTACAATGCATTCTTCATGGACTTACCAGTGTCCTCCTTTGTGTCCCATTCATCTTTGTTGACAGTGAAAGGTGTTGATTTGGCGGTAGCACATGATGGCTTCCCTTTGTAACAGAAACCGTCCGTATTTTTCATAGTGGCTATTTTGATTGCAGAGGTGCTTTTCGAACAGTTCTTGTTTCGTACTGCTGTGTAATGGGTTGAACATAGCCGACAGTGAAGTGCAATGGATACTTCACTTTTCAGACAATAATTAACATCATTGGGGTACGCAGCACCATTTCTTTTGGTATTCGTGGATTGCAGAGGTGCTTTTCAAACACTTCTTGATTTGAAATGCTGTGTAACAGGTTGAACATAGCTGACAACAAAGCATAATGGGTACATCACTTTTCAGGCAATAATTGATATAGCTGGGGTGCGCGGCGCCTTTTCAGATGTGGTATGTGTGGGTTCACCAGTCATAATGAAATTATTTGCAAAAAATGTTAACAAACAAGTACACGAAAAAATTTGGAATTTTCAACTAGAATAGGGACCATAGCACATCGATAGAAAGTACTGAAACAAGCTGGAGTAGTGCACAATACTAAATCACAGTAAAACAATAAGAAGTGTTGTATCCCTACTGTGAATTTCCGTTTTGGTATCTTGAGCACGGTAGAGATATAACACTTCTTGTTGTTTTACTGTGATTTAATATCGTGGACTACTCCAAAGTGTTTCAGTACTTTTTATTGATGTGCTATGGTCCCTACTCTAATTGAAAATTCCAAATTTTTTCGTGTACTTGTTTTATAACAAAAGTTAACTAACAAGTACACAAAAAATTGGAATTTTCAATTAGAGTAGGGACAATAACATACCGATAGCACAATAAGAATATAACACTTCTTACTGTTTTAATCAGCCTCACAATAGCTTTATGGTGCCTTGGCAGTATTGGTTAGGAAGAATCAAAAATATCTTTGGAACGACCAAAAACATTTCAGATAGGTTGCTATGGAATTTAAAAAAATTTTCAGCTGGCCGACTGACTAATAATTCCTTCAGACAAGCGTGGCTTGACAACAGTAATGGTACAAGTTTGACTGTTCGACATCGACAGGTAGCTTTTTGGCATACTGCAGTATGTACAGTGCACGCATCATGAACTTACTTTTATCCTCCTTTGTGTCCCATTTCTTTTTGCTGACAGCCGAAGGTGTTGATTTGCAGTAGCTTGATAGCTTCTCTATATTTGTTAACAGGAATTGTCTGTATTTTCTGTGGTGGCTGGATTGATTGCAGAGGTGCTTCTACTGTATTTCGTTAGTAGCGCTGTGTAATGGGCTGAACATAGCTGAAAGTGAAGTGTATTGACCACTTCACTTTCGTATCAATGGATAGTTGGGTGTGCAAATCGTCTGTGTTTTCCATGGTTACTGGATTGATTACAGAGGCCGTTCTCCTACTTTTCTTTGTTGTAGCACTGTACATAGCTGAAAGTGAGGTGTAATTTCCATTTTCCTATTGATGAGATATGTGCAAGTTCACCAGTTACAATGATGTTTTCTTTTAATGTAATTTATTGTTTACAATAAATTAAATTTAACATGCAGTGGATTTGGGTTAATTATATTATGTTTTATACAGTGATATAGCCAGCTGTATTGGAATAGAACGTAGGTGTCAAGTGCACATTGTACCAGATCATGCCATATGTAACAGATTATTACACTAGTTAAGCAACTTTCCAGTCATGTTTCCTCATCTGATGATAGTGCACATGAAGCAATCAAGAAGTTCTCTAGAATACTGCAGAAACAGTTATCCAGCCCTCCCTGTCCCCATAATGTTGAAAGATTCTTGGCGACCGAGGAAGGGTGAGCGCTGAAGCTTGCAAAGGAAAACACCTTAACATAAAAATACAAATTCGTTGCTTTTGCAGTTAAATTCATTGGTAACAAGAAAGGCAGCTGGAGAAAACACAAAAACATGGTGTAGCAGCTGCTACAAGAGCTTCTTCAAGTACAACAGTAGTAAACACCTCTTTATAATGCAATAATTCTTCCTCTACAACCTATCCAGTAACATTCCAAACTCTACTATGCCATTCGTAATGGGTGTGGTCACTCGCCAGCAAGCTATTTAACTTGTCAAACAACTATCAGCTTTGCGTACTACCAGCTCCAATTACCTTCTAATCTCTGAAGTGTGAACTCTCCATGGTGTAAATAATTCATCTCTTAATAAACAATTGGTTTCTTGGGGCCGTTTTGTTTATAACGAATTTTAATGCAAACGCGACAAATTCTATTGCAAAACTGACGAATTCAACTGCAAAACTGACGGAATCAATTGTAAAACCGATGAATCCAATTGCAAACGGGATGAATTCTATTGCAAAACCAACGGATTCAATTGCAAATCGGATGAATTCAATACAAATTCAATTGCAAAAACCTGTAGTGAGATATGAGCTCTGTTTGTCTTTGTAAATGTTATCACTAATTGTTCCATGATAGCTATGATATTCTATGATTCTTTGGTCCATTGTATATGTAGCCAGCTGTCACCTAGAAATAATCAGTACAACTATTGCAATTGGGATTGTTGATAGGAAGACTCTAGGAGGTGTCTTTCACTGATCTTGCAATCAATGCTATACTTTTTGGTATTACTACTGAGGTGTTGAGACTGAATAAAGTTGTCTTTATGTTTGATGACTTACTACAGTGGTCCTTCCATTATTTTATGACCTTATCCAAACTGTAGAAATGATTGTTTAGTTATACATATTGCATTCTATTAGACTAACTACAGAAATGAATGAGCTTAATTTCAATTATCTGAACACACTCTGGGTTCGGATATTAGATGGATCACTGTACTAATTGTTTCTGCTGCTCAGACGTATACAATGCAACACACAAACTTATAAAACAAAACATGTAAGATACAATTACAATAATCATACACCAAATGCAAGAACTTTGTGAAAATTATAATTTGGGTGATCAATCCACTTCACAACTGTGAAGAGGTGTGTCTCAGTGGTGGTAAGTACAATAAACCTTTCTGACATGATCGCCATGTTTGTGGCTTATCCAGTGTATGTAGATGTGGTTAACTTCAGAAATTGTACTACATTCATGTAGTGCTACTGGGACACATGGACAGACATGACAACTTTTGATAGATCAGAAGTGATCGATGCCTCTGCTGTGTGTACTGTTCACCTCATTAAATTGCAGACACTGGTTCTGGTAAACATTGGAGTTCAAGGACAACAATCATTAAACTATAGCTGGTCATCATAGTTAGAAAGTAGACTCAGCTGATATTTTGATACATCGCTGTTTTTCTATAACAAATCTTATAACTATACACAAATGTGTGGACTGGTCCATCTTTTGTTAACAATAAAATATATATATACATAGATTTTCTGGAAATCTACTATCTAGTCTACTACTATAATTTTGTAGATGATCATGACACTTGAGTTTGCATGCAGGTGTGCAGAAGATCTTCAAGGAACTCAAGTGTTGTGCAGCACTTGCCATGGAGAAACAATTACTGCCATATTATCTGTAAACTGTCCAATAAGACCAAGTGTCTAGTCATACCACCACGGCATAGCTACCAAAAACGGGACACATGTGGCACTCAGTATAATCTGGCTTACTTATCAGTAGTTGAGATTTATGTTTGCTGGACATATTTCAGCAGTTATAATTATACAGTTGTCTCACTAGCTACATGTTTCTAGTTCTGATACTCAAGCCTATCCAACACCTTAATACCACCAGTAAGCCGTACCAAGTTGTCCAAGTCCAAGTACCTGGATGTTGTCATTGACAGCAACCTAAAATGGACACAGCATATCAACATGATCACTGCTACTTAAGGCAAATTCAGTAAGGGGCCTTTTACAATGTAACCAGATAGCAAAATGTCCCCTAGCAGTTAAATGCTATTGCTATAATACATTTGTTCGTCCCATTCTTGAATATGCCTGCACAGTCTGGTCTCCATACCATGAACAAAACATATACAAACTAGAGATGGTGCAGAGAAGGCCAGCAAGGTTGTTGCTGAACAGCTACAGTAGAACAGCTAATGGTATGGAAATGTTGAACAGTTTACCTATCTGAGTCCTCTACTCCATGCAACATTGAACTGCATTTTAGCACTCACAGAATGATGCAGAAACGGGTGTTTAAAACAAGAAATTCACTCAACATTCTTTATAATGAACT
This sequence comes from Dysidea avara, assembly GCF_963678975.1. Taxonomy (NCBI): domain Eukaryota; kingdom Metazoa; phylum Porifera; class Demospongiae; order Dictyoceratida; family Dysideidae; genus Dysidea; species Dysidea avara. The sequence continues at coordinate 10,537,247 of NC_089276.1, forward strand.
GCTTCTTTCAGTTCAGTCCCGGCACCTTTCGTGCTTATTAATCAACCTTCTAGCCTTTTAAAGCACTGCCAAAGATGCAAATGTTTTTCACAGCAACCATGACTTCCCTCCACTACCAGAAGAATACTGTAAACACAATATACTGAGCGAACTATTACGCGGTTCACCAGTGCTTGGTTCAACAATATGGTGGATGCATAGACAAAATTTGAAATTACGTAATATAGATCATGAGTGAAATGCTCTATATACTACCTCCTATTCTCATTAATGCATTCCAAGCATTCTCATAAATCATCCGATTTCTTTGATGAAACTGTATGATTTCTGCTATAATATAGTGACACTTCACAGGATCAATAGTGGGTTTTAGTTTTGTAAAGTGAGCCAAAGTATAGATAAGTTGTGGACTTGGAGTAGAAGATTTTCATTGTTTTACTGAATGAAGAAGTAGTTTATATTGTTGTTTTGATTATGTGACGATGTCCAGACACTAGACGTAGCGCTTAATTGATTTGGCCATTATAGTGTTAACATATTCACTACTTTAGTTTATTCATGGCTAGTAAAGTAAGTACTTTAGTGCACTTGAATCGTATTTATATTGCTGTTTTGACACCTGGCGTGATGTCACATGCCTATAGTGACTGGGCATGGCACTTAATTGACTAGGCCATTGTACATATTCACTGCTTTAGTTTATTCATGGCTAGTATAGTAAGTACATTATAGTGCACTTAAGCTTCATTATGAGCTGTTCAGCTTGCATTTAGGCTTCCTGTGTTTAATTGTGTACCCACAATCGAGGTGATCTGCACGCTTGTGTCGATACACTTACGTTTGGCCTGCCTTGTCATTGCTCTTACAACATTATCCACAATTGAAATTCATACGGTCCCATATAAATACACTCGCAAAGCAATCCTACAGTTTCCCGCACTTGCAGGTGAGTCACCCAAGTGGTTGTAACACGGGAACTTGTGATTTGCCTGAAATATACGCACAAGCACAAGGGCGCAGCCTGAGTGCGAGTGCATATATTTCAGGCAAATCACTCGTGCCCATGTTACAACTACTACAGTACAGCTCACAGGCAACATCACATCATTCACGTACGATGCGCATCAAGGATCCATGTAGATACAGCAACGCTAAAGTAATGCTCCATGATAACAAACTTTACTCTAGAGTGTCATGCAAGACGAGGCAACAAGACTCACCTAATGGTCAACTGAAGTTTCAGCTCTAGAAGCCAAGAACTTTTTTAAAGTTACAGAGCTACAAAGTGGCAACAGCAAAAAATCGATTTGTACAGCAACAATAAACTACAGGCGCTTAATAGAATGATCATAACTTACGAATGCAGTCCTCTACCAAGATGAAACTTGCACCATAGGATTTTCCATGAACAAGCAAAGCCATTGCTGGGTAAGTGTTGTCTTCCAGATCTTTCCTACGTCCAGGGCGAATCAGCAAAGGTGAAAACATAAGAAATAAAGCAATAGTGAACCACTCATCCAATGAAAGACAGACTAACGCTCATATCTTCTGTCCCCTTAGGAGTACTGACACGAAACATGAAGATTGGAACTCCTCTTGCTTTGGGGATCACGATGTTACCAAGGCTTTTGGTGTTATCACTTTCCTTCATTGTGAAACAAGTGCTTTAAAGTTTACGGAATTCTTTCAATTTTGTAAATTCCACCTATTACATTCTGCGGTCCCTGCGTTTATTGCATTCTACTGCAAACTTAGCTAGCTGCTGTAGGCTTGCAGAACATATAGGATTCTTGCAGATCTGGTCACAATGTTTATGTGATTTAAGTATTGTATGAAATTACTAAATTCAATGGTGGGTGTTCTCATACGTGGCAAGTTTCTCGCATGGCTAATGCTTATCCACGCGATGTTCCACAGGTCTTGTACAGTGCATTGCAAAAGAACAATCCCGCGAGAAGATACGAGCATTACTCGCATGTGTATACTCGCTACGTTACCTGTGAGCTGTACTGTACACATAGTTGAAGGAAGGTTTATAAACTAGTAGGGATTTTTACAATGAAAAGTGATGGTGAAACTTAAGAAAATGATCGCTTGTCATGAATTCTAACTCTAGCTGTGCTAGTTTACTCCTATATGTACTAGGGGGGCAAAACAATTGTAAAGTTAAACAAGTAGAATAGGGATTGAAGTTGTGATTCTGAAAAAAAAACTGCGTAAACAAGAAGTAATAGGGATGATGATTCACAATACTGCTTAATACATCAATACAAGCCAAGCAGCTTGATTTGTGTACATTGAATTTAAGATTCCTATTTTGACTGTTCAAATAAAAAGCCGAAATAGGAATCTTAAATTCAATGTACACAAATCAAGTTGTTTGGCTTGTATTGATGTTAAGCAGTATTGAGAATCACCATCCCTATTACTTCTTGTTTATGCAGTTTTTTTTTCTTCAGAATCACAACTTTGATCCCTATTCTACTTGTTTAAATTTACAATTTTTTTTGTCCCCCTAGTTTATCTGAAACTTTTTCATGCCCATGCACATGGACAACACAATTTTATCGCTGGTGTGCACTCCATGCAGTAATATAGTACTGCTGCATGGATTTGTACACACACACACACTGAAAATAGCAAATCAAATCTACCATACACCATGTGTAAATAAATTCACACTCACCAGTCTCAACAAATTAAATGTTAAATAGCAAGCAATCGCATAGACTCCACATCACTGGCTTTTGAGGTGCTAATTGACATTTGACAGATTTAGTGATTAAGTTCATCAAATTTCAAAACACACAGTACAATTTTTTTTTAAAATTAAGAGTATTAATTGCAAACATTAGACTAGCACATGCGCTATAATTTCACAGAAATAAGTACTAAGTTCATTAAATTATAGATTTATATAATCATTTACATATACTGGAAGGCTATACTGTTTTCTTACACAAATTCTTTTCTCCAAAGCCTTGGAGCTACCCTTAATTTTCGATCGCGTACAAAGGGGACACACACCCTTTTCGATTCGAAGGATTACGCTATTTCTGATAGCTTACGAGGCTTGTTACGACGCTTTTTGACTGATAAATGGATGTAGCAGCCCTTAGGAAAGTGTCTGGAATGCGATTTCAGAGACAGGCTGTTGGCCACACCCCCTTCACTGACGTGAGTTGAAGAACTCTAAAATGTTCAGAAACAAATTTCAGTGAGCAGCATTTATGTTTAATGTTTAGTTTAATACATCTTGATGTGTTTTAGTACCGTGCGTTGCTTCAAATGCATTTTTAAACTGCTGTACTTTTGCTTTTATGGCTTTTTGAGTAATGGCATCTCAAAGCCATGCCTCTTGCTCTATATCTCGCAATCGCCTTAGAAAGCAAAGATTTTAATACCACACAGACCTGGGTAGGAATGATTTTAAAATACGCCATACGTTTTTAGTGCTGATATCTACTTCCTGTGGGCTGTAGACGCACAAAATAAGAAAAAGATGGAGATTTGGGATGATTTTGGAAATTTTTAAAAACTCCCAAAATCACTTACCTTGTGTTTTATACTTCCAGATCAGTCTTTACAACACCAGAGGGAGGTCTGGAAGGTTTTTGAAACACATCCAAAGCCCAGAAGGCTGCTTTTGACGTGTGTTCTATTAGAGAGTTTTGAAATTTTTTTCCCCAATCCCTATTATGAACCATGATCGTGGTTCATGATAAGAAAAATTGAGCAATTTTTAAATTTTAGCTTGTTAGTCAGTCAACATACATGTACAGGATTTTAAAAATGTATAAACTTGCTAGATTATTTTGAGTCATTTTAGAGTCAACTAGTACAGCTGTTTTGTTTACATCTGATCAGTAATTTTATCACAAACCTCTGTGATCCCTACAATCTTTCTGCTCTTTTATAGTACCACGATAAATGATGCTATATACCATACCTGTTGCTACTTACAGTGATACATGTATAAGTTGTATATTTCTTTACACCTGCAGGCTTGGAAAACACCTCAAGTGATTTTGAAGTGATAGATTTGTTGAAATATGTAGGGAAAATTGCAACAAAATGGAAAGACGTTGGTATAGAGCTGGGTTTATTGCAATGTCGTATTGATATAATAGAGCATGATGAACGTCATTCATGTGAAGAAGCTTGCAAGACTATGCTGCTATATTGGTACAAACAAAATCCTCACCCCTCTAGAGAAAAGTTAGAAGAAGCAATAGAGAGATGTGATAAAGCAGTAATTACAAACTGCTCAGGTAGCTATATACGTACATACTAGTTAGAGAAAATATAACTGTACTTTATAAATGCTATATAAGTGTTATGTTTACAAATGACCAAAATATTCAAAGGACAAAAATGTTTGAGAAGGTACGTAGCAACCAAGAAATGGCTGCAATGGTGTTATTTTTAATAATGCACAGACAAGACATTTAATTTCAATAAGTGCAGTCCTCAACTTTCTTTACCCAGGCTTGTAAAGGCTGCACCTCTTTTAGCAGCTAGGATGTTTGCATGGATTTCACTTTTAGTTATAGTCTCAGCCTCAGTTCCTTTGTTGCATCATTCTAACACCTCCTACTCATCATTAATTTTATTCCTCGTTTTGGTGTCTAACTCCATTAGAAAATGGTCAGCCAGCAGTGAAAAGGACACCGTAGCTATGCCTCGTGCCATTGCTAGTGAAGAGTATATGCATAAGGCTGTATAGGAAACTCTACTCGAAAATTTACCTGCCTCTCAAGGCTCAGCTGCTGAGAAAACTGGTGATACACGTTGCTATCCACAAGTATTGCTTCAGTTTGAGTAGGGAAAATGTGTCAAAATGTAGTGACAGTACCATGTTGGCTTCACCATGTGTTGTGTAAATGAAGTGAAAGTGAAGTCATATAGCCAGCAACATAACTCAGTTTAATGGCACTTGTCGTGGACGCAGCCCATTTTCTAAGCAGTCAAGGCACCAATACTTGCCTTGGCACTCCAGTTAACTCACTGGTATAGGTGGTGAATAACATGCACTGACTATCTAATAGGTTGTGCTATTGTTTTGTTGACAATATAATCAGGAAACTGGAAACAGTGGAGATGGAAATCAGAAACTGGACATGGAAAACAGAAATGGTTAAATCGTCATATCATTATGTCGTGTGGCCAAGAAAACCAGTGTACCACGCCATATTAAACAGTACAGTAGTACCATTAAGTAGGGATCCCCCTGAAATTTTCATGCATTGCCTAAAATCCCACCTTTGAAAGAGACATCTTACGAGATGAAACGGAATAGTACTATATATAATACAGCTTTAATTATATAATAAGGGGTGGTCCACAATTTTCAGCCGTTTCACGAGCATACAAACCGTACGCTAGGGGGGAGGGGGTAAAATCACATGTATGCTTTTTAAAAATACTGATCACGTGAGTTGGCAAGAAATCTGAATGCAGTGATAAGGCTCTAGTAAGTCCTACTGTTACTTCATGCAATTCAGTGTCCAATTAAACAGTGGACTAAGTGAGCTCATGCTGTTAATGCATGGGCCCAAGCCAACACGTGTGCTTTGGCAAACTCTGAAAAACAGTGCCAGGGCTAGCTAGCTAGCTACCAATGAAATGAGGATTTATAAGCTGAAGGCAAAGATAAACCTCAATGAATCATGTTTCAAACTACAGGTAAGAACAGCTATCCGCGTGATAACACATACTACAGACTTTATATACTTTTATAACAGTACTTCTCTTTATTAGTCTTAGTCTAGCAATTAACACTGATAAACGATTACAATTGAATAGCATCTAGCTACACTGGTTGCTTTTGTTTTGTACCTGCAGAAAGTGTTGTTGTGGGTTTAGGAATACTGTTGGGTATGGGAGGCTGGATTATGTGGGTACTAATTTGTTCAAACTACATAGTTGTGGTAGTTGTGGGTTGCCCATAGAGAAAACCTGTCTCTGCAGAGTGTACCCACATCTCCTGACTCCAGTCCACCTCAGACTATGGTGAAAATACCCTACAGACTAGTACTGCTGTAGTGATGTGGTTTTGTATGAACACATAGAAGATGGCTAAGAACAAGTTGCTTCTATGATGTGTATGTACAAATTTGCAAATGTGCATCAGGTTAATACTAATGCCTGCTGTGTGTAGGAACATTTCCTTTAGGGTATCAGCTTCAAAAGCATCTAAATGATAAGTTGCCTAAAAGACAAAACAAACACCAAACATGAATTTTGCAATATTAAAGTATCCGTGTGTTTGTTCTGCTATACAGTACATTCATGTGTCAACATTTGTACAGTATGCTTTTGGCTGGGGGGAGGGGGTCAGAAAAAAGAGTACTCTTTGTATGCTTGCAAAAAAACTGAAAATTGTGGACCACCCCTAAAACACTTACAGCTGGGTGGATATAGAATTTTTAAAAACTGCCAAAACTCAAATTTTAGACTGACTGTGTGACTGCCAGTCGCAAGGCTAGAGGCCAAATGAAGCAGCGCATGGCCACCATTTATGCCACAATAACAAACTCACCAGTGGTATGTGCCTTTTGGGGTTCCGATGAGTGTAGGCCCTCTGCGCCTTGTTTTTTTCTTTTATCTTCAATCAAGCTGCTTGTCTCCTTCAAAGGAACCATATTGAGGCATTAATTTTCCATATCAACACTTTCTTTCAGCTGCATATTTAGATGCCACAGAATTATTTCAGAGCTGGATTTCAGAAGTACTGGTGCTAGTTAGATATCTGCAACCTCGCGATTGGGATCCTGTTCACAATAGGTTTGCAACCACACCTATCAAACAAAGATCTAGGTGAACTAATAGCGATAAAGTACAGAGACCATGCACACCTCTTAACAATCTAGCTATTTACTTAACAGTAAACAAGATGACTTCACCCCTTATTGGTCTAGATACAGTAGGCTGCAAAAAAAAGTTTACGTTTCGTAATTGTATTTACGTTGTCGTAGCGTAATTACAAAGCGTAATTATGAATTATGCTCTATTGGTAACTATGAATGTATTGTAAATATGGCTGGTGAAAAACTACTTTTTTGCATAATTATGGATTACGGTCAAAATGTAATTACAGTACAAACATGGTAATTACTTAGTAATCACACCATAATTACAATTACGAAACGTAAACTTTTTTTTGCAACCTACTGTAGCTGCACCCCTGGCTGACTCGCGATACTCTAATACAACAGTCACTCTAATACAACAGTCACAATTTACACTGTAGCTAGCTGTGCTACAACAAAAAACTAAACAAACTAGTATTTTTAAAAATTGTAAATTTAAAAATGAAGTAGGGATCTATGCAATAAAAAGTAGTGAAACAAGAGATGCATAATGATATTACAGCATAGCTTGGTGGGAAAGTCCCTACTTTGGCATTTTGCTATTGTGCCAAAGTAGGGACTTTCTCACCAAGCTATGCTGTAATACCATCATTCATCTCTTGTTTCACTACCTTTTATTGCATAGATCCCTACTTCATTTTTAAATTTACAATTTAAAAAAAATACTATATTAACAGGAAGAAGCAAAATGTGATTTTCACGCATTCATTGCTCCATACTCTCTTCTCAAATTGGAATCATGTTTATATTGCAAATGCCCTCCACCTTCAGCACCCCACATACCAAATGTGAGCAAAATTGCCTAACGCAATCGTGAAATATGTGCCTTCAAAAATTCGGCTTAATTTCTTCATTCTTTTCTTTGTTTAGGAGGCTTGGGGGGGCTTAAATTATTCTTTTCGCACACTTTACAAAAACCATTATAAACTGCAAATGCATAGCTCGATTTTCAAAATGTACTGCAGCACAGCCATGTACCAAATTTGGTGCAAATTTGATTAACAGTCATAGAGCTATGGACGATTATTTGCATTAAAAAAGGCCGACCTGTTGCCACGCCTACAGGGTAAACCGCTTATGGGAATAATTTAAAAGCAGTATGCGTATAGGTTAACCATCATAGCTCAAACCTTTTTGTGGTTTAAATGAAATTGCATTGACAGCTATAGAGTTACAAGGCAAAAACCAAACAATTGTAAATCGTGACGTCGAAATGCTGTTATAGAACAATCACCGTTGGGTAAAAGGTGCATGAAAAATGTTGAAAAAGCTTACCAACGTTCGAACCAGGAACCTCCATACTGAACACCCAAATCCAGCCACTGAGCTGCTGCTATCATGGCTGATCGTCTCACATAATTTCTATTTTATAAATGAAATTTTTAGTTACAATCTACTCAATAGTAAAAGTTCATAATAGTAGATCGGCCAATGGAAAATCTAGATTGTTCTAGAACATTCTAAGTGTGTTCTATTAGAAATCCTCAAACAATTGTGCACTCAATTAGAGCATTACAAAAGTAATCAAATAAACTCTAATACAGTACTATTACAACTTCTCTAGTATTCCATTGAATCAAAGCCGATATAGCCATTTTTGGACAGATTGGCAGGGTAGTACACTACTATTAAGACCTATTCATGCCAATCGTCATCATCATAATCATAATAATAAGTGCTATGCTAGTGACAACAGGTTATAAATTATAATAGGTGCAGGATTTGCTTTGTAAAAATTGAGCAACTGCGACTTATCATGTTTTTCATGAAAAATCGAGATACTCTAATAGAACAGTCACTGCAAAATCTTAATAGACAATGAACAAGCAAGCACAAAATTATATCAGTATAAATTGGCTTTGGTAATGGATCAGTAAGTATTTTTGTATTGGTAGAGCAGTAGTTTGTCTTTCGTATATATAGTATGTCATCTTCATTGCCTCTGTAGATAAGAAGAACAATGATTTACATATATTTAGGATATAAAAAGAAGTGAAATCCACGCAAAAACAGCCAAGGTGTATAAAGAGGGTGCAGCCTTCAAAAAGCCTAGGTGAAAAAGTTGTGAAATCAAAGATGGCAGCCATGAAATGGCTGTAATGATGTTGACGATAATAATTTTATTAATGCACAAAGGCCATTATTAAAATTTTATAATCATTCATATCATTGCAGCCATTTCATGGCCGCCACCTTTGAATATACAACTTTTTTTCACCCTGCTTTTTAAGGCTGCACCCTTTTTATACAGCTTGACTGTATTGCATGGATATATGTATCTTAGAGTAAAACCCTCACTTAGTGGCTACCTGTTAAAGACCAATTTCTTACATCCATACAAAGACCATGCTGTAATTAGATATCAAGGCATACTTAATGACCGCTTTATGGTCACCTTTTATAAAAAACACCTCTTTACAAAGTCTGCCTTTTCACATTGTAAGTTCCAAACATCAATTTCATGACTTTATCAAAACAACTAGGTCAGCTAAAAGGCTAGGCTCTTAAGGTGACACTAAGTCCAGCCACACAAAACAATTTGTTTCAACCACGCCTAATGAGCTATTATAGGGTGGCCAAAAACTTTGCTAGTGTACAACTTAATATATGCCTAAAAAGTGCTGTAGCATTAAAAAATTTTGTGAAATAACATGCCTTCACTTTGAAGTTTCAAGCCAATTTTTTTAATAACTTGGCCAATGAACGACCTGGTGCTAAGCCACTTCGGTTCCAACCATTTCTCACCATGTAGAACAATTCTACGTTTTCTAACAACATGGAAAGTAGTGAAAATGCACACCTGTGGATTACATCATTGGTTAACAACTCCATCAAGCCCAAATCGCAAAAATTCAAAGCATGCTATTATAGAGTAATGCTTACCCAATGCTAGGCCCCGGCCGATTATGCTGACATAATTTAAAGCATAATAGGTGACCAAAAGTATCAAGCATAATGCCAGCATAATAGGGACAATATTTAAAAATTATATTAAAATGTGCAGTACGCACGCCTGAAAGAAAGTAAATAATCACTGCCAATAGTATTATTACCGAGATTATTACTGCATTTCATATTTAAAAACACATAATATAACTTATTAAACTGTTTCTTTGTTGGTTATTCACACTTTGCAGAAATAAGATCGAGATACTCTAATAGAGCAGTCACTTACTCTAATACAGCAGTCAGGAAAGGCTGATATACTCTAATAAAACAGTCAGTTCTAGAGCATAATCTTGATTTTGAAAGCATAATTTTGAGCATAATAGGTTTAATTTTTGAGCAATGCTCAAAAGTATAATAGGTAAAATTTTGGGCATAATAGGCCAAGGCCTACCCAATGCCTATACCAAATTTTGATCGTCAGTGGTGCATAATTTTGAAGTTATTCAGCGAGAAAGGAAACAGTGTGGCTAGTCAGGGCACACTCCGTATAACAATAATCACGCAGTGGCAGCTGGTGCTGTTTGCCAGTGAATTAACTAGAGTTGTAACAAGTTGATAGCTTTAAAGCGTGAATAACATTAAGTTGTGTCAACAACAGTAGCTGGATAGCCTGACAGAGCTTGTACTGTTAGCCCATGAGACGCTTTACTGTGGTGTATGGATTTCCATGTTTGTTCACAAACATGCTGTCCAATTAACTTTGCATGGCTGCCCTTAATTGGTTCAGTGCCATCCTAAGGTCATCATCTCCTTACTAGTAGAGCAGCATAGTGTAAAAAAAAGAGGCATTTCATGTACTCTGTGATACAAACTTTCCACACATATTGCACTCCTTGTGGAATCTGTTTTTTGATATAGTGTCACTACAGATTTGACCTTTACAGCCATTTTTACATTTAAAATTCACCAGTGGCACTGAATTACATTCATAGCAATAAAACCTTACACTGATTATTCAACTAATTTTGTAAGAGCTGAGCAAATATTCGAATACAGTAAACCACTATTTGTTTGAGCCCTAACCTAGTCAAATTGGCCTAAACCGACTGAGTGTAGCAAATTTCCCATACATTTTGTATTGGGTGTTTCGGGGGCATGCAATAAAGGGCATAATAACCCATGACACGTGATACATACCTCAGATTCTGAACCAGATTTGGAAAGAGCAGTGAATAGCGATTAAGATGAGCTATAGCAGAAGGAAATTAGTGGAAATTTAAGCTTGTCATTTTAAGGTTGAAAATCACATACTTTTGTATGGCGAATTGAATGGCGGATATTTGGAAAGGAACTCTCTGAGTTATTTCGATGTCTTGACAGCATTAACCTTCACTACATTAGTGTTAAGATGAAACTAAAGCACCGTGAATTAGCTCTGCAGGCTAGCTTGTGAAAAATTACAGTGTTCCATGATTAAGCAAAATAATGTCCATGCCATGTAGCAAACTTCTTCATACGACTGGCACTTAACTACCAGTTGCCTTTAGTCTGTGCCATATATTGGGATCATATGCTGATTGTGCTGACCTTCACCACCTTGCATGCCGTGCGTAGTGGCCTTACTTTTTGATTGAGTCACCTTTAGAGAAATCTCACACCTACCATATAAACAAATCAGTTAATGCCACTATAGTTCACTCTTTTTGTGTGTAAGCTACATTTTAGTATTGTGATTATCTGACGTTAGTTGAATCCTTTGCATGCGTATCATTTCTGCCGGCACACCCACTGCTCTGAGTGCTTGTTTATACATGCCCTATGAATAGGTTGTCACATTGGTATATGTACTTGGTTGTATGTGACCCAATCCTAGTAATTATGCAACCAAGTATTAAGAATAATAAGAAATGCGGTTAAAATTACGTCATGAATAATAAATAATTAAATAATTTATGTTCTTGAAAACTACGAGGCCTAGACACATGAACTAAGTAGGGATAGATTTGCCTGTGAATGAAGGCACAACCATATAATAAGTACACCTGTTCGTGCTGATGACTTGACCGTACGTGCAATTCTATATAATGCTAAGTACCACACCCTTGATAATTACAGATTGCACAAAGGAGAAGATTAGTAAACATCTACAGAGTGATTGCAGGAGAGCCAGAGGCCACTTTACATGTAAACAACAAGATTACAAGTATGTCTAAATGTTTGTAACATGTGTATTTTGTATGCAGGATATGCGCTTCAGGTGTCAGAGAACAACCAGCTGATGTGCTCATGAACAACCAGCTGATGTGCTCATGAACAACCAGCTGATGCGCTTGTAAACAACCAGCTGATGCACTCATGAACAACAAGGTAATAAGTATGTTTCAATGTAATACTTGTATTGTACATCTTCATCCTTCACCTGGCTTGCTAACTGGAATTACTTTCTACCCAGCTTAACCACTGCTACTCTACTGTGAGTCTGTAGTAAACAAGAAGATGCATTGTTGTATATACAACAAGGTGTAACTATCTCCTGTATGCTGTGCATGGCTGTATGCATAATATTATAGACTGTGATTACTGTGCCAACTAGTGCCAATGCCACACCGCTGATATACTGGCACATTGCCAGTGGCCTCTAGTTACAACAGAGTCTATTGTGCCATATTGGCTTGATTGAGATGATTTACCAATTGTGTCTTCACCACCTTGTTGTGCATAGCCTCACTTCACTGCTGAGTCATCTTCAGAGATACGGTACACCTAAAATATAAACTTTCAATATAGCTAGCTTAACTTGGTTTTTGTGTAAGTTATGTTTTAGTATTGTGGTTTTCTGATGCCAGTTAAACTCTCTTGCCTGTGTACGTATGCATATGTATCATTTCCACCGGCACACACACACAGACTGCTCTGAGTGCTGGCTATGGCACTGATTATACTTGCCCAATGGGTAGGTTGCAATGTTGGTGTATGTACTTGGTTGTATGTGACCCGGTCCTAGTAATAATAATAATAAATAAAAATTAAAAACCAAGTTGTTACTTTAAGCAAGACCATTAATATGAAACAGCATTGAAACCGGTTCGGGTCAACCGGGTCACATTTTCTCGGGGTCATCCGGGTCCGACCCGGTTTACAAATTATCCGGGTCTGACCCGGATTGGATCACGTGAGAAACGAAATTGTTCATTTGACGACGTGGAAACTTATAAACACTAGTCGCGTTGCTCTTTTGTGAGCCATGTTCACTTATCGCTTTACAAACATATGCTCATCCACGCCCATTTATTAGCAAGTGCAGCCTGTAGCACGAAATAGTGTCCGTTGCTGTCTGCAAGCTTACGTGGAGCCACGCCCACTACTCGATTATTGTACGAGTTGTATATAGTCTAGTCTTGCAGCAGGATAAGTACTTTTGTGAGCCACACCCACTTCAACATATCGGGAAATTGTAATACTAGGTATGCACGAAGCCACACCCAATTGCTGTCTGTAAACTCACAGTAGCTACGTGGAACCAAAACCCACTGACTGATTTTAAAAGTTATAAACTTTAGGATATTTAGCAAAGATTTTCGCTTAGGCTCCTAGGCTATGGGTAAACACCTCGAACAGACTCTGCCTTCTGTGTACACCCTCCAGTGCCTAACTGGTAAAGTAGATAATAATAACTTACTGGCTTAGTTATCACATAGCTATACTCGTTTACTCAACACGAATCAAACACTCAAAACGTAGTCTCACTCGCTCGAGACTACCCGAAACATGGTTCTTATCGCACGCCTCGGCTTTAATTAATTCAGGTCACATCCGGGTCTATCCGGGTCAATGGGTAATCCGGGTCAGCAGTATAGTGACCCGGTTTCAATGCTGATATGAAAGCAAGTTTTAACCATGTAAAACAATTATGCCTCAGTTAGAAAAGGGCAAAAAAGATGAATTTTCAATGCAAAGATGGCTGTAAAGGTCACCCAAAGGTCAAATTTGTGATGGCAATAAATCAAAAAGTAAAACTTATGAGGAGTGCAATTTATGTGGAAAGTTTCTATAAGATGATGCATTATTCACACAATGCTGCTCTACTATATGAGACTGCATTACTTATTCTTTGATTCAGTGTACTAGGTACACTTCACTTGCATGGGACTGTTTTTGTATGAAACAATCTGGTACAAACTAAGCAATGCCAGATGATTTGGACCAAAATATGGACAATGACATTATAACTTACCAAACATTACCATGTAGTTAAAGAAGTGGTGACCATGATCAATAAGTGTGCCTTAGCTGTCTGTAGAACCTAATTACAATGTGGACTGTGGTCATTGTAAAAAGGTGGTATTTAAGAGGTGGCCACTAAGTGAGAGTTTTACTCTAGGATACATTTATATGACGATGTGACCATTCTGTTTTGCATTTCCAGTTTCCAATTCCACTGTTTCCAATTACCCCAATATATCCAGCAGTGGTTTACAACAAATTCTTGTGTAGTGATAACTAATTAACTAATCACATGGTTAACTATGGAGTAATCCCATATAGAGTACAAAAAGAAATGAAACACACAAAAGATCCAAGCTGTGAGAAAAGGGTGTGCCTTCAAAAGCCTGGGTGAAAAAGTTGTGCTAAATAAAGAGCTAGCCAGATGGTTGAAGTCATATGTGTAACCACCAAGCTTTCCTATAGCTAGGAGCGCTCTATACGGCAGCAATTCCTGAGATTTTTGGACTAGGATTAGTGGGTATCACTACATAGCATGTGAAGAACACTCTAAAATGCAAACCATGAACCTTTTAGGGGGGAGAAAGAAAAAATTACTGGGTTCTCATAACTATGCACTTGCATGCAATTTAGTTAGGGTGCTCCACCATCTCAATTCTTCGTGCTGCAATTTAAAAAATGAAGATCGAGTTTTCCTTACACCATCAGTGTAATGGACAATTGGAAGCTCACAATGAAAATGTATAATTTCACTTGGGCACTAATCATGTACGTGTGTACAGAGACTGATGAGTAAAATTTACTTTTGTATTTTCTATTTGACATTTAAAGTTCTTTAGTATATTGCTCACATGATATAGAAATAACAACTATAGTATTGTTAGCAGTGAAGGTATTCATGTATCCTCCACAAAAATATGTTTCTGTTATGACTTATAAATTGTTTTACTTAGATGTGAAGCCAACTGCAGTAGAAACATATACTGGGCTATTAAAGGATAGGTATAAAAATGATCAAAGGTATGCTTCTGATCGTATGTGGCTGCCTTTCACACCTGCAAAGTTTACTAGACTTGGATTTTCCATTTACAAAACTAAACGTACCCGAAAGGAAACTGAAGACTTTGCAGAAAAAAATCGATCAGGAGGTTTGTCTTCATCTTTAGCACATAGTGCTCCCGTAAAGGAAAACATCTCTGATATATTTTCATATGCAGAACATTCTGAAGGTGGTGTACAAATAATTTTGGTTGAAGGAGCCCCTGGTGTTGGTAAAACAATGCTCCTGAAAGAAATTGCATATTTGTGGGCCACTGGAGAGCTACTTACTGAAACTAAAGTTGTCTTACACTTGTTACTTCATCATCATTACTTTAACAATATTGATTCACCCAAAGCTTTGTTCTTTCATGATTGTAAAATTGAAAAAAATGCTAATACTTATGCTTCTTACTTTTGTAGCAATAGCGGTGAAGGGCTGGTGATATTGCTGGATGGTTTAGATGAAAACCTAAAGGCAATGGAAAAAGGAAGCTTCCTATTAGATACACTTATATTAAAAAACTATTTTCCACGGGCACGCATTGTGATTACTTCTAGACCACATGCAACACGTAAACTACAAATTTACATTAGCTATAGAGTTGACATAATAGGGTTTAATGATCAGAACAGACGTGACTTTGTGAAAGAAAATATATTAAAGCAAGAGGATGCCAAAAAATTGGAAAGCTATCTTAAAGACCATATTGTCATTGATACCTTGTGTTACATACCTTTGAATTTAAGTATAATACTGTTCTTATTCACAAAAAAACTTGAAAGAGGAAAAGATTTTTCATTACCTACAACTCAGACTGAACTAATAAAAAAAGCTGTAGAAATGACAGCATTGCACAATCTTCAAAGAATGAAGCCACCAATTGAAATTGATGATTTTGAAAATTTACCCAAACCATATTGCAATATTTTAAACAAATTTTGTGCACTAGCTTATAACGGATTAGTTGAAAACAAATCAGTGTTCACAGAGGATGACATCAAAAAGCTATGCCAGAAGCCTACAGATGCTCAAATAGAAAAGACATATCTCTTGCACTCAGATCCTGATAATGTGAAAAATGCCTGGGTAAATTGCCTTGGTTTGATACAAACAGAAGAGTTCTTTGCTGGAAATGATGGCTATATAAAACTATCTAATTTTGTTCATTTTTCTGTTCAGGAGTTGCTGGCTGCATGGAGTATTTCTTTTTGGCATAAAAATTTATGTAATCAAATACCACTTGGCTGTGGATTTAAGCCATTAATGGAATGTGCATATTTCTACACACTATGGAGAGACCTCAAAGAAAAATTTTGGGAAGGAGTATATATGAACATGTGGTCTTTGTATGTTGGATTAACACAAGGTGAAGATTTGGCTTTTAAACACTTTCTGTCAGGAAATTCACTATGTTGTGTCTTCTGCATCCACTGTAAACAAGTGTCTGTTTCAAAAAACATTCTTAACAACAAGATAAATACTCTTTGGCTGTATCTGTATTTACAGGAGGCCCCAAGTAATGAAATTATTGAACAACTGCAAGTAGTTATTGGGAAAGACACCTTGGATCTACGCGAAGTGAAGTTAGAAGAAAAGGATGTGGATCTATTGGGATATATTTTGTCTCGGCCTTACTTAACTTCACAATGGAAAAAAGTTAATTTATCTAGTTGTGATATTGATGATTATAAATGTGAAGTTTTGCATAAGGTGTTAACTCGGAATGATGGGATACCTAAACCTAAAATGCAAGATTTATCACTGTGCAGTAATAACCTAAAATCATGTGGTACAGCTGTTGCTAGGGTGGCACAGAACCAGGAAATAAACTCTTTAAATCTGTCAGGTAATGCATTGAAAAATTTGAGTGATTTTAAATTGTGCATTCATCTTGAAATGTTAGATATGTCTAACAATCACTTAACAAGTAAAGACGCACTTGAACTCTTTCCTGCACTGAAGTCTTTAAAGAAACTTAAAGAACTGAAGTTGGGTGGCAATCTCATTAGTAATGATGAAAACGTAGTTGATGCTATTGGTTCAGCTCTTTGTTGTTGTGATTCACTGGAAAGTTTGGATCTTGAAAGCAACATGGTAAAGGACAAAGTTATGATAATGTTTGACATTATTAAAAGTATTAGAAGCTCCACATCTCAAGAGCTTTCCTTTAGTATGTCCAAAAAGGCTATTGCATTTATAAGTATTCTTCATTACTGTAGTAATCTACCACACGATAGAAATATGCTGAAAGAGAAAATTTATAACTTGGTGGTATTGAATATATCTTGCTGTGGTTTACAGGATAATGATGCTCAAACACTTGGAACATCTTTACACCTCTTCAGGTCTTTACAGGAACTTGATATTTCAGAAAATACCTGCATTTCTGATGCATCCTCAAAGGAATTAACAAAAGGACTACTGCTCACATCTACACTGAAGCACTTTAATTATGATAAATGTTCATTCAATAAGCAAAGCATAGGTACATTTAAGATGATTTTCTATTTACGTCATACATCCAGCAGAGTATTTAGATGTGCACCATCAGAAATTTGTGCACTGATTTTCTTACTGGAATGCATCAGTGAACTTGATGAAGATGTTGCGAAGTCAAATGACATAGTAAAAACTGTTGGTTGTGTTACTGAAGTAGACTTGAGGTATGAAGGAAGTGGAGATAAAGTTAATGATGAAAATATTGGATTACTTTGTCCCTTGTTGATATCATGGTTTAGGCAACTTGCAATTGTGCATATCAATAATAATGGCGTGACTGCTGAAGCTACAGAGTCAATCATATTATCTATGCTTCAAATTTACACTTTTAAACAAATAGTGGTTGTTGGTAACCCAATTGTTGACAGTGAATTAAGCATAACCATATTTTCTACCATAAAAGAATTACACGAAAGAAAGTTATTGTCATTTACCTGCAATCAAGATACTGATCATGTATATTGCGAGGCAATACTTTTTATAATGAAATGTTTACACAAGATAGAAAATGCACAAGGTTTACTAAATAATATTGCTGATCTGACAGTTCATTCATCGGAATGTGTGTTTTCAGACAAGTTTGTGGACTACATTAACTTTCTTCCAAGTTTGCAATATCTCGATGTGAGTGGTACTACCATCACAGAGAAAGGCATAATAGAAATGGGTACATACGTTACAACAAACCATAAACTAGAAAAGTTGGATTTATCAAATAACAATTTGAAAAATCTACAAATTCACAGTCAGTCAGTCTCTAAGAAACCATTAAAAATTGTAAGATTGAATAGTTGCAACATTACAGATGAGGTGTTTTGTGATGTGATAAGCAGTCTAGTGATGTTCAGTGATGTGGAATTGTTTGAGCTTGAAGGGAATTGCATTGGCAATGAAGGAATTTACCAGTTTTGTAGTTTATTAACAGCACAAAATTACAATAAAGTTGGTACGACTATTACTTCACTTAATCTTTCCAATAATAAACTAGATTCATCGTCTGCTGAAAACATTATGAAAATAGTATTATTATGCAACATAAAAGCACTTGATATCACTGCAAATAAATTATCTGATGCATCTACAAGAGTGTTGACAAAAGGAATATTGCTTATGCCTGAATTTAAACGGTTTAGATATGATGAAAATTCATTTACTGAACAAACTATAAATGTTTTCAAGATGGTTCGTCAGTTGTGCGATATGACAAGGACAGTCTTTAAGTGTGCAGTATCAAAGTTTAATGCACTAATTTTCATATTGGAATGTTTAGGTGAACTTGAAATAGATCATGATGTGCAATCTAATGACATTGTAAAAAATTTGAGTGGTGTTACTAAGCTGGATTTTAGAACTTCAGATGAAATCCAAAATGAACTTAATGATGAAAGTATTAGAATACTGTGTCCATTGCTGAAATGGTTTATACAGCTTGAAGTTGTGTGCCTTAAGAACAATAATATTGGTGTTGAAGCTACAGAACCTTTAGTACTATCCATGTTGCAGCTTCGTGCTTTTAAAGAAGTACAGGTAATTGGCAACTCAATTGCCAACAGCAAGTTAAGCATGTGTATATTTAGTACCATGAAAGATTTACATGACAGAAAATTACAGTCTATTACTTGTGAATCCAATCAAAAGTTTGATCATGTTAAATGCCACTCAATTCTTTTTATAATGGAATGTTTAAACAAAATAAAGAATGCACAAAATTGTGTGTTGCTAGTCAACATTGTTGACTTGATAGTTCGTTCATCAGAATGCGAGTTTTCACACAAGTTTGTAGACTACATAAATTTTCTTCCTGGTTTACAATGCCTTGCTGTGAGTAGTACCACCATCACAGCCTTTGGTATAAAAATGCTGAGTACTTACTTAACACCGGATCACAAATTAAAGAGGCTGGATTTATGTAATAGCAATTTGAAAAATCTTCGAATTCACGGCCAGTCAGTTTCTAAGAAACCATTAGAGATTGTGAAATTTAACAATTGCAACATTACAGATGAAGTGCTTTACGATTTGATACGCAGTCTAGTAATGTTCAGTGATATGGATGTGTTTGAGCTTGAAGGAAATTGCTTTGGCAATAAAGGAATTAATCAGTTTTGCAGTTTGTTGCAAACACAAAGTGACAGTGGACTTAGCACAACTATTACTGCACTCAATCTTTCGAATAACAAATTGGATTTATCATCTGCTGAAGATGTAATGGAAATAGTGAAGGCTTGCAACATTGAAGTTTTAAATATTTCTCATAATTGTTTGGATAATTGTTTGGGTGGCAATCATAGCATATTCACTTATTTTGAGGTTCTGAATGTTTCAACAATTACAGAATTGGATATTTCCTCAAATAATAAGCGTGAGGGTAATGCAATACAATTTATACAAAACATTAGTTGTTTGAGTGGCTGCAAAGACTTAAGAATACTAAATATTAGCAACAATTGCCTTATTGATTCAGAAGCTGTAATGGATGAAATTTATTGTTGCTTTTTAAAGTGCATCAATGAAACTAATCTTGGTAAAATAAAATGCATCTGTAATGATAATCCAGCAAAAGCTAAAATTGAATTTGCATATGATTTAGTGAAAAATCTATATAGTCTGGATGGTCATGTTGAAGTCATAGATCTTAGAGGCTGTCCAAAAGCAGTACAGGAGCTTATTTCTGTGATGGCAAATGAACTTGCTGAAGTAAGTAAAATTATTGCAACTGCAGTTAATTTTCATGCTGGCAAAATAAAACGGATTGATTTTGCTTGTAATAGTCTCCGAATTAATGAAAGCTTTGACTGTGCACTTAGAAAATTGACTAGCTTGGAAGAACTAGATTTGAGTATGAATAAAATAACAAGTAAAACTTTTATACATTTAGTGAAAGGATTTCTCTTTACTAGGCATCTAAAGCTTGGTAACTTGTACCTTGAAAATAATCCTTGTACAAATGACAAAGAGAATCATTTGTTGTTGGAGATCATTGATCATATTCGTTCATCCAATGATTCTTTTAAGTGCCTTCCAGCAAATTTTAATGCATTTCTTTTTATTCTTGAATGTTTCAATGGAATAAATACCAAAAATTGTGATGTACATGACAAGATTGTCCATATGAGAAGTCTTGATTTAAGCAGCCTTGTTGTAGGCGATTTGGAAAAAGAAGGTTTATCAAGGCCATCTAAAAAGCAAGCAAAATTAAGCTGTACTGATGCACAAAAATTTTGCCGTTATTTAAACCATTTTCAGTCACTAGAGATTATAAATTTGGGATATAACAACATAAAAGATGATGCTAAAAACTGTTTGGTCATATCTGTGTTGAGGAATAGTAGTATTGTTAATGTTCGTTTAGAAGAAAACCCCATATATAAAAAGGGAAGGATAGTTACACTGTTTAAGACACTTGAAGATATCCGGAAAAGTCAAGATGAATTTAATTTTAAAGACCTCCCTGAAGTTCTCCAAGCTTTTGTAGAATTGCTGGCATACATTGATGGTTTTGCAGACAAAACATGTGACATTGTAGAAAATATTGAGTATTTGTATATAAAAGATTTTTACCAGCCGAGAAAGCACACAATTATATAGCATTGAAAAAGCAAGAATGATAGTTACTGATTTCATAAGGTACTTGAATCTATTCAAGAAATTACGATCCCTTGATTTGTGTAACACCCATTTGACTGCTGATGCAATATACGAATTACCAGGGTTTTTGTGTAGCACTACCACATTGGAAAGACTGGATATATCTGAAAATTGTATTAAAGCTAAAGGAGCTGTAAGGATTTTGCAGCCATTGCGGGGTGTAGATCCCACTTCTAATAGACCATGCTTATCTATTAAAATGACAGACAATGAAATAGCAGGAGATTCAGACTGTGAAATAACTATACTAATATGTAACCTTCCTGCTATTATTAAGGTTAATGTGATGAAAGGTAACAAATTTACTGATAAAGCTATCAAAATTCTTAAATCAAAAAGGTAAACACGGATATGGATAGCACTTATCTGTATGATACAACTAGACCCAATGCACACATTTATAGCATGTCTTTTCCTTTTTATATTAAGTTACTTGTAGTTTATTAGAACACATGTATAATATAGTTTTGCAATATTTGTATAGTAGCATACATATGTAGGTATATTGTATTACAGTGGCATCACGAAGGTACTATAAGCAGCACTGATGTATTAATCATATCACTATTCACGATTGATAGTAACTTTTATATCACAATAGTATCACGATATTACTACTAGTTATCAAAGACACTCAACCTCACCATGAATAATCTGATTACACACCACGTAATCTGCTTTTCTAACACTATATTGGTAAAATTGTTATATTATATTGCAGTTGTAATCTTTGGACTTTCACAGTTATGCATATTGTCACTTAATTGTCTTTTCCTAGCTTGCTGCAGGTGAATGGGAAATAAAGCTCCATATGCATGCAGCTTCACTTTTCCACTATGAGAATGGCCCATGCGTCTATAGTGCAAGACATCATAAACTTCCAAAACTTCAAAATTTAGGGAAACTTTTAAAGATATTTTTCAAAATAATTATATCATTTTAGGACTATGATGTACTCATAAGATAATGTATAAAAAACACTTTTGTTTGTTTCAAATATGGAACAACTCTACGATACTAATAGATAGGGCTGGGCGGTTTCTCGGTATTATAGTAATACCGCGGTATTGCAATGAAACGATATCTGTATCGCGTAGATTTCGGTGAAACGATAATATCACGATATCGATATTATTACGATTTTTAGTGTTTGTGACAGCTTATTAAGCCCTTAAGGTTGTTATAATGCACCTAAAATAATCACGTGATACTACTGCAAACAAGGACCTAGTACTAGCTAGTCATTTTTTTTTTTTACAAAGATCGAGATACTCTAATAGAACAGTCAGCTAGGATCGAGATACCCTAATAAAGCAGTCAGCTACTCTAATATAGCAGTCATCTTTAATAACCGCGATAAATAGTAATATCGTGATATATTTCTGTACGATATATCGTGAAGCGAAACTCCAATACCGCCCAGCCCTACTAATAGATTTATAATTTCGTGGGCAGTAATTTATAGTCTAGCTAGTTTTTAGTTTAGTTCTGTTAACTTCAGAATTTTAAAATTTTGTTACAGTGGAAATTTTACAATATGTGTACACTGTTTATAGCATAAATTTCAGAGCCATACTTATAATGGTTCACCCGATTTTTTACAGTCCATACTTTCAAAAACGCTGCTATATCACGTTTTCTAAGGATAAATTTGCAAATATTTTACAGCGGAAATTTTTGTTTCAACTCTGGATAGTTTGAGGTTTAATAAATAGTTGGCCGACACAACCAAACTTTCAAAAAATTTTAAAACATAATTGTGACTGGATTTGCAAAAAGGGGTCTTCCACACACATCAAATTTACCAACTTTGACAACTCATAACTTCAACTTGCAAAAGGCTATTGACTTGAAATTTTGTCAGTAGAGTATACCAACATAGCTTAGTTTGTGGAGAAAGTTTCAGATTAATATGTATATTAAACACTGAGTTATGACCTTCTAAGTTCATAGAATTGGATGTGTGTGGAAGACCCCTTTTCGCAAATCCGGTCACAATTTTCTAATAAAGCATACACTTGGTACTGTAACAGTAGAGAGAATTAGAATTTTTGTGTACAAATTGACACAATATGAAAATAATGTGTACAGAACACCTGTTCCAAATTTGGTGGCTTTATGTTTCTCTGAACTAAAGTTATGAAAGAAGACTCCAAGTGTGTCATTTTTGGAAGTTTATGATGTCTCGCACTATATGTATACTTGCCAACAACATGGCAGCATAGCAACAGTTGTTTAGTACATGCCCACGTAATTACTTTCGGTGCAGGTGGTCTATGAATCATATTATCAATTTAATGTTACAGTGCTTTTTTTTTGTTTGCATAATATATACACATAGTTATTAAATTTTAAACACTGTCTCATAAGAAAAAATACAGACTAGCTACATGGAGTACAAAATTATTAAATTATAATGTTAATTATAAATTAGTTGTAAATTAAAATCTTATTTTCTTCGTGAGGTGAAAATGACCTGATTTCTCAAGAGCATAACTACCCGCTCCCACCTAGCCGGGCAAATGTGTTGTATAGTTCCATCCTACATTCTTCAATGTTGCTTTCATATGCATGTTTATAACAGATGTCCTGTATTTCAGTAGCAGCAGATCCAGAGGGCAGAAGAAAAGTTGCAAATTGCTTCCACCAAGTAGTAACATCTTTCAGATAAGTTATCCAAAGTAGTAAAGTAGGTGTACTGTGTATATACTGTACCTGCAATACAGTGTAAACAATGTATCATATACTCTATAGTCAGCATGCAGTATAGCATGTATATATATTAGGATTGGGCAATAGTTCAATAAATCGCCAATATTGCCTACTCAAGTGCCTGCAATACAATTATCGCATATACTTAGCATTCATAATAAATTATCACCGAGGTATATAATATTTATTGCATTTTGCAATACTTATAGCATTTATGGTCTAATTTGTGTCTATTCTGGGCCTCTTTTTATATGATACAGTTTGTGCATACTATGTCAATTGGTTAATTATTTGGCAAGAAGTTATGCTAGTAAACTCAATATTGCAGTAAGTGTGGCTTAGAGATCTAGCATAGGATCCATAATCAGAAAAATCTAATCATTTCCACTGTGGGATGTTTATTGTATAGTATCCAATTGCTATATAGATCCATCATGAAACGGAGACATGATTGTTGTCTTCACAGAAATATTGCTTTTAGTATCTCACGAAATGCAAAATTTATTATTAAAAATTTCATGCTCCACACAAAGTACATGCAGGATAAAACTTGCTACTATTATCTAGAGTTATTGTATTTAAAAGCACGTACAGTAAGTTATAAGCAAATGATTTGCTGCATTCCCAGCACAGGGTTGCTTTTAAAATCAGGAAAAGAAATGCAAATCCTTGATTCAAGCTGCCCTACTAGCCAAGATAAGAAAAATCAACTACTGTAATTCGCTTTATTTTCGTGCAAAAAATTTTTGTGATAAAAATTTTCGTGTAAAAATATTTTCATATGAATAACTGCTCTATTAGAGTAGTTCGATCTTGTATAAAAATTTTTGTACAAATTTTGCATACAAAAATTATTTTACAACGAAAAAAAAGCAAATTACAGTATTCCTCCCCATAGTGATGTAATAAGGATGGATACATAATCTATCTATGCTGTTAGTCTGGAAAAGATCTGAGAATTAACCATCTGGGTGAAGAGCATCAAAATTTTCATGTTTCATTCCATGGGTTTCTCTGATTGGTGCGAAGTCCTTTCCAGTACTTCTGATGTCACACTGCAGCTGGTAACCTAGTTTTGTTTAGCTTGATGATAAATGGCAGTCCAAAATGTTTGGTAGTAGTAGCAGTTAATTGGTGTTTCTGTGATTTCATAATTATGATGTAGTACCCATTGGTTTTCCAGGAGCTCCATCTAGCTCAAATTGAAAATGAAATTAATAATTAAATTGTTTGGGGATATTTCGCACTGTGATAAGGTTGTAGGGTGATAGTGAAGTCGCTGTGGAGCATGAGAGGTGTAGGCCAATTGTGACTGGATCTGCAAAAACAGGGCACATGATTTTAGCCTAACTTTCACCACTCATGATTTTTATACCATCATGCTATAATGGCTATGTAATTTTCAGCTCTTAGTAAGCCTTTATGATGTAAGTTACAGAATGCAAATATTCTGTTCCACTACTGAGATATAATCTGTAGCATGACAAGGTGTAGTGTGTACCTACATGTTTGCAGGCCCAGTCACAATATAGCTGCCCTGTGGTGCTGATCTTAGAACGACATGTGAAAACTGGGGATAAAATAACTGTTACACAACATCCAGTAACATTTTTTGCCATAGTTCTAGTCAATAATTGATTGATGACTATTGTAGCTGGAAATGGCTGATATAATTCTTTAATGCTGCAGGAAATTTTGAAATGGTGAGAAGTTTCAGATCTTTTCCAGTAAACCTATTATGCATCCGACCGTATAGATTATGCATCCAACTGTATCAGTTTCTCTTGGTCTGGGTGGTAGGGCAGTTTTTGTTTTTTCAAAGATAGCAACCCTGTGCCAGTAACCCAGTGAATCATATACGTATTATTGTGCGTACTTTTCAACTACAACCACTCTGGATATGATCTGGTTATAGGTAGCAAGTTTCATATGGTTCTTTGTGTGAAGCACAAAAAATTTAACTTCTCTTAACATTCTAAAGGTGATATTTCTGTGAAGATAACAATTGTACCTCCGGTTTTGTGGTAGATCTAGTCATTCCTTTCAATCCACAAGTTAAGGCTTAAATCAAGCTCATAAATTTCATTGGATTTATGTGAATTATTGTTTATAATTCTATGATAGTTTTTCTGTGTTTAAACCAAACTTGGTTGCCTATGGAACTCGTTTTACAAAGTTACACTTCAGACCACACTCAGGAGCCTATGTTATTTAGTAATCCAAAGGTTCTGTGCTGTGGTTGTAGAGAAAAAAATGGATTAAAGTTAATGCTTAGATGATAATGAAACTGCCAGTGCTACCAGTGCGAAAATAAGCATGAAAGAGTCTAAGAAATGAAAACTGTCCAAGCAGTGCCTGTCAAGGCTTCATGTACAGTATAAGTGCATCAAACTTCAAGAAAATTAGTTAACACATACGTTTGTGATTAAGGGGAGTTTTGTAATTGTGCAATAAGAAAAAGGTGTGATTTACCCCTGGGTGATTTTGGTGTGTAAAATCTGAAGGTTCATCTCCACAGTAATGGTTTTGTTTGGAGAAGATGAGCTATGCAATGCACGTACGTATGCATGCATGCATGAAAATCACGTACATGCTGGATAAACGAGTTGCAGTGTCTCAAAATGTAAAACTAAAAAGGCTCAGCTCCAACCGGCTACTCTAATCAAACTGACAATCTAATAGAGTAGTCAAGTAGTTAACTGATTTGAAATGACTGCTTTATTAGAGTATATGAAAATAATCACAAAGGAGAGCTCTATATTTTACTAGAAAAATGCACCCATGCTTTTATATGGAGATATGATTACTGACAAAATGACATAGCTACCTGTATCATGGTCACTTAATAATAATTTTATGCTTATAATACGTACTACTGCAAGCATTGCAAGGTATAATACTGTAAGTCATTCAGCCCAATGACAGTACTGGCATAGAGTGTTGAGCATATAGTGGATTGGCAGTGTTGGGCAAGTTACTTTGTAAAAGTAACTAGTTACATATTACATATTACTTGCAACAGAACTATTTAGTTACAGTTACATATTACCAAAAAATAAAGTAACTGTAATAATATTACATATTATATTACTTTGTGTTCACAGCCGTAAGCTGTCACGTGTGAAACTACCACCTTATCACGTGACATGATTACGTTGTTGTACAATGTGGAAATCTTGGTTATAAGTAAGAAGCTAGTGAATAAGCTTCATTCAGTAGGCCTCGTTACTTCGTTGTGGTTAGGCGTTACTCAGAGGATTACTAACGAGATCAGTAACTTCGTTACTTCTAGTAATAATATTACGTCATATTAGACTCGTTACAGTAATTATATTACTTAGGTAACGCGTTACGTTTGTAAGTAAAGTATCTTGCGTTATATTACCTGTTTTCATAGCGTATTTCGTTGTATTACTTTGTTACCACAAAAGTAATAATATTACGTAACGCGTTACATAAGTAACGCGTTACTCCCAACACTGTGGATTGGTGCCTTGACATCATATCAGGAATCACCATATTCTTAATTAGTATAACTACTGGATCAGCTTTCTTGGAACACAATATTGGAAATGATTTATTTTGTTTTTGAAAGAAATGAATACCAGTGTGTAGCTAGTGAGATTTCACTCTATTCAAGCTACTATCAAGCCGGTGTGCACTTGTAAAAGTCTTTAACATGATCTGATTAGTGTTGAGCTTCAAAACAAAAGAATTCTTGTTTGATTCAGTAGTTGAACTAAATGCCATGGCTATAGTGGTGCTGCATGGTCACCCCGGGAAAAAAAAAAATTCAAAATAAAAAAAGCTATACAACAATGTGAGGTGATCTAGTGATCACATGTCAAGCTCAGTACAGTATGTAACAATAAAACACTTGAAGAACTGCTTTCATTCAGACATCACTCTAATCCTAGCAAAGTTGCTCTGTATGCCAGTTCAAAGTTTTGGACCATGGACTTGGCACGAATTTGATGATCTTGACTGAAACCATTAACATCGATCACTTACTTGTGCTTATTTCCCATTACCTATAGCTAGTAGAACAAAAACTGATGCGGGCAGAAGGTGATTACTGTAATTGCAATATTTAAAGAGGGAGTCCACTCAGTTTAAGCCGATTTTCAGTGGAGCCCTGTAAACAGTATACAAAAATATACAACACAAATATACACACCAGCAAAAAAAATACTTAATTAAAATACAAATACTTAAATGATGACAAAGTGGTAGCCTGTACAACTGTTAATGCCAAACTGTTCCATAAAATCGTTCCATGATAAAAGGACCTTTTTTACCAAAGTTAGTGGCAACTCTGGGTACAAATAGGCGATTAATATTACATCCACAATAACCTGTCACATCTTTAGAATACCGGAAAACATAATACGAAAGGGAATAATTATTTACAGACTTTAATGACTGTGTGGTAACGTCAATGTTCAGTCAAAGTATACTGATTAGTAGCTATAGGTAGGGTCCGCAATCCGAAAAATCAACTTTTACAAATCGATCCCCCTACCATTGTGGGATGTTCATTGTGGTATCCCATTGCAAGATTCACCATGAAACCGGAGGCACGATTGTTGTCTTCACAGAAATATCGATTTTAGTATTTCGTGAGATGCAAATATTATTTTTAAAATTTCGTGCTCCACACAAAGAACAGGATAGAACTTGCTGCTTAGCTAGATATTATCTAGAGTTAATGTAGTTAAAAAGTACGCACAGTAATAAGCAAATGATTCACTGGGTTCCCGGCACAGGGTCGCTTTTTCTCAAAAAGCAGAAAACGAAACACAAATTTTCGAATTCAAACTGCCCTACCAGCCAAGACAAGAAAAGCCAACTCTTCCTCATAGTGATGTGATAAGGTTGGATGCATAGTCTGTCTATGCTGTTAGTCTGGATAGGATCTGAGACTTCTCACCATCTGGGTGAAGAACGTCAAAATTTTCGTGCGTCATTTCAAGGGATTCTCTCAATGGTACCAAAGTGCTTTCCAGTACTTCTGATGCCACACTGGTCACTTAATTTTGTTTAGAATGATGATAAATGATGGATCAAAACGTTTGGTAGTAGTAGTAGTTGGTGTTTCTGTGATTTCATATGATGCAGTATACCAGCAGCTCACCAGGAGCTCCACCCAGCTCGAATCAAAAATGACAGATTATGTGCTTTTATCGGTTTGTTTTTGGATGTTTTGCAGCATAATGGTGATGTAGGGTGATCTAGTGAAGATTTGAAGCCGCTGTGGAGCGTAAGAGGTGAAGTCAAATTTGGACGATTTTGCTGCCTCCCTTGATGCATAGCTTAGAACGAGGCGTGGAAGCCGTGGATGAAATAATAATTGACAACCGCTGCTACCAAACGTTCAGGGACATCTTTTGCCATAGTTTTAGTTTATAATTGATGATTGTTGTGGCTGCAGAGGCGCTGGAATTGGCTAGAAAGCACGACACAATTCTTTGATGCTGCAGAAAAATTTGACGTTCGTCACCCAGATGGTGAGAAGTCTCAGATCTTTTCCAAACTAACAGCATAGACAGACTATGCACCCAACCGTATCGAAACACTATGAGGAAGAGTTGGCTTCTCTTGCCCTGGGTGCCGGGTAGGGCAGTTTGAATTCGAAACGTCGTATCTCTTTGTCTGTTTTTTCAAAGAAAGCAACCCTGTGCCGGGCACCCAGCGAGTCATTTACTTATTTCTGTGAGTACTTTTCAAGTACAACAACTCTGGATACCATTTGGCTAAGTAGCAAGTTTCATCCGGTCCTATGTGTGGAGCACGAAATTTTAAAAATAAAGTTTGTATCTTGCGAAATACTGAAAACAATATTTCTGTGAAGACAACAATCGTGCCTCCGGTTTCATGGTGGATCAAGCAATGGGATACTACAATGAACATCCCACAGTGGTAGATTTGTAGAAGTTGATTTTTCGGATTGCGGACCCTAGTATAGGTAATCACACACATTTGAGTGCAATTAGGGACTGAATAATTGTACGAGTAACAGTCAAAATTGCACGAGGCGAAGCCGAGTGCAATTTTGGCTGTTATGAGTACAATTATTCCATAATTGCACGAAAATGCGACCCCGTGTGATTGCCTACTAATCACATAGTGACCACCCTTCATGGTTTGTAGTACACATCTATCCAGTTCTATGTGGCCATTAACTTCTACCAGGTGATTGCATCATCCTTCTTTGTATTACATCATTTGTTGTTGCACTTAAAAGGCTTCACATGTCAGCAATTCTGATTGGCTACTCAAAATGTCTACATATGTTGCACTTAAAAGGCTTCTATTGTCAGCTCATTTGATTGGCTATCATTATATCACTTTCTTGTTGCACTTAAAAGGCTTCTGTTATTCTGCTACTTTACAGTGCAATTACAGAAACAAGGTCATGCGATTTGGGATTAATTGCACTCCTACTATTGAGACTAATGTATGACAAATTAAATCACTATGTGATTAGTAACTATACAGTTGACCCTTGTTATTTGAGTATGTGACTGCTCTATTAGTGTAATTCAATTCTGAAAGGTGTGATTGAGGTACCCTTTCATTTTGTTGAACAATACTCCAACTCTTTAGTTACCCTTCTTTGCTTATATGCACAGCTACCTTAACACTTGGTCATCCTGTGCCTCCTTATGTCATGAATAGTACATTCATGTAATCTATCAAATGTCTTAAAAAATTGATGTGAGCGGTGACGCGAAACTGGAGTTTAAACTGGATGCACCATGCAGCTGAAACATCCACCGTTTGTTCATTCCGAGAGTGCGAACTACATTAGCCAAACGCAGTTTCTATTTCTGAGGAATACAGACATGGAACTCATTAAATCCTCTTTATATGCAGCAAGGAAACTCCTAATTCAAAACCTGTATCATTCATTGTACTAATTATAACTGATAACTGTATATGTGTAGGTAGATGTAGTATATATTGCATATATGTATGTAGTCTCACGTAGACAGACCACTTTTTTTTTCTTTTTCATTTGGTCAGGAAATTTTTTTTCCCTTTTTCGTTTGGTTGGGAAAAATTTTTTTTCCTGACTAAATGAAAAAAAAGCAGTCTGGCCACGCGAGACTAGTATGTATGTGTGTGTGTGTGTGTGTGCTTAGTGGTGTTGAGGTTGTTGTGGAACTTTGGGTTCTGCGACCACTCCCTGTGAGACCTGGACAGTCCTCCTACAGATTACTAGCCGTGCTCCAGGAAGATTTTCCTGCACAAGGCTCAAGTGTCTGAGTGGTGCACAGGCATCCCAGTGCTGGCTCACTGGGCGGCAATATAGCTGTGTTATAGTGTTAGTACGGCTACCGAAGACTTTGCTGTTTTTTTGCTTTTTGTGTGTGCATCTATGTATATGTACAAATTTATTTTCTTATAGAATAATTTCTTTGGTGACCAAGTTGTCACATATGGCACCGTGCTCAATATGGAGTCCCCACAATTCATCACACTACAGTGGACCAGAGATGGGACAGTACGCAGTGAGACTGGGAACACTCTATGGGTCTGTGCTACTGGATCATACTGCTGTACTGTGAATGACATCATCGTCCATTGTGCTCATATTGATGTGCAAGGTGAGTAGTGTAATGAAATCATTCCAAGGGTCTTAAAGTTATGTAGTCTTGTCTGGAGAACAATGGCTATCATACAGCAATAAAGATATAGTTAAGAAAAGTGACAGTTTAGTATTAACACCTATGCCTTCTTTTGATCTATATCCTACTGTAATACTCTTTGGTGTGAAAACGTTTAGCCCCTGTAACTTTATTGTATTTGTGGGAAAACCATTGATCTACGCACATGAATAGATTGTAAGATACATGATTTTAAAAATTTCAACTTGTTAAGGCCAAAAGCTCTGAATTTGAAATTTAACCATGGATGCAGCCAATCATAGTGTTTAGTTCATAGCCAGTTAGCTACTGACATAGCCACAATTTTGTGATTTTGAGCTGAAGTATTCACAATGGTATTATCTGTAACACAAGCATATCATTATGGGGTGGTGGGTGGGCAATTGGTATATGAATAGAATATATGGCCAAGTATGTCATATAGAGTCTTCAATCTCTCAAGCCCAATTGTGCCACTGAAATTGAAAGAAAAGTATGTATAAAACAACTGGGCAACTGTGCAATGGTGTCTATGTTTCTAGCCTCGTGTTCCAGCTGGCCAGTAGCAGTTCAAGGTGTCAGATTATTTCTAGAAATTTGTTAATAAAAAGCAGCCTGAGTAAATCAGTGGCGGCATAGCTTATATATTATACTGTATTGGTGTTGCAAGGTGAAAACTGAACTTCAGTGGTGTGTGCATAGATCAACTATTGGGTCACATTTTAATGTATTTGCTCTATTGAATATACGTATAGTAGGACCTCCAAACTCCCAGGAATGGGGACTACTTTTGTGTTCAGATGACTGCAATAGTCCACATTAGTTGTGTGAAAAGTCTATATTACTTTATATATTAATGTATCCTGCAGCAGTGAAAATCTTCCCCCTTGAAATTTTGGATGGTGGCAATCTGCAAAATATCCCACCTAGAAAAAAACCTTCAATACAGTAACACAAATTATGTACAGCATTTCAATCTTATCTGGACAATACTGTACAGTGGCCTCAGTTATTCAAAAACCACCTGGATGCCCCTTAACAATGCCATTTAAAAGGAAAATTTTTTATGGATAGCTACCAATCCACAAAATTTTCCCCCTCGAAAATAACTAGTGATGTGCAATATATCGATAATATCGCATATCGCGATAAATTTCTATATTGTGATTGACTTATGATAAAATTATATCGTGACATTGTTGTGACGCATAACAATGCACCACTTTTTACACAAAGTTTACTGATAATGATATTTAAGACAGTACAGCAGAGCTTATAGAGACTTCAAGGAGGTTAGGTGGGATTTTGTAGAATTCTGTTGTTACTTTTCACGTAAGTTCAAGTGTTAAAATCTCATTTTAGTAATTTATTACCATACCTTTACCTTCATGCTGATTTACATATTGTGATAATTTATCGTATCTTGATAAAAAAAAGATTGCAATAATTGTGATAGGTCATGTCATATACAAAATATTCTATATCGCACAACACTAAAAATAACCCACTATACTGTATGGTTAGATGGTTACCGCATGATGTTTTGTGAATTGCTGAATGTTACTTGCTGTCACCAAAAATAGACAACTGTTTATTCAACCTATCTGTTTTATTGATATGTAAATACATACTTCATGTACGTTGCACATGTGTGTGTGTGTTCAGTATTGTAAGAGTGAAATATTAGTGTATTAGTGACATTTGAACCAATTTTAGCATTCTCCTTGATGAAAGAACAATATTGTATCAGACATGAAGTACAATACTGAATAACACTCTGGTGATGCATTCACCACCAATGTGAAAAAGTCATGCATCCCAATCAGTAAAAGTACAGTTGAATTCGCTAAGTATAGTTTATTGTAAATCTGTTTATAGGTGACAAGCCAGTGGATCAGCTACCTAATAAGGTTAGCCTACAATACATTGGTTTAACTGTTAGATCTTTCCAACAGCAATTACTAGTGTATGAATGTTACTATTCTTCACAAATTCTTAAGTGAAGCTGACAGGAGAGTTGTAGCTATGAAGCCTGATGGCAATTGTTGTTATAGGACCGTCCACTCCTTACCAACTATTTGAGAACACCCGACACAACATGATCCATCCACTAAGTGAGTCAAAATGGGATCTACAATACCCAGTGTTTCCAGGGCTACATCAATTTATATCTTACTAAAACCCAATGACTTTGAATTTGTACTATGAAAATTGTCAATAGTCATTATGATGCCATCATATTATTCAAAAGTGACAACAACACAACTGTACTGTAAGGTGATCAGAGTGAATTGATTGACTCAACTGATTAGAGCAATGAATTCACTGGTTAACAAGTTTCACTATGTACTTTAAATTAAAATATAACTATATTGATATCATAACTGAAATATTTTGCAAATCGCCACCATCAAAAATTTTGAAGGGGGAAATTTTTGCTTCTGCAGGATGCAGTAATGCTATTTTGATCAGGCTGTGAAGTTCGAGGGGGGGAAATTTTCGTGGATAGGCAGGATAGCTGCCGATTCACAAATTTGTAAAAAATTTCCCCCTCAGAAAAACACTATAATGGTATTCTCTAAAATCCTTATTTACCAGATCAAGGTATGGCATGTAAGTTTTTGTTGAGTACTGGATCCTTTACTTCTAAGTGCCTGAGTTCATCACTAAATAGTCTTTGTGGCAACTAAAACTGAATAATAACCAATTGCTACACATCGGGTTGGGTTGTATACCCAACACAGAGAAACCTCATTAGTAGTGTAATCTGTAGGACCCAAAATAAGTGGCCTCCTTATTGAGATTTTTTAAAACCAACAGCTATGTATGTGATCAAAATTTGGTCATGTTGGTGCATTTATACATTCAGACTGTTAAAAGATATAGCTACTTAAATTTCAGTTCATTGTACATACACATGTAGGACTTTACAGTCTGGTACGGCTAGTAGAGTACAGATTTACCAACGTATATAGCAGTCCCTGTAGCATGAATTCTTATGTTGTCTCTTAATGGATGGAGTACAAAGTAGCAGTGTACGTAACACCAGTTCTCAAAGTTCTCCTTAATTATCAGCTATTGATTCAACTCCATCAAGCTCATAACATCTTTGCTGTGATAAAAAGTAAAGAATTACAGTAAGAATTCACCCACAGTGTGTTGTACGTAGCGATGTAAACATAAAACGGTTATGTTGTTACAGTTGTGACATTCAATAAATGATGACATTGACATACCATATATGTAGCGCTAATATTTGACGACGGAAAAGTTTGACATCTTGGATGATTGAGCATGTTGAACAAAAATAATCAAAGTGGTCAAAATTTCTCATGTTAAACTTTCACACTATAGGGCAGATTGCATAATGAATTTAGATATGACACTGGAAATAAAAAATGGTTCAGTATGGACATGAAGTATTTATACCCTCATAGCATTATTGAAGTATTTGCTGAAACGCAAAAGAGTATCAGGAATACTTCTTGTGATATTGTACGAACTGTGCAACACGTGGTTGTGTATGCACATAAGATATTAAATAGCCTATGTTTTCATCCCTGCATGTTGTGAAGACAATCTTGTGTGCAGTTTGAGGCATGAATTGGGTAATCAACAGTGTCCAGATAAACCATACACGCAGGCATACACAACCACACTACACATTTCATACAAAATTGTATGGGGGTTAAATAAATTACAATGAAACCTGTTTAATCAGGTCATTTGTCTAAATTGTTATTGACAAATATGTGTCATTTCTGTACAAATATACCATGACTGTATCCCCTCACCCAGAGTACTGTTCTTCACCCCTGACATGAGTAGTCAGACCTTCATTTAGAAAATGACTCGAGGGAGGGCAAAATACAGTTTTGTCAGAATGGGGGAGGGCAATAGTGTAAACATCTGTGTGCATACTTTTATGGGCATGGCAGCTAGGAGCAGGAATTGTTTGCATTTTAGACTCATATATGTACACTGCTACTGGTGCATTCTGAGGTACCTGTGAAGTTACACTACTCACCTTGCACATCAATATGAGCACAATGGACAATGATGCCATTCACAGCACAGCAGTATGATCAAGTAGCACAGACCCAT
Organism: Dysidea avara; assembly: GCF_963678975.1. Lineage (NCBI taxonomy): Eukaryota > Metazoa > Porifera > Demospongiae > Dictyoceratida > Dysideidae > Dysidea > Dysidea avara. Next base: position 10,572,886 of record NC_089276.1, read on the forward strand.
AGAGTGTTCCCAGTCTCACTGAGTACTGTCCCATCTCTGGTCCACTGTAGTGTGATGAATTGCGCGGACTCCATATTGAGCACGTTACCATCTGTGACAACTTGGTCACCAAAGAAATTATTCTATAAGAAAACAAATTTGTACATATACATAGATGCACACACTTCGGCAGCTATACTAATGCAGCTATTGCCATCCAGTGAGCCAGCACTGGGATGTCTATGCACCACTCAGACACTTGAGCCTTGTGCAGGCAAATCCAGGGCTAGTAATCTGTAGGAGGACTGTCCAGGTCTCACGGAGAGAGGTCGCGGAATCCAAAGTTCCACAACAACCTCAACCTCAACACCACTAAGCGCGCGCGCGCACACACACACACACACAAATATTATAGTGACCATGCTGGTTCCAAACATATTGTAGCTAAGGTGTATTTCATGACCAAAATAAGACCACATCACATAGGCACTTAAAGGTCATACTTTACTTCTTTTAATATACAGTAAGTGACTTGCGTAATGCAAAGGTATATAACATAATAATATTATTGAGGAGTGTCCTACTCCCATATACTCCTGTAGAAGAGTGTATTTTAAAGTGAGTGATGTAACGACTAAGTGTGGTTTGTGACATATAAGAACCCATAAAGTACCGTGTCGCTCAAGACATCTGTGAGTGCCCAAGCAACAAATGCCTACAAGCAATTGTCTAAACCCATGACAAGAAGGTACACTTGTAGTTTGGTGAGAAACACTGAGGAGCTTGAGCTAGTTTAGTTGCTAGTGACCATGCTGGCATGCCTACAATCAATATTAATTACAAAAAGACATACAGTACCATCATGATATGTCTTTCTACAGTATACGAGAGTAGAATACTCTCCTCAGTATTATATTATGAACTCTTGCTTAATTTGATGTAAGGAAATTGTAGTGTACTATATACGTACACTTTACTTACATTTGCAATGCTCCACATATAATGCATGTTGTATGAAGAAGGTAGTTGCACAGTTCATTGTAGGGCTAAAATAAATAAATAAATAAATAGGTACTTGTTAAGGATTTTAGTATTCGGATAGTAAAATGGGCCTTATCCGAAATTACGTCACAAATAAAAATGGTGTCTTTAGTAGGGGGACACGTGAACTGATTCAATGGAAGATTCGAGCGATTTGGAGAATATCTCCGTAGTAGTGGAAGATATTAAGAGTTTTTCTGCAGGTATAACAGCACCATGGTATAGCGAATTAATTTATTCCTACTTTACAGCGCGAGAGGCACGAGGCTGCTCAGCTGATGTTGGCGATTATGACGGTGCCGAAGACAATGACGGCGAATTCGATTACAATGAAGAAGTGAAGCATAGACCGCCCACCAAGAAGGCACCAAATGATTGTAACAAGCCTCCAAGTCCAAATGGCAATAACGTTGGTGAGCGCACTACACTAGTGCCGCAAAGTGAGTATTGGATGTACAGTTTCTGTATGGTTTAGCTTGAACGATGTGCGGATTAAGCCATTACATCTACTGTTGCTGCTGCAATTAATTTTGCCTTGTATTTTTATAGGAGATGTAAATGCTGCACAGAACCATTTGGTACACCTCTCTAGAAGTAAGGAGGAATGGCGTGGAGATTATCGTTGTGTGCCACTTTGCCGAAATTCTAGTGCCCAAAATGCACGCAGAGAGGAGCTAGGAATGCCTAGAGTTTCTTTTCATAGCTTTCCAGATGTGAACACGGAAAAAGGGAAACAATGGATAGCAAAAATACGCCGAGACCCAGGTTTAGCTTTTACTATTAACAAGTACACTAAAATTTGTTCACAACACTTCACTGCTGATGACTTTGTAACCTCACCTGTGCCTGGATACTCTCCAGTGAGATCCCGTTTGAAAGCATCTGCTGTTCCAACAGTTTTTTCGTGGAATGCAAAGAAACAACGTGAAACTGTGACATCTAAAATAGCCTCCTTAGCCATTCAGCGTAAAGACTATCAGTTGTTAGATACAGGTGGAAGTTCAGATGTCCTGAGCATCAATGAGGATGTTGATTCCTTTCATGTGGAAGATTCTTTTGAACCAGTTAATTTTTTGGATGAAGTTGACCATTTGAGGGGAAAAGTTTCTCAGTTACAAGCTGAACTTGAATTGGCAAAGGATGCCGCCACAAAGTCACTTTTTCGCCTACAGAACATCAAAGATAATGATGAAGATGTGAAATACTATACAGGATTTCCAGATTACGCTACTCTCTTAGCTTTCTTTGAAGTGCTTTTAGAATCAGATGCAACTGTTATGCGTCAGTGGGATGGCAAGAACTGTAAGAGTAACTATGATGATGAAAGCAAACGTGGACGGCATTGCAAGTTGCCATTACTTGAACAATTTTTTCTGACTTTAGTGAGACTACGTCTTGGGCTTTTTGAATATGATTTATCTAAAAGATTTGATATATCACAAGCCACAGTCTCAAGAATAACAGCCACATGGATCAATTTGTTGTACCGTACTCTGAAAGGGATTGAAACATTCCCTCCTTGGCACATAGTCAAGAAGTACATGCCAGAGTCGTTCAAGAAACAATATCCAGATACTAGAGTGATTATAGATGCGACTGAGTTTTATGTTGAGCGTCCATCATCACTACTATCACAGTGCAGTACATTTTCTGCTTACAAAAACAATAACACAGTTAAAGTTCTTATAGGGATCACTCCAAGTGGTGTCATTTCTTTCGTCTCCAAATGCTATGAAGGATCTATTTCTGATAGAAAGTTGGTTGAAGTTAGTGGTCTTTTGGAAAAACTGGAACCAGGGGACCAAATCATGGCTGATAAGGGTTTTCAGATCCAAGACCTGCTTGCACCACTTGGAGTACAATTAACTATACCTCCTTTTCTGGCAAGTAAAGCACAAATGGCAACTAGTGATGTGATTGTAACTAAGAAAATTGCCAATCTACGAGTACACGTGGAAAGGGCAATTGGACGTGTAAAAGAGTTTTGAATTTTAAAGAACACAATTCCAGCCACCATGTGGGATTCAATCAATGAAGTTGTTTATGTTTGCTGCATGATAACCAACTTCAGCCCACCCTTAGTTAGTTAACATTGCTTTTACTTGTTACGTTTTAAAAGAAATTGTACATAATATGTCCAGTGAATCATAAATTATTACATTGTAACGTTAACACAGAAATATTTACATTATTATTAATCACACACTGTAGAATTGTAATGATTCTGTCCATTGTATATATATAATTAAAAGTGGTTGTGGGTTCACAGTGCTCCATTGGTTACACAATTCATCTGTTGTCAGTGGAATGAAAATTCCTCCCCTCATCTTGGGCATTACTGGTGGAGGTGTACAGACAAACTTTCGTGCAAAGGTACAAGTCTGGTCACTTGTAGCAGTTAAAACAACTATGTCTCTCTGCATGCCAATGGCAAGTAAGCGAAGTTCAATATCACCTCCCCAAGTCGTAGTTAGAGGGATCTCTTGACATTTTTGTAACCACTGAACAACAGTTAGTCCGATTTCTTTGCGAACATCAGGATACTTCCACATAATAGACTGAGCCACCTTTCTAAGGCGTTGGCAAATACCTCCATCACCATCACTAACTCGGGATATCAGCCCAGCCTGGTGAGCAATTGAATGGTACAGGCAGTTTCCATCGCCTTTTACCACATGTTGTTTGACATCCATGCACTGCAAAGCAGCCTGTAATGAAAGTGACAAGCAAAATGCTGAAACTTTTCTGCAAGCATCTGTTATTGTCATCTTGCCACAAACATAGGGGCATTTGACTTCTAAACAGCCTGTTTTGTGTTCATTCTGACTGGGATCAGTCACTATGCCATCTGGGCTTGCTGCAAGCCAAGATTCAAACTCATCTACTATCAAGCCACACTTGGTTACCAGGACATTTACTCCTTGACTACGCTGGTACTGCACATATGAAGAGATAGCATCTTTTTCATGTTGTTTTCCATAAGAAATTGCTGCAGTGTTAATTTGTGATGGGTAAAGCTTCTTTCGTATAAATGCTTCACATGTGGTGGTGCTTTTTCTATGGCACACTTCTTTCATGATTGAAGCAGTGATTCGTAATTTTCTTGCGTTAAACCAGAGTTCTGAATCTGACTGCAATCTAGTAGCAGCTTCAAGGTCTTTTCTTTGCTCTAAATTTAAAACAACATGGCTTCTGTATAGCACATCGGTGAGATGTGGTGGAACCACTGATTCTTTCTCTTCTATATCATTTACATCACTCCTTTCATGGGTATAACAGTGATCATGCTTCACATGAACCACTTGAGCTGCTAAATCATCTTGAAACGTCTTCTTCTGTGCAGCAGCCCGTGCAACTCTTTCTTTTTTTACTTGATCAAAATGACTTTCCAGTGGTGGTGGTTCATCATCAAAAAGTTGTAAGAAACAAGAAGACCCATATTTCATTAGGAGAGACCTTGCTTGAGTTGCCTTTTTTCTTTCAGCTGGTGTCTTTGCCACTTGAACTGCATTATTAACAGATAAAATCTTATTTTGCTCAATGGCAAATAACCGTTCCTTTAGAATCCTTACTTTATTTGGGTCAATAATCCTTCTAGACAGTGGTCGACAATCCCATTTATTTACGTGATGTATCTTGAGTCGCTTTTGTACTCCATATTCCTCTTTTGAAAGACACACATCATCTATTGGCCTGGGTTCAACGTTCCTTTTTCTTGGCTGGTTCCACACTTGTAGCCGCTCTGTACAACCTCTTTGTTCATCCTCTTGGAGACCACAGTGTATATAGTCCTCTAAACAGTACAGAGTGGCTGTCACATGATTGCAACATCCTGAGAGACCAGCTGGGCAAGCACAGCAAGCAGTAACAACACGAGCAGAGGACTCATCGATAACAATAGCCACATGATATATCCGGTCTTTCCTCATTGATGGCAGTACTGTTGCTGAAATACAAACATAACCAAAAGCACTTGGCATTGGGTGGTACTTGATGTTCTGTACATGACCATCTTTGTAAAATCGATATGCCTTGTCCAGTGTTCTGGTATACTCCACAGGAACGTAAACATAATCAGATTGCACTGCTGGTTGCTCATCAGGACTTGGAATTAATTTTGATTTGTCCTGTTTACAGTTTGTTGATATAATTTCTGCCCGTTTGTCTGCAATTCCCTCTAAACAGCTGACTCGTCTAAGCAACACCTTACGATCAACTAAGAAATCATAAATTGTGCTAAAGGTAATTGTTGGAATCTTGTATAATCTACTTGTACACAATGTATCATCTGCAGCTGGTACAGAATGAAGCAACCTTGACGGCAAGGACTGAGGATCATCAACAGCAGCAGCCAGCTTTTTTCGACTGTTTGCCCCTTTGTCAGGATCAACCAGGTGCTGGTCCCATCCATAATTGATATAGCATTGCACCCTTGTAAAATAGAAAAGAGATTTATAATACAATATTTGTAAAGGAAACATTGGATACTTTAGCCATTACTTGTCTGAAATATATTTCGTACAAGAACTGGCCTGAGGTTGCATATACACAGTCTAGACACTGATTCTGGAAAAAGCATGCTATTTACTACTGACCTCTCAATAAGATCTGATTTCTTCCCTGAAATTGGAGCACCACGGCAAATCAGCCACCTTTTCAGCTGAACCACAGTCAGTTGGTTCGGTGACTTTCCATTAAGTGAGGCACCAGGAATATCAGTCTCAGTTAACATCAAAATATCGCCATTCGGAGGCTTGTTACAATCATTTGGTGCCTTCTTGGTGGGCGGTCTATGTTTCACTTCTTCATTGCAACCGAATTCGCCGTCATAGTTTTCGGCACCGTCATAATCGCCAATATCAGCTGAGCAGCCTCGTGCCTCTCGCGCTGTACAGTAGGAATAAATTAATTCGCTATACCATGGTGCTGTTTTACCTGTAGAAAGACTCTTAATATCTTCCACTACTACGGAGATATTCTCCAAATCGCTCGAATCTTCCATTGAATCAGTTCACGTGTCCCCCTACTAAAGACGCCATTTTTATTTGTGACGTAATTTCGGATAAGGCCCATTGGTACTCGAGTACTCATTGAGATCATGTGATCCAATATTAATGAGCTCACATGATGTATTTGTTATCTGGCAGTGACAGTGTGGAGTTTGATTGAAGCATTTTGGTTGTCAGAAACATTTACTGGGTACTTTATAATGCAGCGTATTTATCATCACTGTTACTTAAAAGCTTTAAACTGCATATGGTATGCTTCAGTATAGGTATGGTAAGTATTCATGATTACTCGATCATTAATGCTAGAGATTGAGTACTCGAATACTAAAAAACCATGATCGATTCAGCCCTAGTTCCTTGTATCGGGAATCACTAGGATACAATTACGTGGTCTTGCTAATGTACATCTTAGCTACCTTCTGGACCTACAGTGCAATCACTACAATGTGATGGTCTTATTAATGAGGTCATGAAGTATGCCTCAGTTTGGTTGCGGCTTCCCATACAAAGACCACATTGTATTAGTGAGTTAGTAGTTACACTCCATTGTATAAGCAAGGTTGCATTCTAGCATACACACTTTATAAAGCTATGAACATTTCCTAACAGGGGTGTCACATAGACACATGTAGTAGGAATATCTACAACTGCCATCAAACTATTGTCCAGTCAAAATTTTCCCCAATGCGGAACTTTTCAAGTAAGCACTTTTCAATTGTGGGTTTCAGACTTCATCCTTGACTGTAGCACAAACTTAGCAGCCTTAGCCTTTGACTGCAGCTACAGATCTACCATTCCACTACGAGTCAGCACCTTGCATTCCTTCTCCCCTCCCCCCCACTCAGTCGTATTTTACTTTCTGGTTTACCCGTGGTTAGTCAGGAGCGGATTTAGGTGAGGGGCTAAGGTGGCTATAGCTCCCACTTTCTCTATTGACCCAGTACTTGGCCATCATAAATCAAAATCCTCTATGTCCATCAAAAACAGACTTAATTCAGAACTATACAATACTAGCAACACAAATGATACCTATAAAACTATACCTATTGGTTAATACTGTTCCAAAAGAAGGTGGGCTCTATTCTGCAAGAGTTCTCCGAGAAAATTCTGCAAGAGTTCTCCGAGAAATGCTTTCAATTGTGGGTTGCATCTCCATAGTTACAAAATATTTTCTATTGTGGGTTTTGTTTATTTAGATAACGGGAACTATGGATAAGAGGTAATCTTTTAATCAAAGGATTTGGTTGACCCTTTTCAAAAGTGAGTTATATGGTTGGTTTAGAGTCAGAATATTAGTCTAGTAGCTTTTATCAGTACCAACTCAAGCCATCTTGCAAAAGTATTCAGCTACTATATACTGATGTTAAAACTGCACCAGGTGTGATGACCCCAGTATGTTGTATATGTAACTAGCTAGATTCATTTGGCAGATCTAGGCTAGCTAGCTGTCATAATACCTCCAAAAACAGAAAGCTCATAACTGCATGCTCAATAGACGTACCAAACAAAAAGCCAGAGAATACAGTGAACCACAAAATATTAGTAGCCGATGGTCCACCATGATCACTTATACAGTAAGGTGCCAATGCCGCATCTATGCCCTTAGGTCCTTAAAAGCCCTTAGGTCCTTAAAAGCTGAGTAGTCCTAAGCAAGGGAGGATATATTGATTGTGATGTTAAAAGATCGTTCTAATCTCAACACCACCTTTTAGCTAACCACTATACCAGCTTTTATCCCACAGATTTAAATAGAAAAGGAGCTGATTTGTTAGTGCTGATCCACCTACTGGCTAGCTACGGTATGCAAATGAAATTTATCATGGTGCGAAGCCTTAAAATTAAAGTACTGAAAAACTCCTAAAAAATGTTCTCAGATTCAATATAAGAGAGCCTAATTTTCAAAATTTTCCTGGGGGGGCATGCCCCCAGACCCCCTAGTTTAGCATGCTGGTGTGCTTCACACATGCCATATCCAACAATTAAGCGACTTTTAATAAAAAAAATTTTTATTAGCAAGATACACGCGTCTACACTGGAAGCAGGTTTTCAAGGCTCTGTTTTGGATCGTCAGATAACTTTTAAACCCTTTCCAGGTTCTAGCAGGAATGGCCAGCATGACATCTACTTTCACGTAAAATGTAACAGCTTAATACGGCCTTCTTCATGGTACAAAGTAGGGGGTTTAACATTACACATAGAACCATTGGCCATGAAAATATTGGCTCACCTCAACAATCCAGGCGCGAACTTTTTAACGATTCCAGGTTATACCAGGCTAGATCTATCCTTTCTTGAATACTTCAGCTAGCTATACCGTTCGTGACGAACGTTTTACACGGTACAAATAATTTTATAAAAATCACTATCTCAATCCAATAGTCGCATACCCTGGCTGAGCACTGATTATTAATGACGCGCGCGCTATATTGCGTGGGCGAGTTGCAATGGAGAAGTATTACGTTCTTGAAAGTTTAATTCATCAACTTTTCAATGGTCAATAGTCCTTGTACATCATGCTTTTTTTGATCACGTGATACATCTTTGTATTTTGTACATGTAATCAAATAAATATTTTGAAAAATGGTCATTATAAAAATTTCAAGTTACTTGTTGCAGTTCTCCAACGTATAAACCTGTGGAAAAACAGTAACATTTAAATTGGTGAATTTAAAAAAATCTTTATCACGCACACACTACACACACACTACACACACACACACACTACACACACACACACACACACACACTACACACACACACACACACTACACACACACACACACTACACACACACACACACTACACACACACACACACACACACACACTACACACACACACACACTACACACACACACACACACACACACACACACACTACACACACACACACACTACACACACACACACACACACACACACTACACACACACACACACACACACACACACACACACACACACACACACACACACACACACACACACACACACACACACACACTACACACACACTTCACTACATATTCACATAAAAATAAAACACTACACGGTATGGTAATGGTTGTTTACATTGGTTAATTTTGTGGTGTGCCACATATAGCAACAAGGGAAATGTGTATCTGTGATCAAGAATTTAATTTAGTTTGTAATATCAATCTTTGTCAACTAGAGATGAACTGGCTATTGGTAAAAAGCGAGGGGTAGCCAATGCCTTGGGAATCTTGTATGCTATGTGAGAAATCCAATCAGAAATACACAAATATATTAGAAACCAAATCCTAAATCCAAAATCATGTAAAAATAAAGGAGAAAGTGAGTTTAACAAAGTAGACAATGATCGATCATGAATAACTAGAACAAGATGTAGATCAACAACTGTACAGGTAGTTACTAGTTAGCAATATCACTAAATGCTTTTAAAAATACATAAAGATTGGGAATCTCGTATACGCCAGTTTGGTGCTTTGCTTGGGCATTGGCAACCCCTCTGGTACACCATTTCTGTGTTTTGCGTGGGCGTTGGCTACCCCTCGGGAAAAATAAAATAATGAAAGACTATACAGAAGCTGATCTGTACAGAAGATGAGCCCTGCACAGCTACGTGGGCTTCTTTTTACAAAGCATACACTCACCTTATTTGCACATTGCCCAATCATCATCATGGACGCTTCCACCTCCCACCGTGCACTAAAGTAATAGAAACAAACATCATTAAATAATATAAGCATTAATATTATTATAGCATAACACAGCAGCACAATATTACAGCATGATAAACAAACCAAAGTATTTATACAGAAAACTATGTCATAGACATTTAATCGTCTTTGAGCAAGGCCATTTTAACGAAGGCGCAAATTGGGCGTGGGCAGGCAATTCATTACATTCTTTTCGCCGTTTATAACTATCACTGGCAAACTAATGCATATACTATATCAAAGAACGTATATATTTAAACAGTTGTATGATACTTATAGACTGTTTTTTCACTGTCAACCACTTCTTGCGCGTGGGCGGCCCACCACCCCTCCCCTCCGCACCCTCCCACCCACCCACCCCCTATATGATATACGTGCTATACAGCTGAGCATATAAAAGTTGCTAAAATTAACAGGTTTTTGTAGAATCAATTTTATTTTTAAAATTCTAATTGAACAAACAGTACATTTTCATACTGTAGCTGAATGACATTAAAATACATTGAATTGTCTGATATGCTAATACCTTTCTTCTATTACAGACATAACATGAATCTTATCAATAAATCTCTGCATTATAATACCAATTAGAATTTAAAGATCTTGCTAACTACCTACCGTACGCAAGGAAATTTTGACGTCAAAAAAATTTGACGAATTGGTTTAATTCGTCAAATTTAAATTCGTCAAATGTTTATAAGCGCCCTTAAAAGTACAGGTTTTGCCTACAATTTCTTGATTTTCGTCAACATTTTATTCGTCAAATCTGCTGAAGTCTGAATTCGTCAAAGTTTTTTGACGTCAAAATTTCCTTGCGTACGGTATGTTCTTCTCCAACTTAGCCCCCCCCCCCCTTTCAAAAAATCCTAGATCCGCCCCTGGTAGTGTATCTAGCAACTCACGAAACTACTGTCATGTATGTTGGTATACCCTGCTTACTATCTCTAGAGAAGTCCGAGGTAGTCTATGCTGGCATCATAGATAATACATCCCCCTGGCATCCAGCGCTGCGGCGTAGTGTATTAAAGGAGCACTCTAATGACTAAGCGCTTACAAAGTGCGTTATTATTTTGACGCGCCACATCAAGTTGGGTGCGTTACCATTCCCACAATCGATCGGGATATTGTTGCGAGATCCAAATTTTGCGAAATTGACTAGCATGACATGCACGAAAGGATTTTTCCGTAATTCTGTGCATCTCTTTGCAAAGTTACGAAAACTTAAGAAATGCAAAAGGTTTAGGCAAAACTCTAAAAGCTTTTGCGAGTCGTTGCTGCGTACATTTCGCAAAACTTTGGACTTTGCGCTATATCACGTGATGAAGGACCCGCCAAAATTTGTATCGAATTCGATTTAATGCGCTTTATGTATTGTTGTGTACTGTACGAGAGCTATCCCTAGCAATGTCTACTGTTGATAAAAATGGTAAGCGAATGTGTATGTGTATATGTTCACTGAGGTTGGGGGAAGGCTCTACGCCGAGTAGAGTCGCGCCCCCTTTAATCATGGGCTGTTTTGCGACTTCACCCTGACCTTTATCGCTTATATTTTATTTTCTTAATGAATAAACAAGAACAATTGGCATGATTGGTTTCATTTGTTGACAATGTACTATTAGACATTTATTGGAATGAATCATTGTACACGCATGCGTACATATATCTAGCAGCTCCCTTTTACTGCGGTTTTCCAAGCTCCCCGCTAAACTCTATTGCATGCCACAACACACACATACACTTGGGTTGGCCTGGCCGTGCACCAAGCAAAAGTTTAATGACTGTTGGAAAAATAATTATTTACAAAACACCACCATAGCTAACTATGAACACCATAGATACTGGAAACACTATCCAACACATTAATAAATGCCATGTGATCAGTGATTTGCAGACCTGTGTGATGCTACAGCAGGGTCTACAACAAAGTATTGGTTTTGCCTAAATTTTGGAGACAGCCGACCCCAATCTGCCCCCAAGGGAAAAAACCTCCACTGAACAAAAACCACATGGGTAAAAAAGAACAGCTGGAGGAAAAAACCATACATGATGCATGCAGCTGTAGCACCACATGTGCATCACTCTCGAACACAAACTGCAATAACCATAACCACAAGCAAGATTAAGCACATGGATGAATACATATATAATAGTCCAGAGTCTAGTCAAACTGAGTAGGCTCATCATCTAGCTAATATCTGTAAAGGAAAAAATAAATAAAAAATTAACTGAAGTCAACACCACACATCACATCCATTACACACTAACATCCCCTCAATAAAAATGAAGCAACAGTAGCTTGGTAAACGGCCTAGAATTGCCCTAGCAACCAATCATTCATTTAAATACCCCCAATTATCCCGCCACGCATGCGCAATAACGTACCGCGGAGAGCGTATTTTCTGTCTAATATTGCATAACCGACAGAAAATATCACTCCCCGCTAAACTCTATTGCATGCCACAACACACACATACACTTGGGTTGGCCTGGCCGTGCACCAAGCGCCAGCACTTACTATGTACATAGACACACTCTAGAAGTACAAAGAGCGGGACTCAGTATATAAAAGGCTCAGATGCCTAATCTTTGTGTAACTCCCAAGAGAGAAGCAATTGAGTCCTTAACATAGCCATCCTTGGCGCTATCTGAGGACCAACGACCATGCCTCTTGAATAATCTGTCTGGTATTCCAGCTTGAGCTGCAGCAGTAGCACCTCCTGATCTAAGGCTGTGAACTCCAAAATCTGACTTAGAGAACCCAAGGGATTCCAACCTGTCCAACAACAGCTCTCGTATACGAGTGTGTGATAATTGGCCAGATGGACGCAACTGCTCACCCCCTTTTGCCAGCGGACGGAACAATCTGCCAGAGGAGCTTGACAAACCACCCATGTCCATGTATCGCTTAAGCATTGTAACTGGGCAAGTAACTTTAGAACTGCAAGCCACATACACCCGGTCACCTTGACGTAACTGGTCAGTCTTACTGGAACGGATTTTAATCTCCATGTAGTCAGCAAAGAATAGTACATCACTACACTTGAGGTTAGATAACTCCTCGTATCTTAGAAAGGCTGCAAACCCCAACAAACAAACAGCCAGGAAACACACATCAGACAAAGTGGGATTTGCTCCACATGCTCTAACCATAGCCTCCAACATATCAGGGGTAATAGGCTCTTTTCTGACAACTGGTTGAGCTAATGAACGATGAAGCCCTGAAAGTGTGGTTTACACCAATGGATTGTTGGAAGGTGATGGCAACCCTGCCATTTGATGAATCCAGGCAATAGCATATGAAGCTTCTTCCACAGCTGCTCGGGACTGCTTAGAATCTCCCAGGTGTTGAAGATACAATGCCAGGTGAACTGGCTTTACTGGAAACACATTGATATTGTTAAGGGACTGGGCCCATTTCCTCCAGCGGTTGAAAGCATACATGTACTTCTTAGTTGTAGACGGAGCCTTACTGTTGAGAACCGTATTAAACAAGCTCTTGGCCAAGCACTTAAGATGGGGATCTTCCATGCACAATAACTCTTGCCATACTGTCTGGCCTTGTACCACTGCAAAATACACATGATTTTAGTGCAATAAATATTCAAAAAGCCCATCACAATAACAGGCAGACAATTGCTTAGCATGGAAGCATCTCAGCACACCGACCTACAGTGGCTGGCTCAACACACAACATAGACCAATGCTTACCACAGAAGCATCTCAGCACACTGACCGACAGTGGCTGGCTCAACACACAACATGCCAATGCTTACCACAGAAGCATCACAGCCCACTGACCGACAGTGACTGACTCAACACGTAACATAGACCAATGCTTACCACAGAAGCATCTCAGCACACTGACTGACAGTGGCTGGCTCAACTCAAACCAATGCTTAACACAGAAGCATCTCAGCACACTGACCGACAGTGGCTGGCACACAGCACTTGCCAATAAACATGTGTAGATATACCAACTGTTGGTGTAGCAGAAGGGTGCTCATTACACTAATTCTATGTATACTACCTGCCAGTGATTGGCTTATTGAACAGAGCACATTCTCAGATCATATATATACAACTTGCGTAAGGAATTTTGTTAAATTTTTTTTTTTTTAAATAATTAATTAATTTATTTTTTAAATACTATTAGCTATTCAATGAATATGACACATGGATTTAAGAGAACAACAGAGGGTCACCAACAGGCATGTTAAAATCCAATAACAAGCCAAGAACACGAGTGGTTGGCCTTGAACCAGAAAAGAACCCTGAGGTACACCTACCGGGCAAAAATAAATGGTCTAACAGGGGCAGGTCACACCAATCCCTGACAAAAGAAGCAAGATGACTACCATCTGGACAAATTAGAGGCCAAAATGGGGCTGATGGCCAATGAGGTAGTACAATGATCCCCCTGCACTTACAGTTCTGAGCATGCCTTAGCAAACGTGGAATGAGGTAGACTGGGGGACACCACCAATTCATTTCACCAGTCCAATCACATGTGAAACAATCTACTGCCTCAGACCCTGGGTTACAGAAACGGCTATTAAACCTAGGTAGTTGAGTATTATAAAAACTCGCAAAGCGATCAACTGTACACGGGCCCCATCTATTGTTCAACCAGCAAAACACACTTGGGTGTAATTGCCAATCATCAAAGTCTTGTATGTGACTGATAAAATCAGCTATCTGGTTCTCAGTACGAGGTATCCACTCAGGCTCAACAGACACACTATATTGTACACACAAGGAAAATATACCTAGGGCTTCCCGTTGAAGGGCCGGGTTTTTACTACCCACCAGAAGAATCCGGGAAACATTTTGGTTATCAGTAAGCCACTTGACTTTACAATTTTGAAGTTTTGATATCAATGATTGAAGAACCAGCCTGACACCTTTAAGCTCACGCCATGTAGAGCTCTGTTGGGCCTCTACAGCATCCCAATGGCCGTGTGCCACATACTGACCATGTTCAACAATATACCCACCAAATCCTGTATCGCTAGCATCAGAATACACAATTCTTACAGCACCTGGCTGGCACCATAAAGGCTGAGAGTCATACTCCTGAAGATTTGCTTCCCAAAATTGTAACTCACAGAGAGCCTCTGGACTCAGTGACAACATGTCACTCCAGGTATAACGCTCAGTAATCACTGCATACAAGCTACGAGTCATGAGTCGACTAACTGGGCCCACTGCAAGGGACAAAGAAATTATCTTCCCAATGATCCTAGCGATATGACGGGCAGTAAGCACTACTGTCTTAATTGCAGAAGACACTAAACTTCTAAGAGCCTGCACCTTATCTGTGGGGACAATAATCTGGCCTGCTTCTAGATTGATATCAAACCCTAACCAAGACACCTGGTAGGAAGGAACCCACTGGGACTTTGTAGGGTGAGCCACAAAGCCAGCATTAACCAGGGACTCCTGAACAAATCTACTGGCAGCTTTGGCCCTTTCAGCTTCTACAGAGCAAATACCGTCATCTAAATACACCACTATCTTATAACCATGTCCCCTCCAATACTTAACTAATGGTCTAAGAAGCTTAGTAAAAAAATAGCATGCTGAAGATAAGCCAAATGGAAGGACTTTAAACACAAAATAAGTCTGGACTTTATTTACAGGCCACATAAAGCCTAAATACTTCCAACAGTTTTCGTGGATGTCAACATGGTGATAACCAGACTTCAGGTCAAACGTAAATGCCTTATCACCTTTTTCAAATAACATCAGAGCTGTCCTAAGGTCTTCATATTTAAACCTCTGCTTCCACAGGAACTGGTTGAGGTGTCTGAGATTAATCACCAGACGTTTCTTACTGGGTCCATCAACAACTGACAAAGGACTACATATAAAAGGTTGAAAGTCAACCTTAGCAATACAGTTATTGACTAACAATTCCTGGATCGCCAGGGAAACAAAGTCACAATTAACCAAAGCTGAACCATGGTTACAACCAAAATATGGTGTTGGTGAAGAAAACAAAGGCAACACATAGCCATACTGAATTGCATCCACCACCCAATCAGGGGCATTCAAAACATCTATCCAAAACCTTATATGTTGCCTGAGGCCTCCTTGGACCCGTATACTATGGAGTTCATCGACATCTAACTCCCAAATAGGACCATTGAATCCAGCATCAGGGCCTTGCCCTTCAAAATCAGGGTTGCCAACTGGCAGTAAGTCATACAAATCACAGTCACTGTGTATGCCACATTCAAAAGGATACTGTTTAGATGCTGCAGCTGCTCCTCCTGGTGCCTTGGAACAATTTCTCCTGAAGTGGCCAAACTCCCCGCAATAGAAACAGGCGCCTGAAACTGGGCGCGCTTGACGACCAGGAAACCCAACAGGTGTGGCCTGTACCGGAACCACTTCCGGCATCCTACGGCTTCCCTGAGGAAAGCGGGCCTCACGCCCAAAACCGGTAGACTGCTGCGCGGAACGACCACGCTTCTTCTTAGCTATTGCTGCTTTCCTTTCCGCAGCCTTCTCGGCCTTCTCTATCTTCTTCTCGTCGTCACTATCATCAGCCAACTCGTCTGCGTCATACTCAGCGACAAGAGACCAACCGAACTCTGAGCGGTCCGCCAACCTGATAGCCTTCTGGCGAAGTTTCAACAAACGCATACCTTCCTCTATTGCAAGTTGTGCTTGCCGGAGCTCGGACGACACAGGGGGAGAGCTCGAAACCTCCTCAATCCTCACATGAGCTACGCGAAGGTGTTCCTGGAGTGACTCGTTGAAGCGGAACTGCCTCTCATTGCCTTTCTTTTTGAAAGCTACTTCGGCTGAAAGACGAGCTTTCTTGGCTGCTCTCTCTGCAGTTTCTTCCTGTTCCTTCCGAAGCTCAACCCTTAAGGCCTCAATAGACTGCTGAGTCGTTGCCTGGGATGCGGTCACCATGTGGACGATACGGTCCAGTTTAGCATTCGTCTCCAAAGTAGCGGTAGCTAACGAGCTGCTGAAGCTTCCTCCACTTCCACTGCTTCCACCACCAGCCATTGACGTGACTGGAGGGTTTAAAACCGTGACAGTTACTCCAGAAGTAACAGACATTTCGAACGAGGAAAAATGAAGCAACAGTAGCTTGGTAAACGGCCTAGAATTGCCCTAGCAACCAATCATTCATTTAAATACCCCCAATTATTCCGCCACGCATGCGCAATAACGTACCGCGGAGAGCGTATTTTCTGTCTAATATTGCATAACCGACAGAAAATATCATTCTTGCAATGCAAAGCGTCATGCGCTATACAAGCATGTGGTGCGCAGTTGTTCAACAGCGGATTTTCAGTGACGACTACCGACTCACAGGACTTTAGGCATGCCTACGCATACAACTCGACAGCCACAGAACATTACAGGTGTATTCAAAGAACTGCGCATACTGACACAATATTAGCGCACGACGCTTTGCATTGCAAGGACATGGAAAACCGCAGTACCGGGGTTTTCAAGTCCGTTGTCCTATTATAATTGCGCATGCGCTAAAAACCTACTAACCGAAGGGCCATTCACTGGTGATAAAGGAGTCACAACAACACAGTGAGTAATAGTTTTACCACATTTACAATCATCCATCATAATAGGGCACACACAGTTACCTGATCTCACTTGAATCTGCCATTTCTTTCGCACTGCTAAGCGCATGCGCCAAAATACATAGGACAACGGACTTGAAAACCCCGGTATAAGTTGAGTTTCACCTTCACAGGAGGGTTAATAGCAGTTCCTGTCTTTGACCTCGTAAGGAATTGGGCTTCTTTGAACTACTGTCCTCTGACTCCTCTGTCTGTTTGGAACCCTGAACTTTTGTACTTTCTGACTCTACTGGTAACTTCATCAAATCCCACAGGTCTTTCTTGCAAAAAGCTATGATTGTGTCAAGTTGTTCCAGTAGGTGTTTATACTTCGTATGTGTGTTGACTGGCTGTTTGTATTACACTACCTGGAGTTGTAGGTGTATTGCTTCCACTAGTTATGTAGACTGAAGTGTTGTCATCTGACACTGGCAGCTGATTTACCCGATGGCGTCTGTCAAATTGTTTCTTCAATTGTGACCTAATTTAGAAAACCGTCGATATACGCACGATAGTACTTTTGTAATAAAACACATTCAAAGACAATGGGTAAAAAATGCAAGCTTCAGAAAAAATTTACGTAAGTTTTTATTGCCTTGCTGGTTGGTGAATTGACACTCCAGTGGACAAAGCCTGGGTATCATTGTGTTCCCCTATTCATAGGGAGTTCAAATATCCTTGTTTGATCTTCATACACAGGTGAGTTTCTGAGTTACGGACGTTTGTTTATGTTACGGTGACGAAAGAATTTGTGATGATTTTCTTCAATGAATTTGCCTTCCTTCCGATCACAGAAGAATATCTTTGCCAAAAACTATACCTTGGTGGATGCACAAATTCATGGCGAATACAATGAACAAAGATTCAACTCCGTACGCCATTGTATCAGTAAGTTATGGTGGTTTATGTAAGCGCCTGTAGATTATTTTCTCGATGTCTTCTGTCCATATTGATTTATTTGCTTGTCCAGTTGTCTATTGCTGTATTTCCCACACTGCTTATCTTATGAAGCTGAAATTTAGCCAATCCATTCCTCTGTCCCTGTAGGAAACAAAGAACAAGGTGACTTCTTCTAGCTAATCTCTCTACAGAGTGAATTGTTTGTAGCTGAACTCTCTACAGGGTGATCTGTTCATAGCTGATCTCTCTACAGGGTGAGTTGTATAGCTGAACTATCAGCAGGGTGATTTGTTTGCAGCTGAACTCTCTACAAGGTGATCCTTCTAGCTGACCTCTATACAGGGTGATCTGTTCGTAGCTGGACTTTCTACAGGGTGATTTGTTTGCAACTGAACTCTCTACATGATGGTTTCTTTGTAGCTGAACTCTCTACAATGTAACTTCTTCTAGCTGATCTCTCTACAGAGTGAATTGTTTCTAGCTGAACTCTCCATAGGGTTAGTTGAACTCTCTACAGGATGGTTTCTTTGTAGCTGATCTCTCTACAGGGTGACTTGTTTTTATCTGATCTCTACAGGGTGACATGTTTCTGGCTGAACTCTTTACAAGTGATTTGTTTGCAGCTGAACTCTCTACATGGTGGTTTCTTTGTAGCTGAACTCTCTACAAGGTGACTTTCTATAGCTGGCTGTATGCCTTAACAAAAAACTAAACAAACTAGTATATTAAAAATTTTAAAATGAAATAGTGATCCAAGTGATAAAAAGTAGTGAAACAAGAGATGAATGATGGTAGTTATTACAGCATAGCTTGGTGGGAAATCCTTACTTTGGCATTGAACACAAAATAATTGCTATACCATGCCAAAGTAGGGATTTCCCACCGAGCTATGCTGTAATAGCTATACCATGCCAAAGTAGGGATTTCCCACCAAGCTATGCTGTAATAACTACCATCATTCATCTCTTGTTTCACTACTTTTTATCGCTTGGATTCCTACTTCATTTAAAAGTTTTTAATATGCTATATATATATATTAGGGATGGGTGATTAACTGGTTTGGCGATTAAACCGCAATGTGTATATATATATATATCTAATCAAAAACAGCCAAGCTGTAAAAAAAGGTGCGGCCCCCAAAAAGGCCATGGTGAAAAAGATGTGAAATCCAAGGTGGCGGCCAAGAAATGGCTGTGATGGTAGGGTAATGGTTAAATTTTAATAACGACAATTCAGGTGAATTTGGTGCCAAGATCAAGTGGCACAAAATTCACCTGAATTGTCGTTATTAAAATGTAACCATTAACCTACCATCAGAGCCATTTCTTGGCCGCCACCTTGGATTTCACATCTTTTTTCACCATGGCCTTTTTGGGGGCCGCACCTTTTTTTACAGCTTGGCTGTTTTTGGGGTCTAGCTGAACTCTCTACAGGGTGATTTTTTGTAGCTGAACTCTCTACAGGGTGATTTGTTGCAGCTGAACTCTCTACATGATGGTTTCTTTGTAGCTGAACTCTCTACAAGGTGACTTCGTCCAGCTGATCTCTCTATGGGGTGATTTGTTTCTAGCTGAACTCTCTACAGGTGATTTGTTTGCAGCTAAACTATCTACATGGTGGTTTCTTTGTAGCTGAACTCCCTACATGATGGTTTCTTTGTAGCTGAACTCTCTACAAGGTAACTTCTTCTCTACAGGGTGATTTGTTGTAGTTGAATTCTCTACAAGGTGGTTTCTTTGTAGCTGAACTCTCTACAGAGTGATTTGTTTGCAGCTGAACTCTCTACATGATGGTTTCTTTGTAACTGAACACTCTACAAGGTGACTTCTTCTAGCTGATCTTTCTACAGGGTGAATTGTTTGTAGCTGAACTATCTACAAGGTAACTTCTTCTAGCTGATCTCTCTACAGGGTGATTTGTTTGTAACTGAACTCTCTACATGATGGTTTCTTTGTAGCTGAACCCTCTACAAGGTGACTTCTTCTAGCTGATCCCTCTACAGGGGATTTATTTGTAGCTGAACTCTCTACAAGTGATTTATTTGCAGCTGAACTCTTTATGTGGTGGTTTCTTTGTAGCTTAACTCTCTACAAGGTGACCTCTTCTAGCTGATCTCTCTACAGGATGATTTGTTTCTAGCTGAACTCTCTACAGGTGATTTTTTGCAGCTAAACACTCTACATGGTGGTTTCTTTGTAGCTGAACTCTGTACATGATGGTTTCTTTGTAGCTGAACTCTCTACAAGGTGAATTCTTTTACCTGATCTTTCTACAGGGTAATTTGTTTGTAACTGAACTCTGTACAAGGTGCGTTTTTGTGGGTGATCTCACTGCAGGTTGATTTGTTTGTAGCTGAACTCACTAAAGGGTGATTTGCTTGTAGCTGAACTCCTTGCACTGTGTCTAGTTTCTAACTGATCTCTCTACAGGGTGATTTGTTTGTAGCTGATCTCTCTACAAGTTGATTTGTGTGTAGCTGATCTCTCTGCAGGTTGATTAATTTGTAGCCGATCTCTCTATAGTGTAATTTGTTTGTAGCTGAACTGTCTATAAGGTGATTTGTTTGTAGCTGATCTCTCTGCAGGTTGATTTGTTTTAGCTGAACTCTCTACAGGGTGATTTACTTGTAGCTGAACTCCTTACATTGTGTCTAGTTTCTAGCTGATCTCTCTACAGGGTGATTTGTTTGTAGCTGATCTCTCTACAAGTTGATTTGTGTGTAGCTGATCTTTCTACAGGTTGATTTGTTTGTAGCCGATCTCTCTACAGGGTAATTTGTTTGTAGCTGAACTCTGTACAAGGTGCTTTTTTGTAGGTGATCTCACTGCAGGTTGATTTGTTTGTAGTGTAGCTGAACTGTTTACATTGTGTCTAGTTTCTAGCTGATCTCTCTACAGGGTGATTTGTTTGTAGCTAATCTCTCTGCAAGTTGATTTGAGTGTAGCTGATCTCTCTGCAGGTTGATTAATTTGTAGCCGATCTCTCTACAGGGTAATTTGTTTGTAGCTGAACTGTCTATAAGGTGATTTGTTTGTAGCTGATCTCTCTGCAGGTTGATTTGTTTTAGCTGAACTCTCTACAGGCTGATTTACTTGTAGCTGAACTACTTACATTGTGTCTAGTTTCTAGCTGATCTCTCTACAGGTTGATTTGTTTGTAGCCTATCTCTCTACAGGGTAATTTGTTTGTAGCTGAACTCTCTATAAGATGATTTGTTTGCAGCTGAACTCTCTACATGGTGGTTTCTTTGTTGCTGAACTCTCTACAGGGTGTTTTGCTTGTAACTGAACTCTCTGCAGGGTGATTTGTTTCTAGCTTATCTCTCTACAGGTTGATTTGTGTGTAACTGGTCTCTCTACAAGCTGATTTGTTTGTAGCTGATCTCGATTTGTTTGTAGCTGAACTCTCTGCAAAGTGTTTGTTTGTAGTTGATCTCTCTACAAGATGATTTTTTGTAGCTGACCTCTCTTCAGGGTGATTTGTTTCTAGCTGATATCTCTACAGGGTGATTTTTTGTAGCTGACCTCTCTTCAGGGTGATTTGTTTCTAGCTGATTGCTCTACAGGTTGGTTTGTTTGTAGCTGAACTCTCTACAGGGTGATTTGTTTGTAGCTGAACTCTCTATAAGGTGATTTGTTTTAGCTGAACTCTCTGCAGGTTGATTTGTTTTAGCTGAACTCTCTACAGGTGATTGCTTGTAGCTGAACTCCTTGCATTGTGTCTAGTTTCTAGCTGATTGCTCTACAGGTTGGTTTGTTTGTAGCTGAACTCTCTACAGGGTGATTTGCTTGTAGCTGAACTCCTTGCATTGTGTCTAGTTTCTAGCTGATTGCTCTACAGGTTGGTTTGTTTGTAACTGAACTCTCTACAGGGTGATTTGCTTGTAGCTGAACTCCTTACATTGTGTCTAGTTTCTAGCTGATCTCTCTACAGGGTGATTTGTTTGTAGCTAATCTCTCTGCAAGTTGATTTGAGTGTAGCTGATCTCTCTGCAGGTTGATTAATTTGTAGCCGATCTCTCTACAGGGTAATTTGTTTGTAGCTGAACTGTCTATAAGGTGATTTGTTTGTAGCTGATCTCTCTGCAGGTTGATTTGTTTTAGCTGAACTCTCTACAGGCTGATTTACTTGTAGCTGAACTCCTTACATTGTGTCTAGTTTCTAGCTGATCTCTCTACAGGTTGATTTGTTTGTAGCCGATCTCTCTACAGGGTAATTTGTTTGTAGCTGAACTCTCTATAAGATGATTTGTTTGCAGCTGAACTCTCTACATGGTGGTTTCTTTGTTGCTGAACTCCTTGCATTGTGTCTAGTTTCTAGCTGTTCTCTCTACAGGGTGATTTGTTTGTAGCTGATCTCTCTACAAGTTGATTTGTGTGTAGCTGATCTCTCTGCAGGTTGATTTGTTTGTAGCCGATCTCTCTACAGGGTAATTTGTTTGTAGCTGAACTCTCTATAAGGTGATTTGTTTGTAGCTGATCTCTCTGCAGGTTGATTTGTTTTAGCTGAACTCTCTACAGGGTGATTGCTTGTAGCTGAACTCCTTACATTGTGTCTAGTTTCTAGTTGATGTCTCTATAGGGTGATTTTTTGTAGCTGAACTCTCTACAGGGTGATATGTTTCTAGCTTATCTCTCTACAGGTAGATTTGTGTTGATTTGTTCATTGCTGATCGCTCTAAAGGTTGATTTGTTGTAGCTGAACACTCTGCAAAGTGTTTTATTGCAGAGTGTTTTATTTGTAGCTGATCTCTCTACAGGGTAATTTGTTTGTAGC
This sequence comes from Dysidea avara, assembly GCF_963678975.1. Taxonomy (NCBI): domain Eukaryota; kingdom Metazoa; phylum Porifera; class Demospongiae; order Dictyoceratida; family Dysideidae; genus Dysidea; species Dysidea avara. The sequence goes on from NC_089276.1 coordinate 10,595,891, forward strand.
TGATCTCTCTCCACAGTGTCTTGTATGTAGCTGAATTCTCTAGAGAGTGACTTAATTGTAGCTAAATTCTCTACAGGGTGCATGACTTGTTTATAGCTGAACTTTCTTCAGTGTGACTTGTAATGTTCTGAATCTCTATAGCGATATATTTGCTTAACTCTCCACATGGTAACTTGCTTCTTGCTGAATTGTCTATAAGATTAACTGTTTGCAGCTGAACTCCCTACAGAATAACTTGTGATGTAATAAAATTCTATAATGGAGTAAATAAATTAGCCGAATGCTCTATTAGGGTGACTGTTCTATTAGAGTATCTCGATCTCGCATTTGCTACATGGAGTTGGCTTTAGAATCATAACTCAGTGGTTTGTATTCCGATTCTTCTGTACTACTGCAATGACTTTCTATGAAGATTATTCCAGCTATACACCGATTTTCAGCTCATTGCTCTAAGCTGTTTGCCTAGTAGGCATGAAAACTAATACTTTTTTATTCGTAAAAATCGATCGCGTAATTGTGACACAGGTTGGGTTTTGTGTCATATCTCCATGGTCTTTATCTCGATTCCTTTCAAACCACCAAAAGGCACTCCTACGATGGTTACTTCATCTACATAGCAATTTTCAACTCATTCCATGAAACGGTTTACCCTGTAGGCGTGACAACAAATCGATCTTGTTTTACGCGAATAATCGGTCATAACTCCTGAACCATTCATTGGATTTGTACCAAATTTGATGCTAGGATCTGCCGTTGGACTCCCTTTCTGTGTGCCAAATTTCATGGCGATCGTAGTACGCGTTTGCTTGTTATAGCAATTTTTGCAAGTGTGTGAAAAGACGAAGAAGAAAAAAAAACAAACAAAAAAAAACAAAACTTTGGCAGCTTGTATCTCGGAAATGGCTGGAGCGATTTCCTTTAAATTTGGAATGTAGACTCCCTTGGCTGGCGGGCAACTGTGTAGCAAATTTGGTTCCAATCGGATAAGTGATCACTGAGATACAAAGGTGTGAAAATGACGTTTTCGTTCTTCCTGTCAATATACTCACGGGTGTGGTGCGCCGGCTTCTTGGGCCGCACGACACACTACCGTGTGTCTTGATATATATATATCACGATTATTTAATCGGAGCATTCTTTGATTAGACGATTATTGTCCTGTTCGATTATCATAATTATGTAATGATAACATAACAAAAAAAATACATGTGGTTTATTATGTTTATAGTTGTAAGTAGGAATCCTCCCGAAATGACGCGTGCCACCAAAAATATTGCCTTTAAAAACCAGCTTAGAAACTTCTTAAGTGACGAAAATCACCTTTACGGACTAATATTAATCCATCTAGCATCAAATGTAGCGTTAAAAGCCACAAAACACTTACAGGTGGCCGGATATATAATTTTTATAAAATCGCCCAAAACTCCAATTTTAGTCTCACTGACTGACCACAGTCACAAGCCTAGAGCCAAACGAAGCAGTGCACAGTCACCATTTTACGCCACAACAACAAACTCACCGGTGGAAAGTGCCTTTTGGGGTTCCGACAAGTGTACGCCCTGTGCGCCTTGTCTTTTCTTTTATCTTCAATCAGGCTGCTTGTCTTCTTTATCCAACTAAACCATTTCGAGGCGTTAATTTTTCATATCAACACTTTCTTTAAGCAGCATAATGAAGCATAAAAGACGCCACAAAATTATTTAAGGCGCTTAGACTACGCTACTGTACGGAGGTACCGGTACTCCACGATAGGTCACAACATCACGCCCATTCTTTATTCTACGTATTATCGATCTATTGATTGAGACCACGATGACCATGCCCCTTTTACGCTAGCTGTATTTGTGACCACACACCTTCAAGTTGGTAGGTTGATTCAAGATACTCTAGTCTAATACTGTGCATCGATCGAAACCATGATGACCACACCCCTTTTGGGGCAAGCACACATCTTTGCAGGCTGACTCGAGATACTCTATTACAGCAGTCACCCTAATAGAACAGTCACATGTTTATAGCTAGCTGTATGCTTATTCAAAAAACTTTTAAAAAAATTATATATATCAAAAATTATAAATTTAAAAATGAAGTAGGAATCCAAGCAATAAAAAGTAGTGAAACCAGAGATGAACAATGGCAGCTATTACAGTATAGCTCAGTGGAAAATCCCTACTTTGGCATGGTATAACAATTATTTTGTGTTCAGTGCCAAAGTAGGGATTTCCCATTGAGCTATACTATAGTAGCTACTATTGTTCATCTCTTGTTCCACTACTTTTTATTGCTTGGATTCCTACTTCATTTTTAAATTTATAATTTTTAATATACTAGATTTTTTAGTTTTTTGTGATGGAACACATGTTTGGTATATATTTAGTGAAGAAGCCCAATGCAAAAAACAAGGCTTGGCAGAACTTCGGGTTAGTGGCAACAGATGATGGGAGGATCATTGAAGGAGAAAAGGATAAGCTAATATGTAAGACATGTGGAAGCAGCGTTCTCACAGAAGGAAGCAATACTTTGAACTTGTTTCAGCATTTGCGTGAGCACCACCCTTTATTATATTCTGAATTAGTGCCTTCAAGCAAGCCCAAGAGTGTTGAAGCTGAGCCATGAAGCAGCAATCAACTAACACTAACAGAAACAATTGCGAGGTCAGCGAAATTTTTGTCAGACAGTCCACAAGCAAAGGTATTAAATTGTGCTGTTACTTATTACACCGCTAAAGATTCTGTACCGATTTCAGCAGTGGAAAAACCTGGATTCAAGCAACTAGTGTCAAAACTGAATCCACGATACCAGATGCCATCAAGGCGCCATTTTACCGACTGAAATTCCCCACTAGTATTCCCAGGTGAAAGAAAATGTTGTGGCAGCTAGTCTCAGTAATGCCTCATTCTTTTCTGCCACCACTGATTTTGGACAAGCTCTACTAGCCAGCCATGCATTACGATAACAGTACACTTCATCAATTCAGAATGAATTTTGAAATCATTTCCCCTTGATACCTCAGTTGTATATGAAGACCACACAGGCAAAAATATAGCCTGTACCATAGCAGATACATCAGACAACTGGAACCTTAGCATTAGCAAGCTCATTGCGACCATAACTGACTATGGTTCAAATATTGTCTCAGCATTTCACAAGCTGGATACAATATGTATTAGCTGTTTGGCCGCAATCTTGACTTGGTTATCAAGAAAGGTTTGAATAATAGCCATGTGCAACATGCACTAGGTCATTGTCATTCACTAGTTGAGTTAGTTGGAGACCAGAGACTTAAGAGAAGAGAAAATAAGCACCTTCTTGGTCTTCCAGAGCACAAACTTATGGGTGACATGTTAACTCATTGGAGATTAACTTTTGAGATGATCTCTCGTATACTAGAGCAGCAGCAGGCTTTAAGCACTCTCCTTGCAGAAGATAGAAAAAATTGGCACAAGATGCTTTATGATAATGATTTGTCTGTTTTGGAAACCATTTCTGATATTCTGAAACCCCTTTCTTACCTTACTGATGCTTTAGCTTGTGAAAAGCAAATAACTGCATAAGCAGTGTATCTTGTTTTAAAACATGCATTACAAATTGATGATAGTAAGGATAATACACTATCCATTCAGATCAAGAAGACAATTTGGAAGGATTTGGAGAGCAGATACACTGATCCTGATGTCGTCCGAACACTCTTCTGAAGAAGTACGTAGATGTTATCCATTGTGAAGAACCAGATCCCCCTCCCACATAACAAATGAAGGGTTTAGCAGCTGTTATGCAACATGTTATTGACAATCTTGAGGAGAACACTCCTGAAGCAGCTATCTTGACAGAAAATAGAAAAAGAAATTAGCTTTTACCTGGAGTATCCACTGTTGAAGGCAGATGCTAATCCATTATCTGATGGAAATCAGAAAATAGATGATTTCCAAACCTAGCTTATTTGGCCATAAGATACCTGTGTATATGTGGTAGTATACCAAAAGACACATTTCAAACAGCTTACGAAATTGTTTGTTGCCAGAAAATGTAAGCAAATTGGTGTTTTTAGCTAACAACTTGAAAGATTCATAAGTTTAACTTTGTACTAAGAAGAGTAAATAACTCACTAACAGTATGCATTGTAGTGTGATTGTACAATGTAATGTGGATGTCATTGATTTTAATACAGTATGCAATAATCGTGGTAATTGCAATGATTATAGGTCACAATAATCGTCCATGTGATTTTCATAATCACCCATCCCTAATATATATAGGAGTAATTTTGCGTACCCCTACGTAAAATTACTCCTATCATGAACCACGACAGTGAGTTAAAAATAGGGATTGCCTGTGAAACACTGGCAGTGTTAAGCTACTCGATCACCTACAAAATGGCAAATAGCTATCATTGAAATTAATACTGTACCGCAGTAGTAGTGTTTCTATGCCTACTTTCATAGCTAGATAATGGCTCGTTGCTTCGGCTTGTCGCATCCAGCTTCAGTAACACTTTTTCCAAAGGCACTCACATGCTAATCTGTTTTGATAAGCGTTAAATAGAATTGTCATGCTGTTTTAATCACTGGCACGAAAACTCCTGATTATTATGTTTGTACCTTTGTTCACCAGTGATCCAAACCCCAGTTAGTGCAAGTTCGTAGGCCTTGTAGTTTTCTCAAACATTATTATTTATTGATGATGTAATTTTGACCACATTTCTTATTATCTTTAGTACTTGGTTGTATAATTATTTATTCTTTCACAGGCATAGCAAAGTTTACAAGGAGAATCAAGCAGCAAGGCTTACTGAATGGATCATTGTTCGTGTCCATGACCTATTTTTGATGATGAACGGGCTGTTTCTTCTGCCAAAATGCCCCATTACTCACGAGAAGCCATACAAGATTGCATTCAGAGATAGGCTTTCTGGTGTGTGCTGCTTATTGCTAATAGAATATGTCCCTGTTAAACTCAGTATATACCAGGAAGTTTAATCTATGCTGAAGATTTTATTATAAGGTGGTTTTTTTCGCTCTGATTATTGTGCGTGGGCAGGTTATCCAAAAATTAAATACTCTGATAGAGCAGTCATGTAAATACTCTAGTAATGCAGTCAAGCGCATACCATATAGCAGGTTTTTCTTGCGGACAAATTTACTTGTGAAAATAAAATCATGTACTGTACATGAGGTGACAAATTTGTGACATTAAATTCCTCGCGTGAATTTATTACTCGTTGTAATAAGTGTTCGCATACGAGATGGAAAGCAGTAAAATTTTATCATGTTAGCTGTGTTTCTTCGTACCTATGCTTGTATCCAAGATGAATTGATGCAGGCGCTTGAGGTTTGCCAGGAAATGGACATATTGAGTGGAAATTGGCTGATTGTCAAACCCTATTTCGAGCCCTGGAACCTTTCAATGCATTTGACTTTAAGGGAACAGCTAGCTTTCAGTGTTGTTGACTTAGCTAGTCCATGTACGTACCTAATCAATGTTCCATCAGTTCACAGGCTTTCAATGCAGGTCCCTGGTAGGATAGTAATGACTGCTCTATTAGAGTGTTTCAGTTGTTTAGCAGAAGGATATAACAAAGCTACAAAGAAGCATTTTGGTGTAAAATCCAACCTTTATACTCACATGATGATCAGGCATTTTCTGTTGGTCATTCCTGTTCCTGTTTTCCATTTCTGTTCCATTCCAGAATTATGCTTACCCATGTTTTTCCCATGAGAGCAAGTAGCTTCTCTAGCTAACTTCAATACCTTTGATGTTAATCCTACTTTGTACTTGCATACGTTATAAAAACAATTAACCTGGATGCCAGAAAATGTGCACCTATGTTATGCAAAACTTTGCTTGCTATGTAGTGGCTTACAGTAATATGTGCATGTTAGTTACTTGTACATGTGACAGGACAGACCACATGTATAATTTGTAGCAATTACCTTAGATGCATGTACCTTTGCTGGTTATGTGTTCACATTATTTCACTGAATGGTGCTGATGTTGCTATTGTAATAAGTTTGGTTAGAGTGATTGAATATACAAATGAATGTATGTTTAATTTAGCATATTTTTCAATTATATGAACACCATATCAGTTTGGATAATTAATCTCCACATCCTTTGTGGTGTCACTTGTTGATGACAAATACATCAGAAAATGTAATCGTGTTTATCTTAATGAGTGCTTGCATGAGTACCACTTTTACTATACAATTGTACCTAGAGGCCCATTCACACTATGCAAGTTATGCGCATTAGATGCGAATTAATTCGCGTTGGTTGTGTTCACACTGAATGCGCATTAACCGCAATCCTTATTCGATTCTCATTCAAGCAATCCACCCCTGGAGGTGGTTTGAAGCTGGATTGGAGGTATATTATGCAATAGTTTGTTATCACGTGAAGAAATGCGGGGGGGGGGGGAGCTAATGAATTGCGTGAACTAACAAGATCAGAAGATCGACAAGAAACGGAATATGGCTGGCAGCTGGACAAACAATGAAACAAAGACACTGCTTAGTCTGCAGGGCGATGAAAGCGTCCAGAGGAAACTGGATAAGGCGCACAGAAACCGTGATATTTACGAAGCTATTGCCCGTGACATGGCGGAACAAGGCTATGAACGTACCTGGCAGCAATGTAGGACAAAAATAAAGAACCTTGTACAAAAGTATAGGAAGGTAAGCTATCATTTTTGTGACTGATGCGTTCACCAACTATTATTGGCACATAAAGGACCACAACAATGTGTCAGGAAATAACTGAGAAAATTGACCATTCTTCGACCAAGTAGATGCTATTTTAGGTACCAGGCCTTCTTCTGCTCCTGTGACTCTACCACAGAGTAGAAGCAATGCAGTGTTGATGGACTCAGAGAGTGTTGATGGTAAAGTTCCCTCAGTGATTTTCCATTCATATGGTACAGTATATATACATAGTTGATGAAACCCAAGTACCACCTGAGTTTGAGGATGAAGACTTGACGTATGTGGCAGGCTATACACAAGATGAGAATACCAATTTGCAAAGTCAAGGTTAACAATCACCAACATAATATGTATGTCACATAATTTATGTACCCTAGATGAAACTTTTGCTGAAGGCAACAGTCCTAGAAACTCAGCCTCTGTTGTCAGTGATATGGCCACATTGACTGCTGCATCTACCAGTAGTTACACCTTCTATCATCCACTGCAAAGAAAAGAGGTAATGAATTTACACAATCAAATTTGATTTGTCCATATTTACCCTGCCACCATTATATCAATCTACAGATACTCCCAAACAGTTAGGTCATTTTGCACCTGTTATGCTAATCTCATATGATACAATTAAACTTCAATCACACTTTCTGTTTATACATGAGTGTTTGTGCTTTACATAGCAATCAAGAAGAAACCCAAGCGAGAGAGTGTTGCTGCAGAATTATCTACAGCACTGGAGAGACTGGACAAAACAGCTGAAGAGAGGGAAATGAGACGGATGCAATTGAAAGCAGAGCTGCATGAAAGACGAGAAAAAGAGCGGGAACATGAAATGCAAATGCAAGGAATGTTTTTGTCTTTTATGTAGCAAATGGTGGGATCTTCCTCCAGTTCCAACAGTGTAGTAGCGTCATCATATGCATCCACATATTACAATCCAACAAATTAGCACAGTCCAGACAATAATTAATTTTCTCATAATAATGTGTATTTATCAAAAGTTTGATTTACAGAGTACATACAATATTATTTTAATGTGTACGAAGGTGTTCCATAATAGCATTACGGACAGATGAGGCAGCAATATCTCTGAGACCATGACTTGTTGGTACTGCAATCTCAGCTTCAGTATCCACTTGTGTCCACTCTTCAGGACAGTGGTCTCAATGGTCTCGCATATATTGTGAAGTACAACACAGGCTCCCAGTGCTGTAACTGCGTTATCTACCTGGACATCAATCCGCTTTTGCAAACATCTCCAACGACCCTTTAGCCTTCCAAAAGCATTCTCCACAACCATTCTTGCTCTACTTTGCCGGTAATTAAAGTTGCGTTGTCCATCAGTAGTATGTGGATTAACAGGGTATGGTTTCATGAACCAAGGTAATGCAGGGTAAGCAGGATGACCTAGGATGACTAATGGAACCTGAAACAAACAGATGTATGCATTGATAATATAATGGTTAGTTTTACATACTTGAACACCACCTATGGTTTTTTTTCCAGTCTGGAAATAGCATACCCTGTCTTCCTTTTTTGTATATGTCAGAATTGGTAAACACGAGCATTATGTACTTTTCCAGGCCAGCCAGCATATACATCCATGAAAATACCACGATAATCTACCAAACCTTGCATTAATATAGAGTAGTATCCCTTTCAATTGTAGTAATCTGCCAGGCTGTGTTGTGGCCGTATTATTGGAATGTGTGTCCCATCTATAGTTCCTGCAGCCTGTGGGAATCCCCAGTAAGTTTCAAAACCCTCATCTATCTCTTTAAGCCTTTCTCTTTGAGGAATTCTCACATACTTTGGTAATAAATGGAGTACAATTTGTCAACACGTCTTACTCACAATCTCACAAACAGTGGATTTTCTGATTCCAAACAATTCAGACAGTGTTCTATAATCAACATTTGTTGCCAGTTTCCAAATAGTGACAGCAACCCTTTGGTCTACTGAAATTGGCAGCCTTAAATGTGTGGTCTCCCTTACTGTATAATCATGCAGGTCATTCCATATAACAGTGAAAGTGTTAAAGGACATACGTAAATTTTCCTTCCACCAGCTGTTATCCTTGCCTCTCAGTACATCTTCCCACCAATCTTTGCTACGAGGCACACACCATAGTGTACAACGATTTCTTCTATCTAGTGTGGCTACCATACACGCTAAGGTGTTCCTGTAAGAAAGGTAAATAAATAGCTAGCTATTACATTAAAGAATATAACAGCTAGTTAGCTATAACCTGCTTAACCTTCATTGTCTCCTATGACGTTCTTCCACTAGCATTCTTTTTGCACATTGGACTTTTAACGCTTCTCCTATCGTTCTTCGTCGTAAAGATTCATTTCTCCTACTGACATAAAGAATCCAATAAAGGAACGTGCAACATATTAACATGGTGAAAGGGTCCATTTTCCTCAATTATCACCAATCACACACGATTACCACAAGCAAAAGAAATCTTGTACATGTGCTCATAATGAGTGCATAACATCATGCATGATGTAATTATTACGAGACGGAATTCGCATTGGAATGGCAAGTGTGAATGTGACGAATGCGAATTATTATTGATGCGCATTATTTTTCTATAGTGTGAATGGGCCTTAAATTGTTACCGAGTATCCATTTTGTGTTAGTTAAAGTTGTGTGGTGGCCAAGTTGCTACATGTAAATTTATAGCATATATGAGAAAGTTTATATGTGACCGTCTCAGCGCAAACTCGTCTAGTTTGCACAAGCATGCATATTGAGAAAAATGAAATTAAAAAAAAAAATTTGGTGAAATTATGCATGTCACAAAGAAAAATTTACGTAAGTTTTAATTGAACCATTAGTCAGGAAAGGAAGTGTTGAATCGATTAAACCTATATACCATTTTATTCACCTACTCATGGGAAGTTCAAAAATCTTTGTTTCATTTCTGTAGTCCTAATGGTTTGCATGTCACGTGTGTTTGTTTACGATGTGGTAGATGTATGCAAAATCGTAACCGTTTCTTTAATAAAACCGCCTTCATACGCCCATGCACAAGTAACTGCAGGGCTAAAACTATACCTTGGCCGATCTGCCAATCCATGGTGAACACTGTACACCAAATTCCAACATTGTAAACTAATCCAAATGGAAGTTAGGGCTGCTAATGTAAGTGCCTGTAGTTTATTTTTAGTATAGTCACTGTACAAATCAATTTCCCCTCTTTTCTACTTTCTAGTGCTGTAATCCCAAAACTACTCACCATAATCGACTGAAATTTTAGTGAACCATTCCTTGGACTATGCAGATAATGCTCAGAAATAAAAAGAAATCCGAAAATTGTGCGAACTAGACGGGTTTTCGTTGAGATGGTCACACATGTTATTCATGCATGTCATTACAATATCATGTCCTTATCTGTCTACAGGCACAGCACCATCTAATCAGTTCAAACTAGTGGTAACTGGACCACCTAATGGTGGAAAAACAAGTTTGGTACACAAACTGATACAATCATCAGAACAGTCTACCAAAGGAAGAACAAAAGTGCATTTTTGTAAGATTACTGATCCCCATCATTGGAGAGAGATGGATTTTAGTTCTCAACTTACTGTGTTATCACAACGATATCGAAATACAAAAGTGCCACTGTCCACAGTTGATGTAAACACAACTAAACCAGCAGCTAGTCGGTGTACTGCTAAGAATTCCCACATCAGTGTGGTAATTTTTGATATTGATGGAGATGATTGCAATCGTGAACTTCTACCTTTACTCCTTACTCCACAAGACATAGTTCTTTTAGTCTACAATGCATCAGAAGTGTTAACTAATAAGTCTTTTGGCAGTCTGGACTATTTTTTGCAATCTGTTTGTTTTCATTGCAGTGTAGAAGTCTGTAGAAGTGATTTGAATTCTCATCACTGGCCTAGAATTGTGATGGTGGGAACTCATGCAGATTTCCTCACTCCCAGAGCTAAAGCTGCTATTAATATTTTGTTCCGTATTTATTTTCGTGGAAAACTATTTTCAAAACACCTTGAGTCGCTTTGTTTCATTGACTGCATAAAGGGAAGAAAAGATCATCTTCAGGATACAATTTTATCTGCTGCAAAACTATTATACAATAAACGCTGTCCCTTAGCCTACTTTGAGTTTGAGTACAACATCTTGCAGCTTTGCCACACTCAAATACTCATAAAGAAAGAAGAAGTCTTAGCAATTGCTAATCAATTTGGTATAACAGCTGGAGAGCCCCTGCTTAAGTATTGCAGGAATAAAGGAACAATTCTGTATTATCCAGCCGTTGAATCACTACAGGATGATATATTTATTTCTCCTCACAAAATCATCAATCTCCTGTCATTTATTTTTGCAGACAGAGTAATGGTCACTAATAGATTTGCACAGTTAAATGATTCATGTAAAAAATGGTTGGTATATTTGTTACAAAAATTTCACTTTTCTGGCCGTTTGTCTGCTGTAGACTATAAAACGTATAATGGCATTCACTACAAAAATGATAGAATTTTTATGCCTTTACTTTTGAAATCTTGGAATGCTACAATAAAGTTTGATCATGCTGAAATTATTTATTTTTTCCTTGACAAATTTCTGCCTAAATGTGTTTTTCACCAGTTATTAGCTAATACAGTTGATTGGTGCTACAATGGGAATCACAAAATTGTTAGGTAAGCTACTTTGTAATGTGTGGAATTATAAATGTTATTTATAGTATATAGGAATCACAGCCACTAAACAAGTAATTTTCAAATCCACAACTTTTAAAATGAAGTTTGTATTGCATCATTAGTGTGTTTCATGTATTCTTTATATGTAGATGTAATTATGGATGTGTTTATCTACTTTGCCAGTGGTATATACATTCAAGGGTATCATACAGTATGATAGTACCGTATAGTGGGACCACAAAGGAGTAGGCGTGGCCCACAAAATAATATTACCCAAAAAAACAGCCTCAATTTCCCCTGACAACAATGAGGCAGTATTAGTTAGGTGAAACTAAGCCCAAACAAGCTTTTAGATTGACCCAAAACACTTTCAACAAGTTGCTACGGAATTTTAAAAATAATTTATTTAGCGGAATTTTCTACTGACTGACTGAGTAACTGAATGATGCCTTCAGACAAACGTAACTCGATAACGGCTAAGGCTATGGACTTGATTTTTTCACTGTTCAACGTTGCTTCGACCTGACCGGTGCCTTTTGGCATACCGCAGTACGTTCAATGCATTCTTCATGGACTTACCAGTGTCCTCCTTTGTGTCCCATTCATCTTTGCTGACAGCGAAAAGTGTCGATTTGGCGATAGCACGTGATGGCTTCCCTTCGTAACAGAAATCATCCATATTTGTCATAGTGGCTATTTTGATAGCGGAGGTGCTTTTCGAACAGTTCTTGATTTGTACTGCTGTGTAATGGGTTGAACGTAGCCAACAACGAAGTGAAATGGATACTTCACTTTTCAGACGATAATTGATATAACTGGGGCGTGTGGCACCATTTTTTGGTATGCGTGGATTGCAGAGGTGCTTTTCGAACAGTTCTTAGATTCGGAATGCTGCATAACGGGTTGAACATAGCTGAAAACGAAGCGTAATGGATACTTCACTTTTCAGACGATAATTGAAGCGCGTGGTGTCATTTCAGATGTGGTATGCGTGGGTTTACCAGTCATAATAATTTATTTACAAAAAAAAGTTAACAAACAAGTGCACAGAAAAATTTGGAATTTTCAACTAGAGTAGGGACCATAACACATCGATAAAAAGTACTGAAACAAGCTGGAGTAGTGCACAATATTAAATCACAGTAAAATAATGCGAAATGTTATATCCCTACTATGCATTTCCATTATGGTATCTTGGAACACAGTAGGGATGTAACACTTCTTATCGTTTTACTGTGATTTAATACTGTGCACTACTCCAGCTTGTTTCAGTACTTTTTATCGATATGTTATGGTCCCTACTCTAGTTGAAAATTCCAAATTTTTATGTGTACTTGTCATATAGTAGGGACCACAAAGATGTGGGTGTAGCCCATGAAAAACACCCAAAAACCAGCCTCACTTTCCCCTGACGACGATGAAGCAGTATTGGTTAGGTAAAACTAAGCCCAAACAAGCCTTCAGATCGACCCAAAACGCTTTCAACAAGTTGCTATGAATTTATTCTTCTTATTATTATTAAATGGAATTTTCTAGTGACTGACTGACTGATGCCTTCAGACAAGTGTAACTTGATAACGGCTAAGGCTACAGGCTTGATTTTTTCACTGTTCGACATCGCTTCAGCCGGATACATGCCTTTTGGCATACCTCAGTACGTACAATGCATTCGCCATGGACTTAACAGTGTCCTCCTTTGTGTCCCATTTATATTTGCTGACAGCGAAAGGTGTCAATTTGGCGGTAGGTGTGTTCCTAATGCTGTGTAACAGGTTGAACTTAGCTGACAACGAAGTGTAATGGGTACTGATGATAATTGGTAGCTGGGGTGTGTGGGGGAATTTCTTTTGAGGATGTATGTTTGGGTTCACCAGTCATGATAATTTTATTTTACAAAAAAGTTAATAAACAAATACACTGGAATTTTCAACTAGAGTAGGGATCATAGCACATCAATAAAATGTACTGAAACAAGTTGGAGTAATGCACGGTATTAAATCACAGTAAAACAATGAGAAGTGTTACATCCCTACTGTGCTCCAAGATAGCATAATGGAAATGCACAATAGGGATATAACATTTCGTATTGTTTTACTGTAATTTAATATCTTACACTTGTTTCAATACTTTTATTGATGTCCTATGGTCCCTACTCCAGTTGAAAATTCCTCGAATTTTTTCTTATGTACTTGTCTTGAAGTGAGGTTAGCCCATAAACAGATAAACTATGGACTGCATACTGCTTGCCATCTTGCTTGCCTTAAACCTTAGCAACTGCACAATGATGTAAACTGAAATACAGATGTTTAATGCAATCCCATTGGAAAGTACACTGCATATCTATGAAATAACAGCCTTTTGTCTGGTGAAACAACCAAATGCTTCACATACTTATGTAGTCTTAGAACATCTAAAAGCAGTCATGTACATATTCTTCAAGTGCTTGTTTTTATGTCACAATGCCTATATATAACCATTTTACTCATCAAAATTAGCCCATGACTATTGTTGTTTTGCTCTCTGATGTATATTATCTAATCCAAAACAGCTAAGCTGTAAAAAAAGTGTGCGGCCCTCAGAAAGGCTATGGTGAAAAAAGATGTGAAATCCAAGGTGGCGGCCAAGAAATGGCTGTGATGGTAGGTTAATGGTAAAAATTTTAATAATGACAATTCAGGTAAATTTTGTGAAGTGGCACAAAAATTCACCTGAATTGTCGTTATTAAAATTTTTACCATTAACCTACCATCACAGCCATTTCTTGGCCGCCACCTTGGATTTCACATCTTTTTTCACCATAGCCTTTCTGAGGGCCACACACTTTTTTTACAGCTTAGCTGTTTTGGATTAGATTTCATTTCTTTTTGTATTTGTATACCCCAAAGCCGGCCTATGGCCAGCTTTGGGACTTTTTTAACCTATGTTTTTTTTCTTTACTACAGGAAGAAGAAAAGATGAAGTAGATGTACTTTAAATATTTTATCAGTAAATGTACAAATTATATATATAATACATATGTGACCGGATTTGCGAAAGGGGTCTTCCACACACATCCAATTTGCCAACTTTGACAATTGATAACTTCAGATTGGAAAGAGCTATTGCCTTGAAATTTGGGCAGTGGTGAGCACCACTATAGCTGAACACATGGTGACATTTTCAGGTTAATATGTTACTTGAACACTGAGTTATGGTCTCCAACGTTTACAGAATTGGATGTGTGTGGAAGACCCCTTTTCGCAAATCCGGTCACATATATTGATTACAGAAATCTCCATGGTGGTTTCTTTGTAACTGAACACTCTACAAGGTGACTTCTTCTAATTGCTCTCTCTACAGGGTGAATTGTTTGTAGCTGAATGATCTACAAGGTAACTTCTTCTAGCTGATCTCTCTACAGGGTGATGTGTTTGTAGCTGAATTCTGTACAGGTGATTTGTTTGCAGCTGAGATCTTTACAGAATGGTTTATTTGTAGCTGAACTCTCTAAAAGGTAACTTCTTCTAACTGATCTTTCTACAGGGCAATTTGTTTCTGGCAGAATTTTCTACAGGGTGATTTCTTTGCAGCTGAACTCTCTACATGGTGGTTTCTTTGTAGCTGAACTCTCTACAAGGTAATTTCTTCTAGCTGATCTCTCTACAGGGAGATTTGTTTGTAGCTGAACTATCTACAAGGTAACTTCTTATAGCTGATCTCTCTACAGGGTGATTTGTTCGTAGCTGAATTCTGTACAGGTGATTTGTTTGCAGCTGAGCTCTTTACAAAATGGTTTCTTTGTAGCTGAACTCTCTCCAAGGTAACTTCTTCTAACTGATCTTTCTACAGGGTGATTTGTTTGTAGCTGAACTATCTACAAGGTAATTTCTTCTAGCTGATCTCTCTACAGGGTGATTTGTTTGTAGCTGAATTCTGTACAGGTGATTTATTTGCAGCTGAGCTCTTTAAAGAATGGTTTCTTTGTAGCTGAACTCTCTACAGGATGATTTGTTTGTAGCTGAAATCCCTACAAGGTAACTTCTTCTAGCTGATCTTTCTACAGGGCGATTTGTTTGTAGCTGAGTTCTCTACAGGGTGTTTGTTTGCAGCTGAATTCTCTACATGGTGATTTGTTTGTAGCTAAACTCTCTACAGGTGATTTGTTTGTAGCTGAACTCTCTATAAGGTGATACTTCTAGGTGATCTCTCTACAGGATTCCTTGTTTCTAACTGAACTCTCAACAGGGTGATCTGTTCATAGCTGAACTTTCTACTGGGTGATTTGTTTGCAGCTGAACTCTCTAAATGGTGGTTTCTTTGTAGCTGAACTCTCTACAAGGTAATTTCTTCTAGCTGAACTCTCTACAGGGTGACTTGTTTCTAGCTGATCTCTCTACAGGGTGATCTGTTCATAGCTGAACTTTCTACAGGGTGATTTATTCGCAGCTGAACTCTCTACAAGGTAAATTCTTCTAGCTGAACTCTCTACAGAGTGATTGATTTTTGCAGCTGAACTCTCTACATGGTGGTTTCTTTGTAACTGAACTCTCTACAGGGTGATTTGTTTGTAGCTGAACTCTCTACAGGGTGATCTGTTCGTAGCTGAACTCTCTATAAGGTAACTTCTTCTAGCTAATCTTTCTACAGGGCGATTTGTTTGTAGTTGAGTTCTCTACAAGGTGATTTGTTTGCAGCTGAACTCTCTACATGGTAGTTTCTTTGTAGCTGAACTCTCTACAATGTGACTTCTTCTAGCTGAACTCTCTACAAGGTAACTACTTCTAGCTGATCTTTCTACAGGGTGATTTCTTTGTAGCTGAACTCTCTACAAGGTAATTTCTTCTAGCTGATCTCTCTACAGGGAGATTTGTTTGTAGCTGAACTATCTACAAGGAAACTTCTTCTAGCTGATCTCTCTACAGGGAGATTTGTTTGTAGCTGAACTCTCTACAGATGATTTGTTTGCAGCTGAACTCTCTACATGATGGTTTCTTTGTAGCTGAACTCTCCACAAGGTAACTACTTCTAGCTGATCTTTCTACAGGGTGATTTGTTTGTAGCTGAACTCTCTACAAGGAAACTTCTTCTAGCTGATCTCTCTACAGGGAGATTTGTTTGTAGCTGAACTCTCTACAGATGATTTGTTTGCAGCTGAACTCTCTACATGGTGGTTTCTTTGTAACTGAACTCTCTGCGAGGTGACTTCTTCTAGCTGATCTCTCTACAGGGAGATTTGTTTGTAGCTTAACTCTCTACAGGTGATTTGTTTGCAGCTGAACTCTCTACATGATGGTTTCTTTGTAGCTGAACTCTCTACAAGGTAATTTCTTCTAGCTGATCTCTCTACAGGACGATTTGTTTGTAGCTGAACTCTCTACATGATGGTTTCTTTGTAGCTGAACTCTCTACAAGGTGATTTCTTCTATAGCTGATCTTTCTACAGGGTGATTTGTTTGTAGCTGAACTCTATACATGATGGTTTCTTTGTAGCTGAACTCTCTACAAGGTGATTTCTTCTATAGCTGATCTTTCTACAGGGTGATTTGTTTGTAGCTGAACTCTCTACATGATGGTTTCTTTGTAGCTGAACTCTCTACAAGGTAACTTCTTCTAGCTGATCTCTTTACAGGGCGACTTGTTTCTAGCTGAACTCTCTACAGGGCAATTTGTTTGTAGCTGAACTCTCTACATGATGGTTTCTTTGTAGCTGAACTCTCTACAAGGTAACTTCTTCTAGCTGATCTCTTTACAGGACAATTTGTTTGTAGCTGAACTCTCACATGATTGTTTCTTTGAAGCTGAACTCTCTACAAGGTGATTTCTTCTAGCTGATCTTTCTACAGGGTGATTTGTTTGTAGCAGAACTCTCTACAAGGAAACTTCTTCTAGCTGATCTCTCTACAGGGAGATTTGTTTGTAGCTGAACTCTCTACACGTGATTTGTTTGCGGCTGAATTCTCTACATGATGGTTTCTTTGTAGCTGAACTCTCTACAAGGTAACTTCTTTTAGCTGATCTCTTTACAGGGTGAATTCTTTGTAGCTGAACGATCTACAAGGTAACTTCTTCTAACTGATCTCTCTACAGGATGATTTGTTTGTAGCTGAACTATCTACAAGGTAACTTCTTCTAGCTTATCTCTCTACAGGGTGATTTGTTTGTACCTGAATTCTGTATAGGTGATTTGTTTGCAGCTGAGCTCTTTACAGAATGGTTTCTTTGTGGCTGAACTCTCTACAAGGTAACTTCTTCTAGCTGATCTCTCTACAGGGTGATTTGTTTGTACCTGAATTCTGTATAGGTGATTTGTTTGCAGCTGAGCTCTTTACAGAATGGTTTCTTTGTGGGTGAACTCTCTACAAGGTAACTTCTTCTAGCTGATGTATCTACAGGGTCACTAGTTTGTAGCTGAATTCTCTACATGGTGGTTTCTTTGTAACTGAACTATCTACAATGTGACATCTTCTAGCTGATCTTTCAACAGGGTGATTTGTTTGCAACTAAACTCTCTACAAGAAAACTTCTTCTAACTGATGTCTGAACAGGGTGAATTGTTTGTAGCTGAACTCTCTACAGGGTGATTTGTTTGTAGCTGATCTCTATACAGGTTACTTATTTCTAACTGATCTCTTGAATTCTGTTCAGGGTGACTGCTCTATTATGATGACTGCTCTATTAGAGTATCTCGATCTCGCACTTGCTACACCAAGTTGGATTTCGTGTTATAACTCCGTGGCTTTAAGTCTGATTCTTCTACACCATTGAAGAGCCTTTCTAAGATGATAACTCCATCTGTACAGCGATTTTCAAAGCATTACCCCAAGCGGTTTATCTGGTAGGCGTGGCAAGCAGTCGTTTTTTATTAGCTAATCTCGATTGCGTAATTGTTACACACTGTTGGTTTTTTCGTTGTATCTTCCTGGTTTTTAGCTCGATTTCTTTCAAACCACAAAAGGTTTGAGGTTCAATAGTTAACCTATTCACCCACCGATTTTCAGCTTCTTCCCATACGCGATTTACCCTGTAGGCGTGACAACATATTGGTGTTATTTTTCGTGAATAATCGCTCATAACTCTTTGCCTGTTTATCGTATTCCAGCCAAAGTTGGTACAGAGATGCGCCTTTATACCCCCCTTCTGTGTGCCAAATTTCAAGGCGATCGGATAAGGCGTTCGCGTTTTATAGCAGTTTTTGTAAGTGTGCAAAAAGAGGAAGAAAAATAATAAGAAGAAAAAAACGAAGAAACTAAGCCAATTTTTGAAGTCGCATATCTCGGGAACGCTTGAAGCGATTTCGCTCAAATTTGGAATGTGGAGTGCTGAAGGTGGAGGGAGTGTCCACAGCAAAATTCGTGTTGTTTCATCAAGGCAGCACAGAACTACGGAGGTGCGAAAATTGCGTTTTCTTTCTTCCTGTCAATATACTCACGGGGTTGCGCGCCGGCTTCTTGGGCCGCACGACACACTACCGTGTGTCTTGATGTACGTATATATTGCTGGGTCTTACTAAAGAATAAGTCCAAAAATATAGTAGAAACAAGCAAGAAAGTTAATGTTTCTTGTGTATTTGTGTTTAAATATTCTCAGTTGGAATTAATGTATCATGAATCAGTTGGCCAATTAGTTGACTCTTAGCAGTTCATTTCTTATAAGTATTTATCTACATACCTGTTTTTATATGCACAGGCAATACAATGCAACACGCTTGACAGCATATTTACTTTATTCTCTGTTCCATACCTCTAGGTTGTATAGTAACCATGGACAGTTTTCATTTGGAAATTGGCAACAGTTTTGTTTAGACTATTCTGCTAAATATATTACATGTTCTGTTGCACTTCCACCTGACAAGACAGCAGAAGAAGAAGAAAGCATGTACCCAGATCTATTGGCCTTCTTGCAAGAAACACTTGATAAAATCTGTACTTTATGTTTGCCTTCAGCTCAGAGACCTGTCAGTCACTTGAAATGTCCACTGAATCATACTGGTGATCGGTGCTACCTACATCTCCCACTTGATAAGATCAGTACAGAAAATGACTTAATTTGTAGCATCACTAAAGAGCCAATTCCTAAGAAATACTATGCTTCACTAGTCAAAATAAATTGTAAGTATTTCTTATGTACAATTCACGATGCAAGTGCATGTACTACATGTGTGTCTATTAAAAATGCTCTGATTTACATAGGCCATGCCAAATATGTTTTCTGTTTCATTGGTCCAGTAAATCAGTTTTTTTTGGAAAGAAAATTATGTGCAATCATCATACAGTACATGCAATAGGTTTGGGATTGTCTGATCAAAAATGTCGCCAAAAACCAGCTTCACAAATCACAATACCTTCCTGGTGCCTTGGCAGTATTGGTTAGGCCCAAAATTGCCTTCAGTATTAGCCCAAAAAAATTTAAAAAATTTTCTTAAAAATTTATTCAATGAAATATTCTATTGACTAACTGCCTAACTGTCTGATGCCTTCAGACAAGCGTAACTTGATAACAGCTAAGGCTACTGGCTTGATTTTTCACTGTTTGACGTCGCTTCAGCCTGACAGGTGCCTTTTGACCTACTACAGTACGTGTAAGTACGTATAATGCATACACCATGGACTTACCTTTGTCCTCCTTTGTGTCCCATTTCTTTTTGCTGACAGTCCAAGGTGTTGATTTGTGGTAGCTCATGATGGCTTCCCTACATTTGTAAATGGGAATTGTCCATAATTTCCATAGTGTGACTGGATTGATTGCAGAGGCACTTCTCATACTGTTCTTTGTTTGTAACGCTGTGTAACGGGCTGAATGTAAAGCATTATGGCTGTCACGTTCAGGAGCACCTGTTCAGTTCACGCGGGATAGATTACTAATCTTAATCACAGCAATAATAATCACAGCAACTTACAGACAGCAAAATTACAACTCTATAATAATTGCCATGGCAGCGCAATGTACAAACACATCATACAATCAATGCAGTTACAATATTACATCATACAACAATATATCACAATGGCCACTTCACTTTTTTGTTAGCACTTTCAAACAAAAACGTTACTCTAGTGCCTTTTTTTTCTTTTTCTTTTTTGATGCAGTATGCGTAGGTTCACAAGTCATAATTATGTTACAAAAAAAAGTTAACAAACAAGCATATGGAAAAATTAGAAATTTTAAACGCAATTAGGGATCATAGAAAGGGGTAGGGAAACAAGGGGGGTCACAGATATACGTACTAGTGGACATTTGATCACTAATTCAGTCATGGGTCAGTAACCTCCTCTGTTTCCCTACTTCTTTCTATGATCCCAAATTCACTTAAAATTCTCTTGTACTTGTAGATAAAATAATGCTTACGAAAGTTGAAAATGATTGGAATTACAGGTATCCTCGACTTAATGTTTCACCTCATTGTACTATAATGTATGGTTTGCAGTCAAAACGCAAGTGGCAAAAATATGCTTTATTATGCGTATTTAATTGCACAGCTTGTTTTCCCGCAAAGAAACAAGCGCTTCTTCAGGTAGAGCACCATCTGACTACAAATGCTTGTAGCTTCCAAATGCAACGCTCTTTCCTGTTTGCATTGGGTGTCACGCAACAACATGTCACTTGTCTTTCCCACAGTAATCAAATTCGGCAGCTGCTGTTAGTTAGCAACAAGCTACAAAGCACTGAATAAAGTTGGTGAGTAATAACAAGGTGGTTTTGAGGTGTGGTACAAATTTGTTTCAAGTCATATTAGTGTTTCTAATTAATTTGTACAACTAGACAAAGGCCCAAACTTGATAATTATGTTGTAAAAAGTTGTGCACTTTGGCTGCTGTTTACACATACAGTAATTGTTGACAAATAGAATTTTTACATATTTTAAATCAACAATTTCTATAAAAGTTATCAGGTTGAGACTTCCTGTGCCAGAATATTGCTGTTACTACTCCGAGTTGACCAGAGATGAAAGTTTCTACCATCAAATTCAACAATAACTTGTAACTGCTTGGGTACAGCCATCTTCAAGGACTCTACTGTGTTCAGGGTAAATCCCGCACAGTACTGCTCCTGTCATGGAGATACACAGAGGTCTGGTCATCCATCACAGTCCTAACCCTATATTAGTTTCAAAAATACAACTGGATGTACTAGCTGTTAGAACGTAGTATTACTAAATACATAGAATGTGAGGTAAATTGGTCAAAAGAAAAGTAAAAATGTTACCAAGAATTAATAATAGTGGAGTATTAACTCTTGATGTTACTACTGATCTACTGAGGAATGGATAGCTAGCTACACTGAAAGAGAGCAGTCACAACACTGACCAGTTTACATACCAAGGCCACTTTCATCTAGCCAAATTATTGTTGCTTCAGAAGGGCCTTCTCATTCCAAAATAGAGTTATCATGGTACGACACTGCAACTGGTACAATCAGTTTGTTCTGACAGCTTTAACAAACCAAGGTTATCATCAGTTACCTGTACAGTACAAATGTCACAAGTACACATAGGTACACATGGAACTTTAGAAGACCATCATACTAAATCAGGGAAGATCCAGGATTTCACAAGCTAACAGGAACAAAATTTGTAAAGCAGGGACTCAGAAAAGAGATACCGTATGACAAGAAAATTTGATGAATCTACATTTCAACAGTTTTGGTGAATTACTGTAAACATCCTCAAAAATCAAGACATTATAGATCTAAACACATACTTTTAAAGGTGCTTATGAGCATTTAATGAATTTATAGTTTACAATCTAAACTAATTATTTGTCAAATTTTCTTGAATATAAATTTCCTGCCTTATGGTAAGCATCCATTTTGAGTAACTATCAATTTCCAGCAGTGATTACGATTAAATAAAGATTGTCAAAAATTCGGGACAACATTTAAATCTACATAACATACAGCAATGCTCTAACTCACCAGGTTTTGCTGTGGGAAACCCTTACCATTGGATGTGAATCGCAAGTTGCTGAATCCAGCTGCACTGCAAGAGTCTGACCTAGCAGAAGAGGTTGTAACTGATGATTTATTTTTAACATGTGCATCACTATATGAAACTAAGGTAGCAGTAATGATTATTTCTCAAGAAATTTGTGGGATAAAAAGATTGCATGGATTTGTAGGCATCTTATCCACAAAATTTTACCATATATAATGTAGGGATTTGCAATGGTGATGTCTTTCCCATAGGAATTAATAGTTTTATGCACGGGCAATCCTTGTTACGAGTCCAGACTATCTCACTAACACAACTTTGCTTCTTCATGAAATATCTTGATAGTTTCACTTTTACATTGGGTGAGTGTTATCAAATCACGGTGGCATGCAGCCAGTTTGTTCCAAACTTCATCGTTATGGTTGCCCAGGTAACTATTTCAAAGTATCAAGACAAGGTATGAGAATTTTTTCAGTATTAGCATGAAGGTTACATTTCTGTAAACTGAGGCTGATACCGTTGACTACTGAACCCATAACGAGGATTGTCCATATGTTACGAATCTCTACTTACACAGTCCATGTGTGGAGCAACTGAGATATTTTTACTATTGAGAGAGCTATATCTGAACCACAAAAGTTTCTTTTACAAAAGTTTTTACATTTTGGCAATCCACAAAAGTTGTTTTAACACCTTATGACACTGATGTATGATTTATTGTGTATAACAAGATACTAAATAACACCCTCTTCTATATTAACAGAGTACAAATTTGTTTCACAAATGTATACAGTTTCATACACATGCTCCATACAAACCTTATCACTTTCGTTGACTCATATTTTGTGCACTCTTTTTTGTTTATCCACAGCAAAGTGAAATCGGGAGCAGCTAAATTCTTGTTCAATTCTAACACTAAAATACTTTCAGCCCGCACGTTTCAAGATTAAATAAACTGCATAATTATCTCCATAAATCATCTCTTCAAGTGTTTTTATTCGAAAATACGCCAGAAATTTACTGGTTGAACTCCATTTCTCTCGTCCGCGTGGCCTGTCAAAAATGCCATTTTGGACTTGTCGTAAATTGCGCATGCAACTAAAAACTCCGGTTTTTTGTCACTTGCGTTTCGACTGTTTGGTTAGTGTATTCAAGACTTTTTAAGTTAGAGATCCATACACTAAAGAGTAGTGAAACAAGAGCCAAAATTGTGAGCAAAGCAAATCTGTACTTTGGCATCAAACAAATTATTACTACAAATCAAAGTAGAGTTTTTCCTTATATTACTATGATATACACAGTGTCTCTTATATTTAGTGCATGGATTCCTACTTCAGTTGCACAGCCTAGCCCTCCATTGAAAAATCAGATGCTGTAATAAGCTAAACTAATAAAACTGAATAACTGAAGATCCATTACCATATTGTGAAATGTGTAAAACAATTTTTGTTCAGTAGTTACAAAGAGAAGCCCTTTCCTGCATTCTTATGGTACAAGCCACCAAAAGCATGGCAGTAATGAAACTATTCACAGATACTAAAATATGTATGTACATATTTTTTTATATAATGGAAATACTTGTCTAATTAATCGGTCACTGTGGTAACTGTAACTATAACTTCAGTTTTATATAGTGATACCTGTCTAAGCATAGATGGATTAATGTATAAATTCGGGAACTTAAAGTTGGCCTTTATAGAGTGGTGGTTTTATATTATGGTGGCTGTTAAAACAGGTTCTACTTTATATGTTTTACTTAATGATGGTTTCTGTTGCAGGTACACGATTAGATGATTCTAAAGAAAAGGAAGCATATGCATTAGCTTTGAAGGAAGGAAAAGCCAAGCCTTCCAGTGTAAGGATAGTTACAGTGGGGACAGAAAATGCTGGCAAAACTTGTCTAATAGAGTCTTTGCTGGGTGAGGGTTTCAAACACCATGATGCCACGCAAGGGGCTGATGTCAATGTTTGCAAGATTTTTTCAACAAACTGGTCACGCCAAAAGAGTGACCAATTTTGTGACAAGCTTCAACGAAGCTTTTGTTCTCAGTGGAAGGCCACAGCTGACAGAAAATCCTTGGGTAAAGATGAAGTCTTAGACTGTGATGAACCTGCCAGTAGAGCTTCTTCTCCTGAGATAGAAGAATCATGGCCTACCATTGCAATTACCCCAGTAGATGAAACTTACCCAGGAAGCAGTTCAAACCTTTCTTTACCTTTTATCAATGAAGAAGAGCTGCCAGTTGTAAGCGATGCTGATTTAAAGGGAGTTGAGTTATCTTCACCAGTGTCTGAAAATGAGATAAATGCGGTCATCTGGGATGTTTCTGGACAAACTGTTTACCATGGTTTGCTGTCCCCCTTCCTTACTGAAGATAATGTGACTCTCATTGTCTTTAATGCTTCACAAAATCTTTCAAGTGTCCCTAAGCCACGAAGTGATCAATATACTGAAGACTCCATTAGTCCAAAAATGACTGGTTGTGAGATTATTTGCTATTGGTTTAATTCTATTTACTCATATTGCCACAAAAGAGGTACAAAGAGGTCTCTGTCTCGTTACTTACCTACAGTTTTCTTGGTTGCTACACATATTGATTGTATTGGGGACAGCGAAGCAATTAAGCAGAAAAAAGAGGAAATAATTAGCTTGTTGGCTAGTGCATTTGAAGGAAAACCATTTGCTGGGCTTCTTGCTGGAAATCGTGGTGGTGATGGCATCATGGAAGCTCTGAAGAAATATTGTTTTTTTGTAAGCAACAAAGAGAGAGATCCAGTTGTCTTCGTACAACTCAAAGAAGCATTGGTTGAGGCATCACAACACCTTTTAATTCAGCGTCATCCAGTCGTATACATAAGAATTGAGCGGCATTTACTTGATCTTAATAAAGATTCAATTACCACATCTGAATTTAATGAAATTGCTCGAATATGTGGCTTCCCAGTAAATTTTGGCAGCAATAAGTTTTATGGTGCATTACAATATTTTCATCGTAAAGGAATTGCCCTGCACTTTCATTCAGTAAAGTCATTAAAAAATGTGGTGATTTTGTCACCCCAGTGGCTTGTGAAGTTATTAGCTTATGTTATTGTTGGTCATGCTTTCGAACCGATTGGTTCAACTCTGGACAAGCAATACGATTGTCTGATTAAATGGGGCATACTCCACAAAGAGTTTTTTGATCACATGGTTGAAAGCTTTAACGATTGGCAAACATCAACTTGTTGTGGTATCAAAATTGATTCTAAACAAGCTATGGATTTTGTCGAAAAATTCAATTTTGTTGCTGAAATAGATAGCAGTACTGTTTTTTTAAATGGTTTGAAGCGTTATAGCAATTTGGCAAAGCTGGAGGATAAATTATACATAGTTCCATCTATGTTACCAGAGGAAATTCCTGAGGTAAGTTGCTTCTTACGTATATGTATATATACTGCTACATACGTATGTCTCATGTTTATAGACATCGGGAGATGCCTTGTTTCAAAAAATAATCAGGGATAGAACACTAGATGATAGTGAAGATAAAGATGTCCGGGTGGTGTATTTTAATTTTCCAGATGGTTTCGTGCCCATAGCTATTTTCTCTCAAGTGCTGGCTACATGTATTAAAAGAAATGCTGACAGATCAGAGGACGTGATGTGGTAGGTGACATTTCATGCTTAACCATGAACATTGTTCATCATGAAAGTTATTTGCATTTTCCCACCAAAAATAGCAATCTAAAGCCATACTCATGCATCTTTCCTGACTTATCAGTATTAATTAAGCTCAAACAGACATTTTAAATGCATTCAATGAGTGAATTTAGTGGAGATTTTACTGACTGACTAGTTCCTAATCGATGCCTTTGGACTCAATATTAATAGGTACACCTAGCTAAGAGCTCAATTTCTTTTTTTATTATGTAGACATCTCTACCATCCTTACCAATATATTTTGGCAGTATCAAGTCCAAATGTGCCTTCAAGATAACCTGCAATGCTTTTCTTATTTAAAGAGGATTAATTTCTAATGATTGACTTAGCACCACCTAATGATGCCTTCAGACAAGTGTAATTGAGTGATGGTTAAGGGGGCACACTACTAATTTCTATGGATTCACACGCAAAATCTTGGTTTTTGATCTGTGCTTGCTTTCCATCCCCTTTTGCATCAGATGTATTTGTTGTAATTAAAAATCTCCGTCTCCAGTTAGAAGTACTGACTTTATGACTCAGTTTAGTATTTTAGACCTAAAGAATGAGAATTCTACAAATTTTGGATCTAGTCTCACGGTTTTAATTAATAAATAAATAAATCAATAAATTCTACGCTTCTTAAACTTTGTCATCTGCTACCTAAGTATGTTTGTAACAAAAGTATGGAAAGAATTTTTTGAAGTATTTTATCAACTGAGCTATTGAACTCTCTAAATTTTCTATGAAAAACAGTAATCTCCTCTTTTGAAGCCATAGTAGTTATTCCTAAAAATCTGTTTCCATACTTTTAAAGATAATGTTATTACAAGCCACTGCACGAATTTTTGGGGAGTTTCACAATTAGCTGTAGGAGGAGAATCGATTTTAGTGCTAAAATTACAGTGTTTTGTAACCACTCCATAATTTGTACATACTTCAGAGGATTTCACTCAGATTTGTACTAAACAGAAGTTCAATGTCTCAACTACAACATGTGTTATTTGTTATTCATCAGGTGGAGAACAGTATTTGTGTTGGTTTTACAGCTTCATATAAAACAATTTTATTCACAGAAGCCATAGGACATAATTGCTTGTCCCCTTAAGTCTACAAGCTTGATATCTTCACTGTTAGATTCCCTTTTTGTCCCAACGTGTTCCTTTGATTTCACCACAGGAAATACAATGCATACATCATGAACTCGCCATTTCCTTTCATCAATACAGTCTACTACTGTAGTACAAAGGCATTGGATTTGTGGTTGCTGAAAAACATAATCTATACCAGTGAATGGTTTGACATGAAAGAGCACCAACTACTGTAGCTGCATGTAACTTGCCTTATTTTATTTTATTTTTCCTTTGTTATTTAAGCAGGGAGACAACATTAGCTAAAGCTGTTTTTCAGTTGTACCCTGGTCAAACATACATTAACAACACATAGGTACATGCATACAATTACAACAATAGCAGTACTAAATATAGCTTAAATAAGCTAGTTTAAAGCTATTGCTTGAAACATCAAAGAAACCACTTAAGCATGTATGGGACAACTACAATTATATGCAGTTAGAGAGTATAAACAGTGATATCATACAGTACAGTAGTAACTGTATATTAGGGATCACGGAGGTTTGCACTTTCTCACAAAAAATGTATTAACCAGCCTCACAATACTGTCATTTCGCCTTGACTGTTTTTGTTACGTAGAGTGTCTTTAGAGCAGCCAAAAATGCTTATGAAAAGTTGCTACAAAATTATTTAACAGAAGCTTTTACTGACTAACTGCCTGATGCCTTCAGACAAGCATAACTCAATACTGGTATACTGGTTTAGGTAATGGGCTTGTTTTTCACTGTTAGATGTTGTTTTAGTCCAACAGGTGCCTTTTGGTATACCGCAGTATGTACAATGTATGTATGCATCATGGACCTACCTTTGTCCTCCTTTGTGTCCCATTTCTTCTTGCTGACAGTGCAAGGTGTGAGGCAAGGTGTCGATATGTGGTAGCTATAGTATGTTCACGTTGAGCTGAATCCTGAAAAACGGCTAAAAATTAAAAGTAGATTTTTTCTCAACAGAGTTAACATTTCAGTCAACCAGAGAGATTATTGGTAACAGCAAAGGTGTCAACAACAGACACGTACAGTTTGGCTCCATTACAAATTCGGGAAAGAGCTGTAATGGACACTGTATTTATATGGCTTCCCCATAGGAAATGTATTGTGAAAATTTTGATTGGCCATAAATATTATGTCAAACATTTGAACAAAAAGATTTTATTTTTAGCGGGTCAAGCAGTACTACAAATGAGCCAAATTTCAGGATCGTGTGTAATTGCATCCATGAGTTATTAAATGTTTTTGAGGGTTCAGCTCAACATGAACATACTATAGTGTGTGCCACCCTACATGCAATTGAACTTAAAATTCCTAATTTTTGTAAGTATAGAAACTGAACAATTAAGTGTACCTGTTACAATTGGCATGCAATCACATTACTTCCCTGGTGTTTATTGGTACATATGTTGAATACTAATTGTCCGTAAGAGGCTAATTGCATTACTTTGGGTGGCTGTAAACAAGTGTGCTATTAAGCCAGATGTCTTACCAATTGATGCATTGTGATCTGGAAAAAAGTTTCTATAGCTTCAGTTTTTACAATGTTTTATGAGAAAAGTGAAGGCAAAAGTACCAAACATTCTATTGCAAAAACTTTCCCTAAGTAGAATAACTCGCCACAGCACAAGTATGTTATGTACTTTTATCTACTAATTCACTCTATTATACCAATACTCTATATCTTTCAGTACGATTCCTTCACAATAGCATTTTAAGAAAGTTCCTAACATAGAATGCATAAGTTTTTTTGCCCTCAAAAATTGGCATCTTATTGTGCACACATGGTTTTGCAGAATTCTATGCCCTAGATTGCAACACGTCTATAAGACATCTGATACACAATAAATAAGAGACCTCCACATACCACTGTTTAATATACAGGACAGTAGTACTGTATGATAAGGTGCTGCATAATACAACTGCACATTGGATGTTCTATATTTTTATGTAGGTTAGGTAGATACCACTGCAAACTTGTTTTAGGAGAGGATCAATTCTACTATGTCATTCTTCACAAAACCAAAGAGAGTATTTGTTTAGTGTTTTCTCCAGATGAAAGTGGAACTGTTGGGATTATTGGTGTGAAGGAGCGATTAAAACTGTTTGAAAAATTTCATGATAACTTGCTTAGTTCTTTAAAAGCTGTAGCCAAATCTTTAAAGAACCCAATCCCATACATCCCGTGTCCTTTATGTGACTACTTGCATCTTAACCTAAATATTATCCGTGGTAAAAGTAAACGACTTCTTCGATGCAGCACAATGAAAATCTCACCAGATTATTACTCTGATTTTCGTGAGACTGCAGGTTTGTAGTGTTGTTTACAATCTTCATATTTGTTTAACTCATGTATAATATTGCTGTGTCCATTAATCCTACTGTATATGTTGTATTTACTTTGGTAATGCTATCTCTGATACAAGGTGACAGTAAAATGAGATCTATATTTGCCTTAATTACACCATTGGTGAGATACGCCTTTGAAACAGCCACTTGACATCAAATTGTTGTACAGAATACACCTACAGATCTGTAATCACAACACTACACGATAGTATAGGCTACTAGCTGGTGCCCAGTATCTATAGGTAGGGCTGAGAGATTATGAAATTTTGCTACCTTCATGATTGTAGAATGCAACATATCATGATTATGATAACAATCACGATGTTATATCTTTACATGCATCAAACTATTGTATATGCACAACTTCGTATAAATTACAAAACAAGGTGAAATTGTGTACAACTGCATAATCAGACCAGTTATAGGTCAATACAATACAAACAGTATACTGAATAATAGTGTCCCAACCGCATGTTTATACTGCAGATCGCTCTGGATGAGATCGCTTCAGTACGATCCAGATCGATTTGTGAGCCCCGTTTATACTATGAAGGTGAGCCCGCTCCAATCTGTAAAAAATGTAAACCCACAATCATAATTTGCATCGAAGTAAAGGTTGTTGATAGAGTTAAAAGGGATTTGTGCTCTCTGAATCGCCAGGTTAGTAGGCATGATAAAGTCTAAAGTGTTGGCTTCGATGTTGGCGACTACTCTCAACTCCGTGTAGTTAGTTACCTATCGATTTGCACGCGTACATGTTTGCTTTGAGCCCTTGTGTTGTTCTTGAAGCTGTGTTTCCTTATCGTCGCCTAAATACTTCGCTGTTGCTTCATTTCATCATTACAGTCACCATTTTAGCTGTAACTGTCCGTAGTTTTATTCCGTTTATTAGAGTTAAATCGAACTGCAAGGTCACAACTGTTTACACGCAGATGTGAGTCGAATTGAATCGAACTGGACCACCTCAGGTAGGTAGCCCCATTCGAATTTGCATGGCTCGATTCGGCATGTGTTTACACTGAAGCGCTAATCGGCCCGGATCGAATTACCCCACAATAGCTCGAATTCTACGTCTAGTGTAAACATGCTGTTAGAAATTCAACGGTTTGTAACAGGTTAGCTTTTTCAGCAGTAAGATTTATTCACACAATGAACTGTCTCAGAAGTGTAGGCTTGTTTTCCAGATCAAGCTCTTCCACAATAGTATGTGTCACTATTTTGAATTTATTTACATGTGATGTCACAACATCATGATGTTCACTATAATACATATCAACATCACGATTTTCAGACACAATCACGATTAATCCCGTAATCGATATAATCTCCCAGCTCTATCTATAGGTAGCTTTCAACACACTTAACCATTATGATTTCATGGCGTCGCAAATTTACGAAAATGTTGCAAGTAATATTCACTACAATAAAAGCCATTTCTTTATACCACTAGTCACTCACTAAAGAAAACTGATGCAAAAAAACTGTCATCATTATACCAACAAATTACTCTTGCCACCAAAATTTGCACAAAGATCACAAATTCCTAACGTCCTAAACTACTCTACTTTAAACTAATGAATTTCTTTTAAAGCAAAGTGCTTTAACATGCAACGTGGCCATATTATTATTATTATTACATGAGTGTAATCACTTGATTTAACAAAACGAATTCTTATGGGTTACATTATGTCTTCTTTTCATAAGCACTTTATTAGATGGGATTTCCTGTATACCGCTACCTTATTCAAATACCACCAAACAATCAACTAGTACCTCTTCATACATCTGTACTCAATTTCATCACTATATCAGCCAACTGAGGCTTTCAATTTACTTTTGGATGCAACAGGAACTTCATAACTGTTAGTCAATTTTACACAGCTTATTTCTTTCAATTGCCCTA
The DNA here is from genome assembly GCF_963678975.1 of Dysidea avara. Classification (NCBI taxonomy): domain Eukaryota; kingdom Metazoa; phylum Porifera; class Demospongiae; order Dictyoceratida; family Dysideidae; genus Dysidea; species Dysidea avara. The sequence goes on from NC_089276.1 coordinate 10,627,216, forward strand.
CTGTGTTTAATTTTCTATGCTTCATTTTTCCTGATGGAGGGACACTTACTAAGGATAACTTTTAATTGTGATCAAACTTATTTTGCTATGTGATACATGCAATTTTGTGTTTATCATTGTACAGATGAAGAAGATAGTTCTCCACATGAATCACCTCAACCATCACCACGTAAAAAAGTAAAGCTGTCATCTGAATCTGGTAATGCTTAATTTCTTATGAAAGTGGCTAATGCATATGCATCTTCTACAGTTTCACGTTCTAGTGGTGATGTACAAAGTTCTACTGGTGATGTGCAGAATATGTCATCGTCTGAAAAAAAGGGAGGTAAGTTCTTATACTACATGTAAAATTGGTGTATATTTTTTATAATATATATTCAGGCTGTCCTACTTTGTCAGAATGGTTATCTTGTCTGAAAGATGTTACTAAGTGGAAGAGCTTTGCAGCTCATCTTCTTCCCTCTGATTCTGCTGTTGCTGAAATAGATGTCATTGACAGAAATTGCCGAGGTGATGTTGATGAGTGTAAGAGAGAACTGTACAGTACATTTACCCGGCTAGGAGAAAGGACTTGGACAAAAGTAGTTGAAGCTCTTGAGAAATCATTTCATATTAACATTGCAAAGGAAATAAAAATAAAATTTCGTCTCTGATTTTGAACAACATTTTATCAATTTTGTGGTTTTGTACTACAAGTGTATTTTTTCTTACGCAACATGCATTACAGGCATAATAATTGTGCTGAATTGCTGATACAATTTTTTTTAAAAGTAATGATTTAGTGGAATTTGTTACCATCTGACTAGATACATATATACCACTTTAGCATGGGTGTTCAAAGGCACCGCTCGGTGTTTAACTCGCATATTGCCGGACAATATCATGGGAAAGTGGTTTGCCAATGACTTTGATCAGCAAATCCCTTGCAGCCATGGTATAATTATTAATTATCTTACTGATGCCTTCAAACAGTTAAACATAATTGAATAAGGCTATGTATTTGATTATTTCACTGTTAGATGTTGCTTCGGCCTGATTTTTGGCATATCTTCAGCACATGATGAGAACTACCTTCGTTCTCTGCGTCCCATTTATTTTTACTTATAGTACAAGGTGTTAATTTGCAGTAGCACACAAATAACTTTGTAACTGTCTTAGGTTTGTTGTATAGGCTATATTACTAGCTTTAGTTTCATCCCCAGACCACTTATTTTTCCCTTTTGTGTTTGGGGGAGGAAAAACTAAAGGGAATAAGCAATTACAATCTGGGCATGAGACTATAAGCTATGGCTTCACATATTGCTCTCTGTGTAGGGCTGTATACAAGTTAAAACTACAATGAAATTGTGGAAGATGAACTATATACAAAAAAGTTAAACAAGTGAAGGGAAAAGTTTGGGACTTTTATACAAGCTAGTAGGACCATGTAGGTCATTCGAAGATGTTATGTATAATATACAGCAAATTGAAGACTGTCCAAATGCATTAATTTTGCACTTCAATAGATATATAGTTACAATGATGGAGAAAGTCACAGGTAGCTATAGTATGTGAATATATAGGCTGTGCTCTATCTTTTGTGAATTGAAACTTATCCTTATAAAGAGAGCAGTAATTTCCTGGGCTATGCTTGGTTATGTTAACAGGTGCTAGCAGTTAATATATGCAGCCATAGAGTGTCAGTGATACTGGTAATGTAGTTAAAAGAATCAACATAAATTATATAGTTCCAGGGCCGGAGGAGGGAAAATTGAGTTGGTCAGGCCATTGACTATAATGTTGAAATTGCTACTGTATACATGCCAATGAGCTGAGAGAGGAGCTGTTGCACAGTGTGCGAAGCATTCTAGGGGGGTCTGGGGGCATGCCCCCACAGGAAATTTTTGAAAATTAGACACTCAGTTATGCAATTTTAGTGATATTTCACTGCTAGCTAGCTATATAAATATGCTCAAGTCAATCTGTTGTTCTTCAGACTTTCTATACTATGTATAATTGTAAACCTGACATACAGCATGAAACTTGCTGTATGGTTCATTTAGTTATAGCTAGCAATTAGAAGTTCAAGGGGGATCTGGGGGTGCAACCCCCAGGAGCTGCAGAATTTTTGCAATTTAAAGGTTTGAAAATGCCTTAAAATTTTAAATTGATGCTAAATTTTAAAGTAAAACTAGCTAGCAAATTGCAACTTTCTCCCCAAATTTCACAGGGAACCCATGCAGCATGGCCCCCTTTAGCTAGGATATAGTTACTATACAGTGAATTCACACATGTACAGCTACAATAAAATGCTACACAGCTGTATACTACTAGCTATACTGGTTTGTATGAAGTGAACGGATCATCACGTAAAGATACTGGTGGACAGTCACGAGACCAATCAACATTCGAAAATGGCGCGATGTGGGTGAGACTGAGAGTTTGCTCGGTATCTCGATAGGACGGGTGGGTAGTTGAAGAGGAGTGATTTCTACTCAACATCTCATCCAGATGGCCACCATGTAATGTATGAGTGTGCAGCTTCTTGCCGAGGAATGAGTCATCTGGTTTTTATTATTATTATTATTATTAGCACTTTACAGTGCCAGCACTGAAGGTCTGACAGCAACATGGTTTGTCACTGCCAGCCCTTCGCCCAGTAAAGGAAGCCAAGAGAAACCAAGGAATGCTAATGATTATTTTATGAAGATTGTAAGTGTGCTGGTTTAGAATCAAAGAAGGCATCTGCCTTACACGTGATAAATGCCAACTGTCAGCACACGTGATACTGTACGTAGAACCCACAATCATTTCTGTACAAAACGATACGAATGCTATGCTGTACTGTAAGGTAATTGGAGGTACTATACGTGTAGTTCTGTACTTTAGTTAGGCTGAGAAACTAGGTAACTACACTCGTGTCATGCATTTTCAATAACATCTGTAAAATGTACGTAGCTACATGTAGATGTGATCGTCCAAAGACTGCATGAGAGTAATGTCAGGGGCGGATCTAGGATTTATAAAAGGGGGGGGAGCTAACTCAAGGTACTAATCTCTTGGGTAGAGGTAGCGAAGCATGCTGGAACTAGGGGGGTCTGGGGGCATGCCCCCCCAGGAAAATTTTGAAAAATAGATGCTAAAACACTGCAATTTGGAGACATTTCCACATAAAATTCATAATATTTTCTGCCTGTAGATATTTTATATACTGCCTTTAGATTATAGGTATGGCTCTCTGAAGCATTTTGCTAATGGAAAAGTTTGGGTAGGTACAGACAACCAAGTACATGATGCACCCCTCTCACAATTGCACAACACTGAATAGATGCATGTTAGAATAATAAGGTTGAAAGTGGAAAATTTTGAGATTTGAACAATACAAGATTGAATCTGAGAGCATTTTCAATGGAAATTGTGAACCTGAATTAAGTATTGTCATACACAAGTAGATGAATGAAGTCCTTTAAACAGACCAATTCATTTCATTGCATGTATAGGTGCAGGCAGATTTGGAAAATTCCATAACAGAACCAACTACATGCATGTTTCCAGTGAATGTTCTATTAGAGTAGTTAGCTGACTGCTCTATTAGAGTATCTCGATCTTGTAAACCTCCAATGCTGATTCGGGTCCTTGTTGCATAAATTTTAGCATAAATCCACTGATAATACCTTGGAAAGACGTTTATAAGGTGGTTTTATGAGTATTTGTATTATTAGTGATCATATAATTATGCTAAGACAAAATTTCATTATAATACTCAGCATATTGATCAAGTAAAGCCTAAATATGAAGGAGGGGGCTTCAGCCCCCAAAGCCCCCCCCCGAATCCGCCCCTGAATGCAGTTCGAGCTGGTCAGCTAGTTGGTTCAACTCCAGATTATTGGTCCGGCTCAGGCCTGACCAACCGGACCGTCTCCCCCGGCCTTGAGTTCTGTTTCTGGTCCTCTACAGCACAGAGAGCTTACAAAATGGTTACTTAGTTCATTATTAAGAGTTGTTCAGGCTCTTAGTTTACAAATAGCACACAAGTATATAGACTCAGTATGGCTTCCTTTGGAAATAAACAGCTTGAAGGTGATGGTGCAATAAATCACTGAGTAGCAGCGAATATAGGATGAATGCCCTACATGCATGGACTTGAGGTTTAAGTAATTAGTCAAATGTTGGAACCACTAGTATCAATCTCCTTCATGCCTTCGCTCCTGATATTACGTATCTCTTTTCTGACGTTAGATATAGTGTCCATAATTATTATTGTAGTCCATGCACCCCTGCATATGATTCTTATTGTGTATGGTCTTGGCTGAAATGAGAAATGCACAAACACTGAATTATCCTTGTCAGAGTTCCACGTCTTGTGACAAAAGTAGCTAGCTCAGTATCATACCATCTGGTGAGTATTCATGAACACTGCATGAAGATACTACAATTAATGCCTGACACATATCATGTAGCAAGACAACAGCTGCTCAATATTAGGAATGCATATTGTCCACAGCATAGATAATGTCCACAGCCAAGAGCAGCCATGTGAATACTCTAATAATGCAATCAAGTGTGACTGATAACAACAAAGCTTACACTAAACTTGACAGTCACTATTATTGTAAACTGCTCTACGTATCTACAACAATTATCATTATCAATAAAACAAATCCATTACTGGATTAATAACAAATACACAAACTAGATGAATAAAAAACTGAAAAATTTTAAAAGGGGAATAGGGATCGCTGAAAAATGCCATGAAACAAGAAGGGATCGCTGGGGTGGTAATGTAAACCACAAAAATCCCTATTTTGTTTTATCTCAAAATGACATACAGAGTATGTAACTAAAAATTTATAACACAGAGCCAAAATAGGGATTTGTGGTTTACATTACCACCCCAGCGATCCTCAAAAGAGAGTGAATAAGCCTATTAGAGACCAACTGAAGTACTATGAAATCACTTACAGTTGCATACATGGTGGGAAGAAATTTACTTCGTAAGCGTAATTGATTTTTGATTTGTTTTGTTTAGTCTTATGGTAGTCAGCAAGACTATTATTTGTGTCTTATTTTTACTGGCAAACTGCTATTACAATAGTACATTTTGGAGAGATTGCAATGCTGAACTGAAGCTGCATGCATCTGATGATGGAATGTTGCTCATTGTTAGAAACTTCTGTGATGAACATAAACCATACTTTCAGTAGAGTAAGCTGTACTTTGGATTATGTATATAAAGATTATTGCATTGTCTGTGAAATAGGAACTATTCAAGCAGCTGCCACAACAACGGAAGCTCACCACAGCTGAATGGGAAGAAGCTGAGAACTTGTTGGTGCTGAATGCCAATAAAAAGTTGTCCAAGATAGATTAGTAATGAACACCAGTCCTGTAGCTTGGGCACATATCCGCCTATACTTTTTATAGTCCATAGCTACTTACTTCATTGTGCTGTGCTATGACCATGTGATTTTCAGCCTTTATGATATCTTCAAGTTGTGTGATATGTACCTTACAAGAAATTGCCACTTGCTTGGGAAATATGTCAGGTTACTGATACAGTAAGTACTCATTAGATGGCTGTGGTAGTGATCCTTTTTACACAGTTGTAATGAGTCACCGCTTGGAGCTGGCCAGTCTACTTGTCAGTCGCCTATGTGATTCAGTGCCACTGGCATGTTCTACAAACCCTACTATATGCAAGCTAGCTGCAACCAAATGAGCTGGTAATTGCATACTGATTTGAGTGTGCTGTCTTCCTACACATCATGTACAGTTGTTCTTTTAAGCATTTATTGTTGTTAACATTAAAAATATTTGGTTTGCCAACTAGTAAGACTTTGTTTTCAATATAAAAAAAAAATTACAGACAAATTAATGTTGCATGGAATTACAAAACAGTAACAGTACATGTTGGCTCTGACTTCCTACATAATATGTTTACATACTTGCTATGAAAACGGGCAGTCATGACAGTGACGGCAATATCAATACTTTTTCATGTTTCAAACTGGTGCACTGTATATGATACCACAATAAACAGTGATCACACATAATAGATGGCTTCTTATGTAGATCATGGTAACAGCTCTTGCATACATACACAGGATCCCTCTGTTTCTGATGGACCACATTAGTCACCACTAACCAGGCATCATTTGAAAAGTACTTTCTAACAAGGTGTATGTCTACATTCTCATCTAGAACAGCATTCGGAATCTTTTCTGGTCTTGTCTCCACATCTTCTTCCTCGATTAGCTTCTTCCCTAAGCTTTTACAAGTGCATCCTCATCTACAAACCACCCCAACATCACTATTATGGACATGCAGAGTAAAATCAAAAGGCTTCTTTTTACAGACGCAGACCTTTTTCTTTGATGGTGGTATGTAATTTAATGAATGGTTGTAGTTTTGTAGCAGTTTTTGTCTTCTTAGCTGGAAGTCCAATAACAGTAACTTCATGTCCTTTGGGACGGCCATGTTTCTTTATAGTGGGAGGCATCACAATGTCTGTAGCAAAACCAATACATTTTAGGTGTTTCAACATTATTTTAACGAGTATACCTTTTATTTGTTTTGAACTGTAACAATCACTATTTTCCATAGACTTGCTACACATAGGATGTTCCACTCTTGGTAAAGTGTGGCATTCTATAACCTACAATACAAATGCAAGTAGGTGACTATGATAAGTGATCACAGCGATATAATTATATAATCACAGGTTTAGACAATAATCCAACAGGTGGATATGTTAAATAAAATATTCTCAGAAGCACATTTATGCACCATTCTTGATTATGTTGAAATACGTCAATCAACTAACCAATAGAATTACTATTACTTGTTTGCCATGGTTCCTTGACAAAAATCTATAACACTAACTTGATTGGTTAATATTGAGTGTGGTGTACTTCACTGCGAACAGATGTCTGATTTGGTAACTAGTGTTACCATAGTGATATATGCCTTGCAGCATAGCAACAATATACAACCATTGCTAAGGTAAAATCACTTAATTCCATAACATAGGTTGCTAGGCAATGGATTTTGGTTGCTTTGTAACAGTTGCTATGGTTGTCAGATTAACTTGTAATGAGGTGGTTGGCTATTCGGGATTAATACTTACGTATAGTGTTTGGCCGCATGGTTTTGCCTCACACTATTGTACCCCTCCCTGTTTACGAGGCTCATACTATTAATCTCAAACAGTCATCCCATTACACCAGGGGCGGATCCAGACTTATAGAAAGGGGGGGTCAAAAATGAACTGAGGCACTACATTGTCTCAGGTTTGATAAGGTGAGACCAAAAAAAAAAAAAAAAAAGTCACAGCCAACTGACAATAGCTGCTCACCTCACCAACCACACATTTATAGCTGATAAAGTACATAGAAATCCTTATATAGTTCACTACACACTGTTCTAATACTGTGACTGCTTTATTAGACTGATTGCTCATGAAGTATCTCGATCTTGGTATACTAAAAATTTTTGGAGGCGAGCCCCCTTTGACCCCCCCACCCCGTATCCGCCCCTGCATTACACATACAAATACACACTTTGATCAAGCACTATAAGTAATGGTTGGCTTACCATAGCAACACTGGTAGGGACCTGGTTCACCTCTGCAACACTGGTAGGGACCTGGTCCATCACTGCAACACTAGTAGGTATCTGGTTCACCTCCACAATACTGGTAGGGAAAGGGGCAACTATAAAAGCACACGTTTGACAGACACTCTTCCCTGTCTCCTAGCAATTCATAATATTTTTCAACAGCTTACAACGGGCAGTAAATTCATCTTTCGTAGACTCCGACACCAATTAAGCAAGCTTAGTTGTGAGCCTGCAAGCATACTTGGATTTTTCTGCCTAGACAATAAAACCATGCTAGTTATAATCTGTGGTTGTAACCAATTTGTGAAAATGAAATAAATGCAGTCATCTGGGATGTTTCTGGACAAACTGTTTACCATGGTTTGCTGTCCCCCTTTCTTACTGAAGATAATGTGACTGTCATTGTTTTTGATGCTTCACTAGATCTTTTTAATTTTCCTCAACCCCGAAGTGATGAGTATATTGAAAATTCCATTAGTCCAAAGATGACTGGTTGTGAAATTATTTGCTATTGGTTTAGCTCAATTTATTCGTATTGTCACAAAAAAAGTACAAGAAATGCTCTCTCTCGTTACTTACCCACAGTGTTTTTGGTGGCTACACATATTGATAAAATTGAGGACAGCAAAGCAATTGCTCAGAAAAAGGAGATTATTGGTTTGTTGACTAAAGCTTTTGAAGGGAAGCCATTTGCCAGGCTCTTGGCTGGGAATCGTGGCAATGATGGCATAGAGGAAGCTCTGAGAAAGTATTGTTTTTTTGTAAGCAACCTGGACAGGGATCTAGCTGTCTTTACTCAGCTTAAGAAAGCATTGGTTGAAGCTTCGCAACACCTTTTGAATCAATATCATCCGGTGGTATTTCTAAAAATAGAGCGACGTCTACTTGACCTTAATAAAGATTCAATTACTACATTAGAATTCAAAGAAATTGCTAATAAATGTGGCTTCCCAGTAAACTTAGGAACTGACAAGTTCAATGGTGCATTGCGGTATTTTCATCGCAAAGGAATTGCCCTAAACTTCCGTACTATTAAATCATTGCTTAATGTAGTCGTGTTGTCTCTAGGGACCCGCCGATTATGCTCATAATTTTACCTATTATCCTATGCTGCACTGCTCAAAAATTCACCTATTATGCTTAAATTAATGCTCAATATTTACCTATTATGCTCGATTATGCTCAATGTTCATGCCTTAGTTCATATGCTTTGCTACTAGTTTAACACTATATAGAAAGAAAAAAAATGAGTGACTGGAACACAAATAATAAATTCTTGCTGCATGCCTGCATGTAAGAGAAAAGATCGATATACTCTAATAGAACAGTCAGTTTTATGATTGTTCTACTGTCTGCTCTATTAGAGTATATCGATCTTATTTTGCAATTGTCATTTATCCAGCAAGAATTTACACTATCGTACAAATATTTAACCTATTATGCTGGCATTATGCTCAATGCTTTTAGGTACCTAGATTATGCTCAAAATTATGCCAGCATAATCGGCGGGTCCCTAGTTGTCTCCCCAATGGTTAGTCAAGATGTTAGCCTACGTAATTGTTGCTCATCCATTTAGGAAATTTGGGTCAACTCTTGACAAGCAGTATGAATGTCTTATTAAATTAGGTATACACCACAAAGAACTGTTTGATTATATGGTTAAACGCTTTAATAATTGGCAAGAGTCCTCCCGCCGTGGTATCAGCATCGATTCTAAACAAGCTATGGATTTTGTTGAAAAGTTTAATTTTGTGGCTGAAATAGATAGAAATATTATCTTTCTAAATGACATGAAACGTTATCAAAGTTTGGGAAAACCAAACAATAAATTATACATAGTTCCATCTATGTTACCAGAGGAGATCCCTGAGATGAGACACTTGTTGTGCTTGTGTACAGTTATATACATGTGTCTTGTAGATATTAACAGATCCATTACTTCAAAAAATAATGAGTTGTCAACTACTGGGTGATGCTATACACAAAGATGTCCGGATTGTGTATTTTAATTTTCCTGATGGTTTTGTACACATAACTGTTTTTTCACAAGTGGTGGCTACGTGTATTAAAAGAAATGCTGCCAGATTTGAGCAATTAAAGTGGTAGGTGTTGCTCTATTGCTAAGTGTGTATCAAGGATTTATGGTTTATCGAATCTTTTGTGTTTGTTTGTTTGTTGGTTTATGTTTTACATGTATAGTTTGTGCTTTTCGTGCAAAGTTAAATTTAGTTCATGCAGTTGTATCTAGACTAAGTGCAAATTATTATGCAAATATGATTTTTACATATATAGCAAGGTTGAAACCAGGTTGGGTTGTCCAGATTGTCTCAGTCACAATGGCCAGGTGGGTCTCATCTGCTTTCCAGGATTGTTTTATGTGTGATGATGAATTAAATCAACTTTGATCGTGCTGGATGATATGTGGTTAGCAATGCAAGCTGATAGCAATCATTTATTTGTAAGTACAGAGAGGCTTGGAAGTTTGATATTTGGATAACTCCATAATCTATGGCTTATACGTAACTCTTTTCAATGCAGATCATCTTTGCTATCTATTAAGGAATGACTGCTGCGATCCTTTAACTCAAAATATAATACTTGGTGCATGCCTCTGTACCTGGTCCTGTCTGAATTATTAACCAGGTCAGTGGGTCGTCTGAGTCAGAAGTATACTGATCTGGTTTTAACCTTTTTATAGCTTGTATGTTTGGTTCATTGATTATATCGATATGACTTTGTAATATCTATTTTACAGGTTAAGCAGGTACCACTGCAAGCTTGTTTTAGGAGAGAATCAATTTTATTACATCATTCTTCACAAACAGAAAGAGAGTATTTGTTTAGTGTTTTCTCCAGATGAGGTTGAAACAGTTACAAATTGTGATGTAACTGAACGACTAAAGTTGTTTGAAGAGTTTTATGAAAACCTTATTTGCACTTTGAAGGCTGTTACCAAATCTTTAAAGAATCCAATTCCATACATTCCTTGCCCTCAATGCACAGTCTTGCATTTTGATCTCAACGTAATCCGTGGTGCAAGTAAAAGAGCTCTTCGGTGCAAAAAAAAGATTTCTTTGGAGTACTACTCTGATTTTCGAGAAGCTGCAGGTTTGTAACGTTCAACCTTCATACATGCTCACCAGTGTAATCAGCTCATACATTTATATTCAAATTTGCCAGTTTGAGTGTTAATTATGTTTGTTATATACCAGAGATATTTTACATGTGTAGCTAAATAAAACTGTTGTCACTCTGATCAAACTATGGTATATACACACATTCAGTGTTGCATTTAAATTCAAATAGGCACAGAAGAAGATGGTTCTCCTTGCAATTCCTTGCATCATAAAAGGATGAAAATATCAACTGAACCTTCTGCAAGTGGTAAGTGTTTGTTACAACAAAAGCAACTATGTGCAATCTACACTTGCATCCCTACAATGCAGTTTCAAGTTCCAGTAATAACATTGTACAAGATCTGCCATCATCTGTAAGCGCGGAGAGTAAGTTTTTACGTACATTGTCTTGTCTAGTTAATAACTTATTAGCTACAAGTGTATATAAATTATGTGCATGTCTATTTGCAATTTTTTAGGCTACCCTACTTTATCACAATGGTTAGTTTATCTGAAAGGTGTTTCTAGCTGGAAAAGTTTGGCAGCTCATTTACTTCCCCCCGATTGTGTTGTTACTAAAATAGATTCCATTGATAAACAATGTCAGGGTGATGTTGAAGATTGTAAGATAGCACTGTATAGAGAATTTGACCGGCAAGGTGAAGTGACTTGGATAAAAATAGCTGATGCTCTTGAGAAATCGTCTCATTTAAGCATTGCAAAGAGAATCAAAACAGATTTTCATCTATAATTATTAATGCATACATTTCATATCAATTTTTGTAATTTTTTTTATCATTTCATGCAGCTATACCTACATATTTACAGTCAGTGCATTTTTAAAAAATATGTAAATGTCACTGTTGTTAATCCTGTTGCTAATCTAATATTTACACAGAGAAGTAGTATGTTTATGTGGCTTAACATTTGTTTTTTTGCCAAAATCCTAATAGAACAGTCATCTAAACACCACCGTAGACAGCTCCCCCAAACATAAGAAGTTAATTTGGAGGAAGTATAGGTCCACTAGTAAATATGAAGTCAAAAGCGATAAAATACTTTTTAAGAACTGAAACATGCCATATTGCTTGATCATCTTTTTTTTTTTTTTTCGCTAAATCTGTTTATTCCACTTTTTGGGGATAAAAACTGCATAGCCTTCATTCTTATGTCATGATCCTGTTAATTGTAATGAAGCTGTTTTTGGTTCTTGTAGGTTCTCTTTGCCATTGAGTAGCCACTAATCTGTGTATGTAGCAAAGCCATAGTTGTGGTAATGGAGCCCATATGACTACAAGAGTCCATGTTAAACACACAGTGATCTCTACTTAGACTCAATGGATATGTTAGAAATTAAAAGGGAAAAAACTCTAGTTTCTCCATAAATCAGGGGCATGCAGATAAGTACTGCATGAGAATGTTTCTGTATAAATGTTTATTTGAGTCCAAATAGAGATCTCTGTGTGTTTAACATGTTGGCTTTGTTTGACTCTTGTTTGTTTTTTTTGGCAATCTCTATTCCCATGTTTTAATTTTAAAATTATTTTTAATCTAGTATGCTTACTTTTTATAAATCCATTTATGGATAGCTAACATGATAATAAGAGTTGCTAATATTACACAGTACTAAACATGTATATATCATCATGTATAGTAGCTGTTAAGTAGTCAGTTAATATTAATCAGAGTTAGCAAACACCAGTTTATTGTTTCATTACTATTGAATGTACTTTGTACTATACAGTTTTGACATATACAACTATATGCAGTGTATAGCATGTTGTGGTCAGCAATAGTATGGCTTCTGATTTGTGCAGCGATGTGATCACAATAAGTCAAGTACACAGTGGTACACAACAACATTGTTGCTCTGGTATGAACTTAATATACTGTGGTTAACGTTAAATATAGGGTTTCCAACTGAACATGTTAACATGTATAGATTGGATACTTATTAACACACTTAACACGTTTGTTACCCTTGCAGAAACTAAGTCAGAAGATCAATGGCAAAGTGAACCTATATACAAGAAGCAAATTTGCTTGAGAATGTGTTATCATTGTAAAATGCTTTTAAAAATAGGTCATGGACGTGAAGAAAGACATAGCTAGGAAGGAAAGTTATGTAGTTTTTATCCCAAAAGTACTCACATTTTGCTCTAGCCTTGTGGAAAAAAATAAGAAGAAAATGAACAAAATGGCATATTTCAGAAATTTAAAAAAGTACTTTTATTCATTCCTTTTGACTTCATATTTTCCAGTGGACCTAAACTTCTTCCAGATTAACTTCTAAAGCTTCTTTTGTGGTTGTAGGAGCTTCCTAATGTGATGTTTAGGTGTGCATGTGTGTATTCTATTAGGATTTTGGCAAAAAAAATGCGATCTCTATTATAACCACTACCGTGGTTCATGATACACATGTATTAATAAGTGTTAAATATTAATCCCATGTATCTATCTGTGGAAACCCTATCTATCATTTTAACAGCATAAGTTCATGCCATAGGCCCAGAGCAACGATGTTGTTGCCTAGCACTGCATTCTAATTCTTGACTTAATTATCATGAACTACTACCGTGTGCATGTGTTACTTATTTTTGAAAGAATCCTGATAGCCAATCTAACACTACCTTAGAAAGCTCCCCCAACCCCTTAATTAGAATTAATTTGGAAGAAGTATATAACTCCACTACATAATTATGAAATCAAAAGGGACCAATAAAGGAAGAACTGAAATATGCATTTTTATTATTCACTGCCTATATACATAACATACTGCATGTGATCACAGAGTTACACACAGTTACACATACGTACCAGAAGCCATACACATTGCTGCACTGCAGCCATATTATACCTACAGTCATAATTATATGCAGCTGCAAGGAAAGGAAGCATAATTAGTACCGCCAAAAGCACCATGAGCATGTATTAATGAAACAAATGGAATAATTAGAAACCAACTAGTCATGATCAGGTCTGCTAAGGGTGGTGGAAAAAGATTGGTAGGACTATATTAGGAGGGTTAACACTGGTCAGCATAACTAATTAATTAAAGTTCTAAAGGTAAAGCTGTTGGAGTCTATGGAAGAGAGCCTGCAAGACTGAATCATGTCAGGTACACCTGAGAGCAACAGAACATCCAGTCAAGATATGGTTTGTTAGAAACTTGACAAAGAGTACATAAATTGTAGTATAGTGACGTTCCACCAGAGTCACAACTAGTACATAGCAAGAAGGGCAGTTGTCCATTAGGAACTTCCACAAAGGAAGACAAATTAATTGCTTCGATGGTAATATCTAACAAAACTTAATTATTTTGATAATGGCTCAAAACTAATTACATGAGTAGAATAATGATGTGCATGGCTATTAAATGTAGCTAGCAGAGTGAATATTGGCAAATGAATATTTGTAATGTGTACAGCACCATCTAAGACCTCGGCTGTCTGCCCTACTTTGTGTTTGATCTGCGTACACTGTGTTTGCACTATTAGAGCAGGCCTGGCTACTGAGGCTAGGAACGAGATTACTGTTGATTTCAGTTCCATTTGAACATTTCGTCCACGCCTCGAGTTATTCCATGACAGTTTTTTAAAGGTAAAAGCCATAAGAAGCTTTACGGATTAGTCACAACCACCCACAAGAAGTCAGTGTGATGTGCACTACAATAACACAACTAAGCTGGAAAAGGGTCTTATAGCTTCATCTCAAACATAACGCGGAACTGTTCAAACGGAAGACTTGGTTCCAGTGTTGCCAGATGATTTGCTCCAAATCAAAATGTTCATAAAAAGTTCATAAATCCAATGGTCACCCTCTGAAAACAGCATGTACCTTAAGGTCCAAAGTCAAACTCACACATTATAAATAGCTATAGGTGGATCTTTGGAGTTGGTAGGGAACTGAAGAGCAAAAAAAAGTCACACTGGGGCCTGCTCTTAGCCTGCTCACGATGGTAGACCTAATGTGGTAAAAGCAAGGTGAAACCATAGATATATTATAAACCTATACTAGTAGCTACCTCCTGGGGTTTATATATCTATGGTAATATCAACTGAGATTGCCAAAAGTTCATAGATTATTTCAAGTTCACAAACAAGACAAAATGTTCATAAATCTATCAGTGAACTTTATTCACACTTTACTTTTGTATAATGGTTAATTGTACTATTGTGTGCAGATCCGGTATACAGGCTGTGCCTTTACCGGTACTTTAATCATAATCATAATCATAATCAAACACTGCTTAGTTCTAGTGCCCAGCCGGGTGCATTAGCGCGAGCCCGGCTGGGCACGAGACTAACTACGCTTGGTTCACGTGATCAGATGAATGGCACGCGTGTGCTCTAAATAGAATACGGAGAAGGAATGAATTCTCAGGTGAAGCTATGGTAATCATATATTGCGATCATACACTATTTGTTATTATTAGGACTACTTTGGAGACCTGCCGAGCACTTATAAGCCAGAAAAGGTATTAATAGTGCTACTTTCACACTTGCCTTTCATCGCACTGTTTTCTTCTTAGCGCACGTTGGAATCTGGGATGAGTAGCGATTCTGCAAAAAAGGTTAGGAATTGTTTTTTTTCTTTGTGTGTGTGTTTAAGAGCCCGTGTTGTATTACCAAGTTCGTTTATTTTAACCTCGCAACCAACCTACATGTGTTGTGTTCTTGTTTAGTATAGCCAGCGGTTGTTATGTGTTTATTTTCCGAAATAACATCTAAGGGATCCCAACACTGTACAGCGATATGCAACCATGGTCAAAGTTGATTTTGACTGTTGACTTGCCAAAAATTGTCTTGATGTTATTCCATGTTTCCGTGCACTACTTACTCGTGCAGCTTTAGCTTTGACCATGCCCAGAAAACAGCTTGACCATTGTCCACCTTGTAAAATAGATCACTGAACTTTCACTTTACCGCAGTCACAGATTGTAGTACTGTAACTGTTAGAGTTACACCCCTTGATGTCCTTCAGATGGGTGTGGCATACTTTATATATTGCATTATTTGCTTTGTAAGAATATATAGTGTCAGTCTTTTAGATGTGTTGGTATATCCAAGGAGCTTATCAGTTGTGTTTGATCAGAGGGGATAGACTGCCTGGACACACATTAAATGCCACTAAAATTATCCAAAAATGTTTTGTAAAATGTAGACACATGAGCGTGGCATTAAACAGCAAATTATTAATTTTCCCAAAAAAACTCATGAGTGCTTTTACAATATATTGTCTTGGAAGTGCAACGAATACCATATAGCAGGCTTTTATCGTGAGGATTTTGACCTCATGTTCAGGGCACTTCGCAATATTAAAATTACACATTTCCCACTGTAGTATTACAGAGGAAGTACAACCCGCACACGTGAGCGCATATGTTTAGTACAGGGAAGCTATTTCGTGGGGTTATCAACGGAAAATACATGCTGATTGAACTCTTTTCTTATGCTTAATTCAACGGTGCATTCAACCCCAGTGGTTCAGTTTCGATATACACAGCCTATTGGAGGAACCATCGCGTGATGAATAACTAACCGTACAACATCAAGCCAAGCAGCAAGTTGGAAAGAGAAAACCAGTGAAAATCAACTGCACAAGTGTCTAAGTAGCTTTGCAGTTCATCAAATCTTGTTTACGGATTGATTTTCCGCGATTTACCATTTGAAGAATGCAATTACTGCGAATTCTTTTCAATAGCGCTTACGCAAGTTGTGTCATACCTCCTCTGGTAGTATTATTTGTTTGTTAATATTTTCTTTCTCACGGGACTTAGCACCTTCCACGCATACCACATCAAATAAAAAGAAATGGTGCCGCGCATCCCAGCTATCAATTATCGTCTGAAAGGGAAGTATCCATTACGCTTCGTTGTCACCTATGTTCTAGCATTACAAATCAAGAACTGTTCAAAAAGCACCTCTGCAATCAAAGTAACCATGATGAAAAATACGGACGATTTCCGTTACGAAGGGAAGCCATCACATGCTACTGCCAAATCGACACTTCACTGTCAGCAAAACACAAAGGAGGACACTGGTAAGTCCATGAAGAATGCATTGTACGTACTGTGGTATGCCAAAAGGTACCTCTTGGGCCGAAGCGACATCGAGCAGTGAAAATAGCAAGCCCGTAGCCTTAACCATTATCGAGTTACGCTTGTCTGAAGACATCAGTCAGTCAGTCAGTCAGAAAATTCCATTTAATAAATTTTTTTAATATTCTGTAGCAACTTGTTGAAAGCGTTTCGGGTTGATCTGAAGACTTGTTTGGGCTTGGTTTTACCTAACCAATACTGCTTCATCATCGTCTGGGAAAAGTGAGGCTGATTTTTGGGTGATGTTTTTTCATGGGCCACGCCCACTCCTTTGTGGTCCCTACTATACGGTACTATCGTACTGTACGTATGATGTTAATAATGGGTGATGTCTGATATGGACACCTCTTTCACCATCACACTGGATAAAGAGCTAGAAATCAAGGCATGCAAAAGCTAGACTCTGGACCCTGATGATAGCAGTCGATATGCATGTCCCTAAACAGAAACAGCAGTTATATTATTGTGAACTATATAACAAGTGATATGTGCGATGCTTAGGAACCTCTGGATGTAAGTGTAGTGTGTGGTACAAAAGTACAAGCATTATTGTGTACTTGTCCATGTCAAGTGATCATTGCTTTACTACTTTACAGGCCAAAGTAGATTCAGGCTCATCTGGTAGTGGAGGAAATGCCCCTTCAAGGGTTGTCCATGTTCGTCACCTACCTGATAATGTCACTGAGAAGGAAGTTCAGTCACTAGCCATCTTGTTTGGTCGAGTGGAGAAACTGCTGATGATGCAATCTAAAGGGCAGGCTCTCCTGGAAATGGCTGACTTGGATGATGCTGTCAAACTGGTTGACTTCCATTCCACTGTTCCAGCCAATGTTAGGTAAGGACTTTCTCATTATGCGGTTGCACTGGCAATTTGTGATCAAAGAAGTGTGATAAAAACTGTACCCACTGAAAACCAGCTAACCTCATCAGAATATACATATTATTTTAACTAAGAACTGTGAATGTGTAAAAATGTTAGCGGGTACTTGTTGTGTGTACATTTTGTAGAGGCCAGAAAGTTTTCCTGCAGTTTTCAAATCATAAGGAGTTGAAGGTGAGGATGTGCACTTTTTAGATGGTTGTGTCTGAATGTAGTGAAAACTCACTATAGTTACATATATATAGTAAGTAGGACTGAAACAAATACTGCAAATGCTAGAGTACTCACTAAGGATTATGGTACTTGGAATAGTGAAATTAGTACTTGAGTACTATTAAGACCACATGACCCAGCTCACATGATGTATATGTCATCATAAAAGATGCTGTGAAGGCTATAATGTTTGATTGGTGCAATTGCTGATCAATTTTTTTTCTATCTATTTTCAGAGAATTTGTTAAGAGAGGTTCCACTGTATATACACACCTGTACTCAAATAGTTTGATAAAACAGTCATTTACAAATGAGGGCCGGATAACTACTACACATACAAAGTAAACTGCGCAAGTACACAACTAAGAGACCAGATATACACATACCTTAAGCTTACTGTTGTGTTGTTACACTGCATTCAAAATTTTATTTGAGTCCCAGACATGGGGCCAAGTACATTTAAAAGTACTTAAGTAAAGTACAAGTACTTTTGAATTTTCCAAGTACAAGTACAAGTACTCCAGCAGCAATCAAGAGAGTACTTAAGTAAAGTACAAGTATATTTTGCTGTAGTAAAATATATGCTGTATTCAGTGTATTGTAGTATGTAAGTGTACCTAGGGGGGTTGGTTTTTGTCAACCATTCTCTCTCTTAAACTCTTAAAATTCACTGACTTGAACAGCAGCATTGTTTTTGTTTTCCAGAATGCCATGACATCATTAATCGTGGCAACATGGTACATAGTAAGGTTGGGGAAGGCAGTAGAAGAATCGCAAAAAATTGTAAACTGCACCTTCACCCACTGTGTACAAACTACGTACAATGTTTGCCATACTTACAAGTACTTAAAAAGTACTTTAAGTACTCAAGTACATACAAGTACTTAGCAAAGTACTTGAGTATAAGTACAAGTACATTGGGGAAATTAAGGAAGTATTTAAGTAAAGTACAAGTACTTTCAAATCTGTACTTAAGTGTACTTAAGTATAAGTACTCATGTACTTGGCCCCATGTCTGTATTTGACCATGTACATGTCATATTGGTAGGGTAACAACTTGACTACAGTTAGTGAGCAGTCTAGTAGTGATCGTGATAATGAAGGGAACACCATCTTAAGAGTAATTATTGATAACATGGTCTACCCCATAACCCTTGATATCCTTCATGAGGTTAGTATGTCTTAGAACGGGAGTACAGTATTCCAATGTAGGCAGGCACAGTCATATTGGGTATCTGTCATGTAGGAAGTATTTCTAATTCAGTAACTCTAGTGTGGAGCATGCCAATACTAGGGGGGAGGGGGCATTCCCCCACAAGAACATTTTTGAAATTCTAAAGTCTGAGATGACACTATATATCTCAAAGCATTTTTGTGGTACATGATTACTTGAGCACTGTCCCTTTCATAGTGGGGGGATAGCCCTTCCTATTTCTCCTATTTTAGTACAGTACATGTGTTTTATGCATTTTTATCTTCATATAGATATTTTCCAAATATGGCCGTGTTATGAAGATTATCACTTTCAACAAGAACGGTACATTTATAGCACTTAAAACACACTTTGCTTGCACGCACATTACTGTGTATTCTATTTATTTAGGTCAGTTTCATGCTCTCATACAATTCGGCAATGCAGAGTATGCCTCTGATGCCAAAATGGTGAGACTCTTAACAGTATTGACGTTAAGTTTAGGGGTAGGAGGGGCATTTTTCAAATCGACTTTATACATTTGTGTTGCGCTCTCTATGATTAGCATAAAAAGAAAACTATCGATACTTTTCGCTTCGGTCCACCACTTGTTCAATACGCAGTACTATAGTAGTTTATGTTGTATTTGTTAACTTTTTGTGAATTGTCTGTGCCTAGCCAAACTGTAGCAAATAAAAAGCCATGAAACAAAGGATATCATCAACACCCTGTTCTTCAGTAATATCAAGAGCTCACAAGTACATGTAGCCTGCCAATAGTAATAGTGTAACAGTAACTGAAGTACAGGTAGGGATGATATGTTCACAAGTATGGCTGCAAGTGACCTCTCTTTTTTTGTTTGTTTCTATCAACCCTACTCAAATGTAAAATTTCTCATTTTTCTTTGGTCACTGACTTGAAAGCAAAGTAGCCATTCCAAGTCTTTGTCAGCTATGTTCCACCCGTCATACAGTGTTACTAGTGAAGAACACTATTCCACAACACTTCTGCAGTCAATTCAGCCACCACAGATGTTATAGACAATTTGCGTGAAAGCCTGTAGCTACTGAAGCCATGATGTGTTACCACGAATAAACGCAATATTATGCAGTAGTGGATTTAAAAAACTGGATGTATAAGGGACAAAGGTAAGTCCATGCATGATACATGCATCATAACTGCTGCAGTTGGCTAAAAGGCACATCTTGGGTCAAAGCAAAGTCAAAACAGTGAACCTTAATCATAGTCGAGTTATGCTTGACTGGAGGAATCAGTCGGTTAACAGAAAATCCTGTTGGATTAAAAGCATTTAAATTTCATAGAAACTTATTGGAAGGGTTTGGGATCGTTCCTAAGGCATTTTGGGGTTTTATTTTGTTTTACTACCAATCTAGCATGAAGGATAAAGTGAGGCTGGGGTTAGGGTAATACTTTTGGACATTAAATCCCTAACCTTCATCCCTGATATACAGTATCACTGTACAAGTACTGTATGATGTGTACATGTCACACTGTTGTAGTATTTGGATGGACAGAACATCTACACTGGTTGTTGTACGCTGCGTATTGACTACTCCACATTGACCAATCTCACCGTCCGCTACAATGATGAGAAGATGAGGTATGTTGTGTACTGTACAAGTCACTGCATGAACTGGCCATTGTCAAATGTGTTGTGTATGTTAAAGATGACCTGCCTAATCAGCCATGCAGCTGCTTGGTAATGCCAACAAAGAAACTTGTGACACAGAGTCGGTCACTAAATAGATTAGTTGGTCACTACAATTCACTATGGTGCATGAAATCCTACTTAGGTACTTCATGTGTGTGGTAGAAGTCTGTTTAATGTCATAACTTCTATCGGGAGTACATGATGGTTTGATTGAGCTGGGTTGCTAGACTTAGGAATTTGTTTGATTTTAGGAATCATAGAAATAAAAAGTAGGGAGGTTGTCTATATACCCAGGGGGATAGGGGAAAACAGGAGTACATTGCACAAGTACTGAAAGTATTTCACATGAGCTGAATAGACCCTGTACAAAAAGTAGAGGTGGGGTCTCTACGGGGCTCTGTACATATTTTAGCTCTATTTAGTTTGTTGTTTGCAATGGTGTGATCACGATTTTAATAACGCTGCCATTATGGAGTAATTAGACTTACAATGATGATAATTAATGTGTGCCAGTCTTGATTTTCTTGTCAACAGTAACAGTAGTCATCGATGATTATGATATAATTGTTGTTATGATCTATTATTTTCAACAGGTAGTATGTAGAGGTGTACCGATATACCGATACATATCGTATCGGTGGCCGATATAGACATTTCTACTATATCGGTGGGAGCCAATATTGCTGCTAAAAACCGATACGATACACCGATATACAACTGAACTATCTTGAGGACGCTGTCCAATGATCAAGCCACATTATAAACTCTATTATTTAGCTAACAAGGGCGGGAAACAGTAGTTATCTTCTTTGTCTAAAGGCATTACGCTACGCGAAGCCATCTAAGTGCGAGGATACTTACTGTTTTGTTGTCACAAAGCTTACCAATCATACAACAAACACTCATAGTGGTGTGCCTGGGGAAACAGCAATAAGATGAACCAAGAGAACAGCATAAAACAACCAGCCATCTCTACAAGTCATTAAAATGCGGAGTAATCCGGACTAATCTTGGCAGGGGCATGTATTAAAATATTTGTGGGTGCCTTATAGTCTGAGCTATCAATAGAGGCCACACCACCATGGGTAACCAAGTATAGCCAATAATCTTAAGACTGTCTTCAGTAGTTTCTTCAGTAGTTAAAATAAAGTTGAACATGGCATATGTGGTTCCTCAAATATAAATAGCTACACTTAGTTATATCGGATCGGTATCGGTGTTCAGACTCAGTATATCGGTTTGTATCGGATCGGTTCAAAATTTCCCTATCGGTATACCTCTAGTAGTATGTTTAATTAAAAATATGTATAAGTGGTCTTGTCCTACTCCCCTGGCCTACACATGAAAATGTACTAGTGGACATTCAATCCCCAATTAATGCCCACCAATATATCTTTAGGTAGTTACACTATCAGAGATTTTTCAAGGGGGGGGAAGGGGGCATTTGCCCTTCCTGAAAATAATTTTGCCCCCCTGAACTCTGCCTCAACCAGCCTGAGTAAACAGGTGATTTAGCCTAATTTAAGTTCTGCCCCCCCCCCCCCCCCCCCCCCTCAATTTCTGAAAAACTCAGATTGCCTCCCCTCAATTTATTTTCTAGAAAAATCCCTGCACTATCTCCCTTGTTCAGGGGTTAATCTGGGGGGGATGGGAGGGCACAGGCCCTGGGGCCTGGGTTAGTTATTGTCCCCCCCCTAGGTTTATACCTAAGCCTTGAGAAATGGAAAGGTTTAATTGATCCCAAAGTTGTATAATCCAATGGTCAATATTCAATGGCATC
This sequence comes from Dysidea avara, assembly GCF_963678975.1. Taxonomy (NCBI): domain Eukaryota; kingdom Metazoa; phylum Porifera; class Demospongiae; order Dictyoceratida; family Dysideidae; genus Dysidea; species Dysidea avara. Next base: position 10,649,765 of record NC_089276.1, read on the forward strand.
ATAATCACCAAAATTAAGTATATTTACACTTAAATTTTCAAAATTTTCCTGGGGGAGCATGCCCCTAGACCCCCCTAGAATCCGAAGCAACTTACTTCGCCCCCTCTAGGTTTATATTCTGGGTTGAGCCCTGTTGTTGTACTACTTTTTATTTCTATGATCCTTAATTGAAATAGTGGCTCTACCATGGTTGTTTGCTTGTAATTATATACATCATCCTGTTGTAAAATCATGTAGTATATGAAGTATTAAAGTGTTCATCTGTTGTAGGGACTATACTAGGAATGACCCAGGTGAACTAGATATGGATGAACATAGATTTGACATGGGTATGTAAAGGAGGTTGATTGTACGTATACCATATTTACTTGGTTGAGTATTGAGTGCTAAATGGTTTCCGCATATTGTAAATCGGGACTATTTCGGCATAGAAAACTTTCATCTATTAATATTTTGCTGTAACATATATTTTCATCACTGGCATATTTGACAAAAAAAAATATATATATATTTTTTTGACAATATCAATATGTTAATATTTGTATGTGCAGATTATAGTTTAAAAATTCGTCGTCTAAATTTTCGTCGATACAGCCAGCAATGAAATTTTTTTGGCTGTGAATTTTTCCTGATCTACGATATGTATGAATGGAATGATGGCCGCACAGCATCCTTAACCACTGCTCCTAAATAAACTCCTCAGCTGTTATTGACTTTGTTAAGAATTGCTAGTCTATGGAACTACAGTAGCTGCGTGGGACAGATGAAGTGAACATCCTGTGCACAGTAAATATTATCTATTTAGTATATTTTTAAAGTACAGTAAGAGCAATAGTTATTGTCTGGAGTCCATACCTTTCATCTGCTGGTCCTTTTTAGTACACATTAGAAATACTGCTGCCTATACTACAAATGTTATCCTTGAATAGTAGCTACCCTTGAACAAAACTGCTTTGATTTTTGACATTAGGCTAATAGTCGTCATGGTATTAATAGTGTATGGTGTATGTAGTTTTCTCTACATATGAGTACATAGTTAATGTAGTTTTCTATCCTTTAAAATGAATTGTACTGGTCATGGTGCAGATTATGAATGATGTAGAGAACTTTTCATCCATAAGTTCTTTAAGGTTCTACTGCTGTTCAAATGTTAGGGCAAAAATATTGAAATAATCGATACCAAGTGGGATAATTGTTTTGCTGTATAAGTCTTTTTTAGCAACTTTGCCCAACCGTTGCTATGTAACATGTTGTTCCATGGTTATTACAGGAGGAATGCCACCTCCTCTCATGTCAAGGGGTGATGCTATGAAGTCATCCAGCAGGGAAGCTCTTCACCGTGAGTAATAGTGGCACACTAAACACACTTGAAACCATGGTGACAATAAGAGTATTTTGCCTGTACAGAAAGTGTGTATTCTATTAGAGTGATTGATTACCTACTGGCCTATTATATACAAGAATATCCTGCGAATTCATGTGCACAGCTTTAAACTTTCATAATTGAGATGTGTTTATAGAGGTCATATAGTATTTTATAATATTCCAAATGGTAGGTTTATCATGATATCTGGTAATTGAATATTCCTCACTGTAAAGGAATAAAACTTCAAACCAGAAAAGCTTAAGTAACAAATTAAACAGCTGTATACTTTCTTGAATTTCTAGTTCAGAAAAGCATTAAAATGTATTCAGAAGCACACTAATGAAAAATGTGATCCAGTCTAGGAAAACCGGTCTTATTGTATGTTTAAAAGTATTGAGAAATGCCGGTTTTGATTATTCAGAGTGTTGTAGTTCACCGATGGTTGAAGCTATGTAACAAATTTTTGGTTTACAAACTATCTAAAATAGCAGGAAACTCAACTGTTGGCAGTGGATGCTCTGGTAGGTAAGGAATTTGTGTAGAACGTGCAAGGTTCACTGTATCAGGTGAGCTACAAAAGAGGTGGGAAGCAGCAGCCCAGAGGAGGGCAAGAGACTATTTAAAAATATTGAAGAAGAAGGATATTTTAAAATATTAAAGAAGAAGGCATAGGGATGAATTAGCCAAGTTATGGGCCATTCAAGTCTCAAAACTGGCTAAAATCAAAGGAAACTTACACCACAGGTCTTTGTTCAGCACCACGGACCTGTACAGCCGCCCACAGGCTGTCCAGAGCTCATTTAAGGTCCCAGACCACATGTACGGATCACCACTGGGCTTGGGAAAAGCAGACTACTCAAGTCTAGCTGATTTTAATGGTGTAGTTTGATAGTTTATTCAATTGTCATAGTGAAAAATCAGATCTGCTGTCATGGGCAATAAGACCGGTTTTCCCAGATCCAAATGGGATTTAAAATTTGCCCACATAAAGCATCTTTATGCTGTTATTTAACACTGTGTATTCCTCACCACAGATATAGCAAGGATTAATGAGTTGAGAGCAATGGCAGATATGCTCCAGAAACAATTAGAGGGCAGCGTACAAGTCCCTGGTGGTGGTAGCAGTGGGACTGCTGGTGGTGGCCCAATGGGGTCAAGGGGTGGTGGTTATGGGTCCAGAAGTGATAGAGGAGGTGGGGGAGGAGCCAGTGGTAGGAGTGATGAAGGTGGAAGTGTTGTGTTGGTGTCCAACCTGAATGAGAAGGTACGTCTGTATTCAGTCTATATTTATGTATTTCATTTATATTTATGCATTTAATGTGTAATTTGGTGTACATGCATGTGTATTAGGATCCATACTTCTGTTGTTTGTTAATTTTAAAAAAAAATGAAATTTGTTCATTGTATTTTTCTTGACATTATTTATCCTTGCTGTAACCATCATTCTCCTTGCCTTTTATCCTTTACCGCTACAAGGGGCCATCACCATATCTCATAATTGTATGCCATGATTTACCCTAAACCTATATAAGTGTACTATAATACTGTTCACTATTGTCTTTATTTGGTTATTCAGCTACTGTTTATATAGCAGCAACCACAAAAATGTCGTAAAGCCATAAATTTAAAACAAACTATTGCTGATAGGCAACTCAGTTCTACATACCCGCATGCATACGCATATGCACGCGCACACACACACACACACACACACACACACACACACACACACACACACACTCACACTCACACTCACACTCACACTCACACACACAAACACAAGTGCATACACTACAATAGAGATGTGATTATACATACTATGGAAAGAAATTGATTAGTAAAGTTACTATTAACTGTTCTATTGTGCATACTGCTTTATTATATATGCTGTTCTTTGCTGTAGTGCATATTACTAGTATTACCATTCTGTTGTATGTATGCTTTCTTTTTCCCTCCATCTGCAACCGTGTGAATCTCTCACTGTCTCCTGCTCTGCCTTTTACCTCTATCTGAAGATGATCAATAACTATGGTCTCTTTATTCTCTTTGGTATGTGCTACATTATCTTCACTGTATTGTCTTTGTGTACATATTTCTACCCGTGTGTGTAGTGTATACGTATGGTAAGGTACGTGTACATGTGAAATGTGTGTGTGTTTGTATGTAGTGTAGTGTAGTGTGTTTGCGTATGTGCTTATCTGTGTTGTAGTGTGTGTCTTTGTGTGTGCTTGCTTACCACTGTGTGTAGTGTGTGTCATTAGTTGTGAGTCCAATTTACATTCTTGTCTTTTGTAACATATTGCTTTTATGTATGTCCATTCAGTGCACTTGCTATAGTCATAGTGTTATCTTTTTTTTTTTGTCTCTTATTTCTCATACTGTACTTGCAAACACATAAATTATTTTCATTCTGTCCTTGTGCTTTGTATCACTTATCTGCATTTTACTATATATAGCATGTAAGTTGTTGGTAATTGTATATACATTAAGATAGTTTGTTGTACACAATACACGCAGTGTGTTATATAATTTACTAGTTACATGTGTATATCAGTGAAGCTTGTGTTGTTAGTAATGCTGCATGTATGTTTATACTCTGTAGCTGTGTATGTACAGTGTATTACAAAGCCCCTTGTTTGGCTCTAGGTTGCTATGGTGATGTGTTGAGGGTGAAGATACTGTACAACAAGAAGGACTCTGCCTTGATTCAGTTTGCTGAGGCATTTCAAGCGCACTCTGGTATGTTTGTATGCCTAATTGGTACCATGAGTTAACATTTTTTTTTTAAATTTAGCTATGTTACATTTGAATGGGGTGCCCTTCCATGGTAAACAGCTGCACTTGTCAATGTCAAAGTATTCATCTGTGCAGATGCCTAGAGACGGAAGTAGTGAGGTGTGTAATCTAGTGTATTGTGATATGTGTCTTCCTATGCGTTTTAAGCATGCCATATGAGTGTATTTGTTATGCACACATTATGCAGTGCTCAGGTATGTTTCATAGTTCTCTGTGTATGCAGCATGCTAATCTCTATAGTTACAAGGGATATAACTGAAAAGTAACTTGGTTACCACAACTCTTGTTATGTTTTGTGTTGTTTATTTCTCTTCTGTCTACAGGTTGGGCTAACAAAGGATTACAGTGATTCTTCACTGCATCGCTTTCGTGTATGTACCTTGTAGTGTTGTAATCATTGTATATGTGATGGTAGCAGTGCAAAGCAACGTAATTACAGAACTACAAAATAATTATGTCTTCAATTACAAAATGTAAATTACTAACAATTCTGTATGTAGCAACAAAGCAAACCCCAAAATATATATTAGTTTAGTGTAATTCTAGTTAGGGTTTGTTTGCTGCATGGCGTCTGGTTTTTAGGAGTAGCACAACATCAAATTGTTTTCATTTATGCAGCGTCCAGGATCAAAGAATCTCCACCATATTCATGCACCAACTGAAGTGCTGCACATTTCAAATATTCCGTAAGTGACTAGTTCAGTAGATGTGTGATCAACCTAAAATACTCTTTAATTGTACGGTCCGACAGTACTGTATAGTAGGGACAGTGATGGGCAAGTTACTTTTTAAAAGTAACTAGTTACATATTACATATTACTTGCAGCTGAACTATTTAGTTACAGTTACATATTACCAATAAAATAAAGTAACTATAATAATATTACATAATTATATTACTTTGTGCCCACAGCCTAAGCTGTCACGTTTGAAACTACCACCTTATCATGTGACACGATTGCGTTGTTGGACAATGTGTAAATCTTGATTATAAGTAAGAAGCTGGTGAATAAGCCTCATTCAGTAGTCTTCATTACTTCGTTGTGGCTAGGCGTTACTCAGTGGATTACTAACGAGATTAGTAACTTCGTTACTTGTAGTAATAATATTACGTAATATTAGATTCGTTACAGTAACTATATTACTTAGGTAACGCGTTACATTTGTAAGTAAAGTAACTTGAGTTATATTACCTGTTTTTATAGCGTATTTCGTTATATTACTTAGTTACCACAAAAGTAATAGTATTATGTAACGCGTTACTCCCAACACTGAGTAGGGACCACAGAGGATAGGGTGTAGTGGTAGTGCATGATATTAAATCGCAGTAAAACGATAAGAAGTGTTATATCCCTACTGTGCATTTCCATTATGGTATCTTGAGCATAGTAGGGATAGAACACTTCTTATTGTTTTTACTGTGAATATCGTGCACTACTCCAGCTTGTTTCAGTACTTTTTATCGATGTGCTATGGTCCCTACTCTAGTTGAAAATTCCAATTTTTTTTTGTATATACAACAGTCAGTTGTCATGACCACACCATTAGTCGTATGCTGAGTTAAGAACTACGTATACAAATTACGTACAATTTTTATCCATTTATAAATATCAATGTGAGGCCGTATATTAACCCTGAATGTCAGTTAGGCACAAGTTAATATAGCTGTATGCAAGCAGATATGGCTAAGACCATTTAGATAAACTTTTATTAAAACTTTATGTTTTTAATTGTTAGAATATTAGGTTGAGTCCCAAGTCTGAATACCCAATTAAACCCTTTGGCTCTTTCCTCTGGCCCATGTTTTCTTATGGTCAATCACAAGCTGTATCATACAGTATGATAGTACTGTATAGTTGGAACCACAAAGGTTTAGGCGTGGCCCGTGAAGAAACATCACCCAAAAACCAGCCTCACTTTTCCCTGACGACAATGAGGCAGTATTGTTTAGGTAACACTAAGCCCAAACAAGCTTTCAGATCAACCCAAGATGCATTCAATAATTTGCTATGATTTTTTTTAAATTTATTAAATAGAATTTTCTAGTGACTGACTGATTGAGTAACTGACTGACTGATGCCTTCAGACAAGCGTAACTCGACAACGACTAAGGCTATGGGCTTCAGCGTCACTTCAGCCGGACATGTGCCTTTTGGCATTCTGCAATACGTACAATGCATTCTTCTTACCAGTGTCCTCCTTTGTGTCCCATTCATCTTTGCTGATAGCGAAAGGTATCAATTTGGTGGTAGCGTGATGGCTTCCCTTCGTAACAGAAATTGTCCGTATTTTTGATAATGGCTACTTTGACTGTGAGGTTATTGATTTGTAATGCTGTGTAACAGGTTGAACATAGCTAGCAACAAAGCGTAATGGATATTTCACTTTTCAGATGATAATTGATAGCTGGGCTGCACGGTGCCGTTTCTTTCTTTTGATGCAGTATATGGTTCACTAGTCATAATAATTTTATTTTCCAAAAATAGTTAACAAATAAGTACACAAAAAAATTTGGAATTTTCACTATTTTTTGTGTGCTTGTTTCTAATTAGGACTGTATGACAATTCAGATGTCACAAATAAGAGACGTATATCATTTCATAAGTGCAGCGAAGCCTCATTAATAGGGCCAGCTCTGGGACCAAAAAATTTGGCCTTATTAACGAGATGGCCTTATTAATGAGGTCATAAAGTACTGCTTAGCTATGTTTGGGACCTACTAGAGGTGACCACTATAACGAGGTGGTCTTATTAAAGAGGTGGCCGCTAAGTGAGGTTTCACTGTACTGATTACTTCAATTGTGGGTTTGTATTATGTTTACAGATCTGACACAGATGAAGATGAACTGAGGAAATTATTTGATGAACACGGCACAGTTGTCAACTTCAAATTTTTTGAGTATGTTTTTGTGCGTGATGGTGTGCATTAGTTAGGAAGTTATTGCACGAATCTGTTTCTGGTCACCTCGAGATGGATTTTATGAATGTTATTTGGATTTTTTTCCTCAGAAACTTTATGAAATACTGTATGATAGTTTAAGGGCAGCAGTTTTGTTAATGGCTCCATTAATTTTGCAACAACGGTACAAGATTGGTTTCAAATGACTTTCCTATAAAGGAAGAAGGATAATTTTCCTCTACGCTGCAGCTATTGGCAGCTGTAACAGTCTCTGAGTATTTTATTGTGCAGCTTCACACCTGGTATTTTAGAAGCAGCAGTAATGCTACAAACTTGCCTTATATATAGTCTGAGCTTGTGATTGAATTTCCATTTTTTGAGAGCTATTTGACATGACTCATAAGCACTTAAATACAGTGGTCCCTCTATTATCCAAACTAGGGCCCAAACGAACTTGGATTGGCAGGGTTTGAACATTCATTAACTAAAGTTCACAAATCTTTCGAACTTTTAAATGGAGCTGGTTCCTGTTTACAAATATGTTAAATGCATGTCCCAAAAGTTTGTAACACACACATGCACTTGTACTGACTCAACAGTTTTACTGAGAAAACTTGAAATTGAATACCACAAGTATTTTTACTTGTGGTTATTAGGTTTTACTAACTGCTATACAGTTGAGAGAAGTGACTGGCACCACATAGAAACCTTAAAACCTCATAGAGGCATGGCCTGTGACCACCACTAAACCATCAACACATAACTTAATTAAATGCCAAATACCATCTGTCTAGCTTCCCCCACATCATTATGGAACACAGCAAGATGGATAGCTTAACTGTATCACTATCTAATTAGTAGCTATAGTTCAAACTGTTCGACCCACATTCGACTGTTCATTCGTTCGAACGAACCTTCGAATTCACACAAGTTCGTTTGGGCCCCAATCCAAACTCATTGAGCCCCGAGTGCATTCAGACAGACGTTCAGATAAATGCGTCATTATGTACAGAGCGCTGTTCAATTACTCTAATAGAATGCACATCCTAGACACAGTACTCTAGTAGAAGTTATTTCTACTGTTTGTATAGTGGGATGTTTGGTCAATCAATGGCCAGGGAATGGAGGGACTTGTTTGGCTTCTTCTGCAATGTTTTCAAATAATAGCTGCCCTCACAAGTACAAATTAGTTACACAAATTTTCATTTGAGGAGCTCTTGAGTCATGGCTCTTAGTGATAAACATTGTGTCCAGGTTACCATCTAGTTTGATTTTACCATAGGAGTAACCGGAGGATGGCACTAGTGGAGATGAGCACTGTAGAGGAGAGCGTTACTGCTCTGATCGTAAGTGTTATACCATGTCTGTGTGTGTGTGTGTGTGTGTGTTTGTCTTTGGTGTGCATACACTGCCAATATGCAACTTGAAACGAAAAAGACATTGCTTACAGTTTAAAATATGTCACCTTAAGCTGAACGAAATGCTGTTTAAGCAACCATGAAAATTATGGCTGTGTTGATCATGATTGCCCATATGTGTACTCAACTTGGAAAGTTTGTCGTTACCTATATGTTCTATTAGAGGGATATATAGAAAATTTGAAACTAACCCCACCTTTAATACTATTAGCAAGAGAGTATGGTAATATAGATTACTGATATTGGTGCATGAAGCTTCTCATACCATGCAGTGTTACGGTGTGTAATTGATAAGAGCAGTATGATGTATTCAGAGTAAGGCTCAAACGAATAGTAGTTTCCTGTATTCAAATATTCGCTTAGCTGTTGCCAAATTGTTTGGATATTCGGTGTAAGGTTTCATTGCCATGAATGCAATCCAGTAAAGTAGAACTACCTGGAGTAAGCCACAAATCCATACGAAGTCTTGTGCTTATGGCAATTCACCACACACTGGTACATCTTCACCTATTAGTGGCTGCCTAATGCTATTTAAATTCTTCAATTTGTCACCACTGTATTTTCCTTTCTTTAGCATGTCTTATTGCTGACAGCTAATCACGTGCCACTGTATAAATGATCACTTGTGAATATTTGCTGGTTGCTTTTATTGTTTGGAGGCAATGCAAACAAAGTTTAATCCGAATATTCGGCTATTCGTTTGAGCCCTAATTCAGAGCTAGAGAACTTATTATGTTTTACTATTTGTTCTTTCTTTACAGGCTGTACACAACTATTCCATTAGCCCTAGTGCTCATCTGAGAGTGTCCTTTACCAAATCTACCATATGACATTAAACGCGACTGAGAACTGCTTTGTTATTTTATATACCATGTTCGTTATAACCACTTTTTAAATGTTTGACTAAACTAGTGCATACATTGCTGCAAGAGTTAATAATAGTGGAGAGGAGAGTGTCTAACACAATACAGAGCCTCTACAAATGATTCAGCGTGATTCAAAGGGATTCTCTCAGACGTGTTAGCAAGTACACACTGCCAGAAAAAGGAAATGTGATGATTGCACATGGGAAGAACAAAGAAATGTGATGATTAAAGCAATCTTCACATATAGAATATACTAAAAATCACAGAATTTTACAGAGGAATCCCTTTGAATCACGCTGAATCATTTGTAGAGGCTCTGTATTGTGTTGGACACTCCCCTCTCAATTATTAACTCTTGGTTGCTGTATACATGAAATTTTGATGGGCACGTGCTTGTGAATTTGTGGTGTTTACATAATTTCTTTTCTGTCCATTGTGATCCAGTGCACCTTATGCTCAAACACAAAAGTCTGTTGTAGGATCGTGTTTATGTGTAATAGTTATACGCACACTACATACACACAATGAGGTGTATATGTTCTGTAAACATGACTTCCAAAGAATGAAGCCCAGATGGTGGAGTGTTTACAAATCAGATACAAACCAAATGGGTGTAGTATGAGCTGTTTTGTGCTGTAGTGTATGTACACATCAAAGGCACCTATTTGAATGTTTGAATGTGGCTGTTGCTAATGCTTATAGTGTTGCTATTACGCTAGTAACTACTCCATGAACTAGCTTGTGGTGTATCATTACTTGGTCATTATTCTACTTTCACTCAGTGCAGAACTATGCATATTCATTGCTAGTGATATAATGTATTGGTAATTTTCATTAGCTTTGTATTGTGACTTTCTATGGTGTATGGTTACTTTGATCTCTATTATCTGAGCTTGTTGAGCTCTGAGTACGTTCCGATAATTGGATAAATGAAGAACATTCATTTATACCACCTTCGATCCAAAATTTCTAAATATCTTGGTCTTAATAATTATGCAGATGGTTGCTTTATTCAGTTGGATTAGTATAAATGTTTAACTGGAGAAATTTTAAGTTGAGAGAGGTGGCCAGATTGCTGCTAAGACAGGTTCTATTTATATTTTACTCTAATAGGATGCACAAACAAAATACTCTAATAGAACAGTCATTGCTACTGTTTGGATAACAGAATGTTCAGTTTATTGATGGCTGGATACTGGAGGGACCACTGCAGTGGTCAGACTCTGTAGATTAAAGGTGGTAGTACCACACAGTGTTACAAGCAGAACTATTAGGAGACTACTACAGACCTATAAGTATGAAGTAATGTTAACAATAAGTTACACACAGAGGAGGTTGGACATGCACACGTGAGCGCATACATTTTGTATTGAAAGTTTAACCAAGCGTTCACCAAAGTTTTCACAAATACCAATTGAGAGTGCACTTCAAGTTTAGTCTATTCAGCCAGTCTACCCCATTCAACCCCACTATTCCGGGCATGTAAATCGCTCTTGAAATCTATAGGGATCATGTGTCTAAGCATTTGAAGGTCGAATCGATGTGTAATACTATAGGGATGCCTTATGTACATGTATTTTAACACAATAATTGTTGAAGAAAGCAATGTGCATGCTAACAAAGCTTTTCAGGATATTGAAAAAGAAAAGCAGACACTGCTAGCTTGGCTTCACAGAGAATTAGAAACTTGCACACTTGCTTTGCAGTAAGAATTTGCTGTTCATCTTAAGAAACACAAGGTAATGTGGTGTGGATAGTGCTAAACATTTCTTCTACCACTTACTCCTCATCATGTATAAGAAATATGCAATTAACAGCAATAAATTTCAGAAGCACATATCTTGTCCAACCTCCTCTAAGTCACACACATGCAGTGTTACAAGATATATTAAAGATTAAGTATATCCATTCATAAGACAAACAGGTCACAGTTGCATACCGCAAAACAGTCTGATTCATGGCAACCATTTATATAGTTTCAATGAAGAAGATTTCTATCAACAGAAGGAGTAACCATAGAAATGCACTAGTGGATATGAAACCTGTAGAGGAGAGTGTCACTGCTCTGATTGTCAGTGTTATACCATGTCTGTCTGTACGTGTGTGTTTTCAATGTATGTGTTCTGCATAGATGAAAAACAGTTTCTAATACACTTTCAATGTAAACTGCCTACAAAATGAAGCTTTAACTAGCCACCTTGAGCTGAGTGATGTTTCAAATTGGAGCAACCAATTCTATTACATATTAAAGATAGATTGAACTAGAGCAATATCAGCTACAGCCTAACAAAGTGTGTTTTTCAAACAAAGGATTCATTAACAAAATCTCCCAGCCTGCACAATGAATATTTATGGTAAAGTTAAACTTTGTTACTACGGATGTAGGAATTTTACAAGGGGGTTGTTGCATACAGATAGAATGAAAAGGGTCTACCCAAATAATGTTGAGATTTAACATCTCTTTAGATTTTAGGGTACCTTTTGTCTGTATCCAATGCTGTGAACCATGAAATAAAGCTAACTTCATTATGAGAACAAAAGTGTAGCTGAAATTGCTCTATAAGAGTATATAGTTACTTGACTGCACTATTAGAGTATGTTGATAACTTGGGTGGTGATCAAAAGTAAAGTGTTGCTGAGGGTTTGCTAGGCTCTTAATGGTAAACTGTGTATGGTGGCTGTTGTGTTCTGTAACCATCTAGCATTGGCAGTTATAGATTGGTTTCTATGGGCTCGATCAAACCCTATTTTAAATTTAGCTAGCTCATCAATCATAATTGCTGTGTTGACAATTTATTATAGCAAACAAACCAATATACCACTACATTTCAGCACTATGAATGTAATTGCACTTATTTAACTTCCATGACTCAGAGCTCCTAGAATCATCTTGTGAGGGAAACTATGATTGCAGCCACTGCTGCAGCCAAACATAAACTGGACCATATTTTACATACCAGTTAAGAGTTACGATCACGTCTCAACTCTTAAAATGAAAAATTCCTGTGGAAAATCATGAATTAAGACACAAAAGGGCCGTGGCATTTTACTACTGCTTAAAAATACTAGGTGTTGACTCTAAACAAAATACACTAATAGAACAGTCAAAATTGTTACAACTCTTGAAATGAACCAATATCTTCAACATTGAGGGTTTCCCTCCTTTCAGTACAGAAAAGATACAATATTTTGGATTTTTGCCGCAAAATTAATAGAGTCGTTTAGAAAAATGCTGCCCTTATGTATACACTCTCACATTTCAGAGAATTTAAAACTCCACAATAATATACAACATCATTGTTTTATAAAATCCATCTCCAGAACAGTTTTATGTAAAAAGTTCTAATTAATGCACAAAAAACAGTCTCAATATAATTTCAAATTGACAACTATGCCACAGTGGCGTAGCTAGCCCAGAAGGATTGGTTGGGAACCACTGTATGCATACAAGCTGCAGCAACCATAATGTGCGTGCATGCTGCACCTAGGGGGGCATGCCCCCCACTGGCCCACTCCCCTAGGAAATTTTTTGAAAATTACATGCTGAGATTCAATTTGATGATCTTACAGCTAGAATTTGTCATCTCTAGTAGGACACTAGCTGCACGTACGTTTTATTTACATAATAATAATTATTAGTTATGTAGCTGTAGGAGGTTTCAAATTGCACCTCCTATCGTACAATTTAGCTATAGCTATGTACGGTGAGTGAGTTGGTAGGGTACTGGAACTGATTGGTTGGGCCTGTGCCCTACCAGTACCTACCTTAGCTATGCGTTCACCAAAATAATATTTTTCCAGTTTGTCTTCATCATGTATCAGATCTGAACACATCAAACCCACAATCAAAACAATCAATATTATGAATGGATATACAGAGTACAGTATGGTATCTGGGACATCTGAACTGTCACACAGTCTGATTTAAAATTTGGCTTGTGAATGACCATGACACAAAGTTTGGGTCAGATCAAGGAAAAAACTATGGATATTGACAAACTTGGAAAAACACTGACTCAACCCAAAATATTCTAATACAGCAGTCAACTGTCTGACATGATCATGCAGCTATAATATAGTTGTACTCTGGAATTCTAATACAGCAACTAGCTAGAATCAACCATTATTCACACAATTATATATGAGTTATGTAAATCTAGTGTAAGGCTATTCAGTTATCTTGACTGTTGTTGCTGTTTATAACTGCTTGTTAGAGCATTCAGGTCAGATTCACATCAACATACAGTAAGTCAGCTGCAGGGGCATGGCCAAGGGGAAGGGTGATTTATAACTGCAAAATTAAATTACCAGAAGTGGCCAAGGGGTCTTGGGGGGCAGTCGCTGAGAGACTTTGAATATTCTAATGATCCAAGATATATGCCTAGCTACATTTGATACTGTGATATGAACTGATCGAGTTATGCACATGCATAATTCTGATGATGGATGTATGTATGCAGGATAATTGTGTGATAATCAAATGAATAATTGTTGTATAATCTGACAGATACCTATAGCTAACTATATTTTGATGGATGAATTAGTACATTAATATGATAGTGAATTATTACAGTGTTAATTATATCTTTCTGATCCTATCAATTGACCAGGTGACCAAACTTTTTGTAACTTTTTGATATGGCATCTACAATTGACATGGAATTATAGAGATAAACAAAGTCAATGTAGCTATAAATTTTAAGAAAGTTAGTGCATCTTTATAACAAAAGAGGGTTTACAAGACATATACCACTTTGACACCTCTGATCAAAGGAAACCACAAGGCTATATTTCATGTATTGCCCTGTGGTTAGGGCGATATCATGTGATTTTATATTATAGAGCTGCTTAAAGTTTTGCAATGTGGGTTTGAGTTTAGCATAGACTCTAATATATTGGTTTAGTCATGCTAAACATTCTCTTGAAGGAAAAATAATTTAGTGAGTCAGCATTGCATAGTTCAGTTACTAGGCATCACTAAACAATCATTTTCGGAATGTGGGGATCGTCTTTCTACACAGCACATTTCATCTACATGTCAAGATGGTTCAGACATTCTCAACCTATACTCCTAAGTACTTATTTTAGCACCTTAAGTTATTTTTGGCATCCACAAAGTTGTTATTTCGTTAGAAATGGTATCACTCAACCGGTGAAACCCACAATCATTTCTTTTTTGCCCACAATTTAAACCCACAATCAATGTTTACAAACTTCTGTATAAAGGTAATGTGGTAAATGCAGGTTTCTCTTTCTTCGCCTACTAAGTGAGCAGACCTGAGTATTTATACCATGGCCACTCAGGATTTCCCTGATATATATATATATATATGCCCACATCCTTGGGCCTGCAGCCCTTGGGCTTGGGCATATATATACCACTTCCACACCTCACTTCAAAGGGAAGAGAAGGTGTATAAGTAGTATAATAGCACCGCTATCTGTGCTCAGGAATGCATTAATGAGAAATGGAGATAATATATACAAGTTATATCCCTCCTAGGAGAGGTATAACTTGTATATACTACCTCCTATTCTCATTAATGCATTCCAAGCATTCTCAGAAATCATCAGATTTCTTTGATGAGACTGTGTGATCTCCTCTGCTTTAATATAGTGACACTTCACAGGATCGATAGTGGGTTTTAGTTTTCTAAAGTGAGCCAAAGCATAGATAAGTTGTGGGCTAATTCGTTGTTTTACTGAATGAAGAAGGCCACAGGCTAGTTTATATTGCTGTTTTCATTGCATTCTAGTCACGTGGCGATGTCAGACACTGGGCATAGCACTTAATTGATTTGGCCATTAGTGTTATCATATTCACTGCTTTAGTTTATTCATGGCTAGTGAAGTAAGTACTTTAGTGCACTTGAATCATTTTTATATTGCTGTTTGACACCTGGCGCGATGTCTCACACACGTGGGCGTAGCACTTAATTGACTAGACCATTATAGTGCTGTAAACATACTACACTGCTTCAGTTTATCCATGGCTAGTATAGTAAGTACTTTATAGTGCACTTGAGTTTCATTATGAGCTGTTCAGCTTGCATTTGGGCTTCCTGTGTTTAATTGTTTACCCACAATCGAAGCCAATCTGCACTCTTGTCAGTCTTGTGTCAATAGACTTATGTTCGGCCTCTCAGCAGTGCCTTGTCATTGCTCTTACAACGTTATCCACAATCGAAATTTGCATGGTCCATATAAATACACTCGTGAAGTATTCCTGCAGTTTTCCATACTTGCAGGTGAGTCCCCCAAGTGGAATATATTAGTTGTAACATGGGAACTTGTGATTTGCCTGAAATATACGCACTTTCACTTGGGCTGCGCCCTTGTGCTCGTGCGTATATTTCAGGCAAATCACTCGTGCCCATGTTACCGGCAACTGCTACATATATATCTGACATGTGGATATGAATCTAGACATGAATGAATGGCTTATATTCAATCAAAACATTATTTTGATCTCTAACTATATTTAGAAAATGGTATGTATAAAAGATGATGAAGTCTTTAAAAATACCCGTGTGCAACCCCCTAAAATTAGCCAAATCATGAAGCTTTTCATAAAACCATGAAACTTTCCACACATATAGTTTTTCTCATGACATGTAACTAATTTAATTTAATTTGGGGTAATGTACAGACCTCAACAAATACTGTAATTCGTTTTATTTTCGTGCAAAAAATTTTTGTGATAAAAATTTTCATGTAAAAATATTTTCATATGATTATGTGAATGACTGCTCTATTAAAGTAGTTCAATCTTATGCAAAAATTTTCGTGTAATAAGTTTTCGTACAAGTTTCGGCATACGAAAATTATTTTACAACAAAAAGCAAATTACGGTACCCAACACTTATTTACTGCATATTCTTCTGTAAGACAATTATTGTGTACAGCAGCCCACCAGGTGTGAAGGCACACTGCATGGTGTTCAGTTCAGTTATAATGGTATGTTGATTCCTACTTAGAGAAGCTGTAATTGAATTGCCACAACCTTAGTGACCACAGGTAACCAACCCTCACACAGTTAGTCACCTGTGCCATACCATACATATGAAATGTAGTTTGCACTATTGTGTTTGGCTTGTAACTTGTGGAGCATCTATTTAAGTTAAACCTACATTTAGCACTTTTATATATGTGACTGAATTTTGGAAAATCACCCATATGGGCATGCATGAAATAATTAGAATTTTCACATTTAATGGGTTGCTAATAAGACTGAGCAGGATACAGTTTTTAAAATATCTCAAGAATTTTCTTGTCATTTAAGGTATTGAGAATGGCTTAAAACCATCGACAAGTATTTTTGCACTATAAAGGTTGTGATTTGATCATTATATATTTTAGGTGTCAAATGCACACATATGGGTGATTTTACAAAATTCAGTCACATATATTCCCCAGGCTAATAATGATAACCTAGTGTTACTACATGTATGGGTCTAGTTGTACATGTATGTACCAGCTACAGTATACAAGTATGTCTGCCAACATCATGGTTGTTTATCCACTGAAGAATCCTAGCAATGCATGTTCTTAGTTATTTAGTAACTGTAGTAACCCACAAAATACGCATGTTGTTTGTCAAAGTTAGCTAGTGGCTATGCAAGTCTCATGTGTATAGGTTCTTACCAGAATAAAAACCTTGCATACTTTCCAAGCATTCTCTGAACGCCATGCATTGTCTAAGTAATAATTATAGAGATCTACTACAATGATCTTTGTGATTTTAAAGCCACAAATATTTGTTATCTCCCAAAGATCAAAGGATTTATGCATATACCATTTTCTAACATGTGTAATGCAGTATAAGCACTGGTTTTCATTTCAGTGGCACCTGACTTAAAAGTTAAATTACGTGTGTGTGTGTGTGTGTGTGTGTGTGTGTGTGTGTGTGTGTGTGTGTGTGTGTGTGTGTGTGTGTGTGTGTGTGTGTGTGTGTGTGTGTGTGTGTGTGTGTGTGTGTGTGTGTGTGTGTGTGTGTGTGTGTGTGTGTGTGTGTCCGTGTGCGTGCGTGTGCGTGCATGTGTGTGTGTGTGTGTCTGTGCGCGCGCGCAAGCTGTTATAAGGCATCACATAACTTGCCATATTGTGGGTAGGTATGTAGCAAAATATGGTAGCAATTA
Organism: Dysidea avara; assembly: GCF_963678975.1. Classification (NCBI taxonomy): domain Eukaryota; kingdom Metazoa; phylum Porifera; class Demospongiae; order Dictyoceratida; family Dysideidae; genus Dysidea; species Dysidea avara. Next base: position 10,667,248 of record NC_089276.1, read on the forward strand.
GACAGTGGAGAGACTTGTTTCCACACTGTGTCTGACCAGGGATGAACGAACTTCTACTTCAAAATAAATATATACCTGGTAGGCTAAGTGTGTAAGTATTGCACAGTGGCGGATCTATATGGGTTTCTGGGGTTTCGACAGAAACGCCCTTTAAAATTTTTGTTTAGTGGCATTCTCAATACATAAACATTGACAATTTGTCATAGCAAACAACTATATACCAGTAGCATGCACACAGTTGCACTTAACTGACACCATTTATAGCTATTAAACCCTCAGCAACACTTCACTTTTCATCTCCCACTGCATTAAAAGCGATCGAGATACTCTAATAGAGCAATCAAAGCTACAGCTCGTAGTCACCATATTTGCCCTATAGTTAACCAGGGGCGGCCCCAGAAATTTTGGTGACTGGTTTCCAAACCTTTGCTAGATGCAAATTTAAATCTAGGGAGGTAAGGGGGCAAGATTTTCCATAAAATTGTGTAATTTGAAATTGAATCTGGTAGCAATATTGACAGTTTAAAAATATAATTATGCTAGGTATAATGTAGGCTGCTTAATTGTGCTTGCTTCTGGTACAGTATCAGGTGCAGACTAAAGAGTTTTAAGGGACAGAGCAAATTTGACATTTGAAGCATACGACAGATATGGATGTTGTTCTGGGGGTCTTGGGACATGCCCCAGGAAGATTTTTCGATTTTAACACTCTGTTATATACTTTTGGGCTATGTTGGCACAGGTAAATAAGGTAGCTAGCTAGCTACTTACAGTTCTTAAGAGAAATACAAAATGTGGCTGTTCTATTAGAGTGGTTGACTGCTCTATTAGAGTATTTCGATCTGAACTTTTGTACCATTGCAAATTACTGTAAAATATAATTTTGATTACCTGAATACACTTGACTAGTTTCTGGGAACCTCAGAAACCCCCTAGATCCGCCCCTGTTAGCTATGGTATTTAGTAACTATTTATAGTTCAAAGCATTGAATTTGTAATTGCTAACTAAAAATAGCCTAAAATCCGACCTCAGAGCTTCTAAAATCTCAAAAATTTTCCAGAGAATTGTCATCAGATGCCTTATTTAGCTATACTAATTTTCAGAAAACCCCTTTTAAAATCCTAGATCCGCCACTGTTGCAGTGTGCATAAGGTAATGACTGACAACTGTCATTAGATGACTACAGTATAATTATTACACAGAGTGGTGTTACCTTGTGTTCAGTATATTTGTACAAAGGTGCTAATGTGTCCTTTTGTCTGAAAAACATACTTGGTTAGACTATAATTATGCATGCTGGTATTGCTCTAGTTTGATCTTCCAGCTTCCTTTTATTTCATTACAATATAGTTTCTCCAATTTGACACATTGTTGTATATATAGCTGGTATCTATAACTTTTAACTCAAGTGCCATGCACTGAAATAAAAACCTATAGAATAGAATGCTACTGCATTACACAGATCGCATATTGGTATGCACACCTACATCCATACATGTATATAGTTGAATATTATTAGGTTTAGCATAGATAAATATGTGCTGTGTACAAGGAAAATTTAGGAATTTTAAGTTTGATTAGGGATCATAGAAAAGAAAAGTAGGGAAACAAACTAGGGAGGTCGCCTACACCTGCAGATATACTAGTGGACATTTAATCTTAACTTATACTTGTTTGTTTGTAACGTTATTAGCTATGAAACCGTTTATACTCTGGGGGTCCAACACCAACTGGAATCCAACATAAATCACTTGGAATCCCAAAATGGAATCTGGAATCTTGGGCAAGAATCTAGAATCTCTGATTATTTCCATATATTTCTTGTAAATCATGCGTACATCATCTCATGTGCTATGTTGCAATCACTTAAGTCTCATGAGTGCTGTGCACGTGTCTCGTCATGTTTGTACAAGCCTCACCAGTAATCCAATTAGTCTGGAAGCCAACCGAGTGCATAAAAAGTGCATTATTATTATTTTAATTTGCTGTGCAAAACGTCTAATAAGAGTATAAAATAATGAGTATAAAAGAGCACAGATAGACAATTAGATAAATGATTAAGCACTCAAGTCTAGCCAAGCTAGTTTCTGTTTAAACTGTTCCAGTGTTGACACGATATCATTACTTAATGAGTTCCAACTTTTTATTGAGGAGGGAAAGAATGAATTCAAGTACGTAGGAGTTGATTCTTGTCATTGGTTGCTGAAACCGACCTCGGGTGTAGTGTCAGATGAAAACGGCATTAGATGGATATTGGCAGGTATATTATGAATAGTCTTGAGCATGGTGATGACTTTTAGCTGGTTCCGACAATGTACCAGTGGCTTCCAGTTTAGTCTTTGAAACATTTCAGTAACACTTGAAGAGGTGGAATAGCCGGTTGCTAAAAACAAATTAACCTGTGTTAATATACAGTAGCTATGTGTAGCCAGCTATGTAAGTTTCAAATTTTAGCATCTGGGATCTTGGCTTGGAATCCGGGATCTTTGCAAAAAAATGGTGAGATTTGGAATCTTACACGCGAGTTTGGGTGACGTTTCGGCATTATGATACCGCATCAAAAGAAAGGATGGTAATGTTTCGTTCTGAAGTGCATGGCCTTGCGCTTCGCTGTCACCTATTTGCCTGTGTCTATAGGGAGTTTTCTTGGGTCCTCCCAGGATGTAATTTGTGGTTGTTAACTTAGTCAGGTGTCGTACCCTTATATGTATTCCATGCTTTATTTAATTCATGAGCTGCTGAGTGGTTGCTCAGTGTACGGGCCGGAATTCTGACTCAGCCCTACTATCAGCATTGGGCGCTGCCTAGGGCAGATTGGACTGGTGATCCAGTGGTGACTAGCTAAACAAGTACAGGCTTAAAACGAAGAACGCCTCTGCAATCAATCTCGTCACCACGCAGGATTCCCGTTTACAAACGGGGAAGCCATGCATCGCGCTACCGCGAATCGCCGCGAGAGCGACCTCAATTAACCTAGAAAGTGCACTTGGAGTGATACCTAGCGGTTGAGGTTAAAATGAGTGACATCTGCTTATTTATGCGTGAGGTTTCCTCTTAGTGAAAAATTCTTATGCCTCTTCGCATTTTTAGTCATTAGAGCACTCTATAGTGCTTTGCCAAGAAGTGTAAAGTGACTGAATTATCATGAGAGCTAGCTTTCCAGGGATTGTAATGCGTGAAACAACAATCCGATGCGTGTATCTCACGCGTAATGCGTGAGAGTTGAGGTGTCCGGATTGAATCGACACCTTGGGCAGTCAGCAAAAAGAAATGGGACACCGAAAGGTGGACAAAGGTAAGTCCATGATGCACCGTGCATTTTACGTACCGCGGTAGCTATGCCAAAGGCACATTTAGAGGCGAAGCGACGTCGAACAGTGAAAAAAAAAAATTCAAGCCCGTAGCATATAGCGGGCAAGCATGCAGTTAGCTAATTAATTATTTTTTAAATATAGGGTCGTACTGAAGGCACTTTAGGGCTTGGTTATATGTACCTAACCAATACTTCGGATGATAGCTATATAGTAAGAAGGCCAGAAAAAACACAAACCTGGCATGATCCCTAATACAGCTATATCGTATATTATGTAGCTACACACTGTGACATTCAAGGGCGGATATAGGGGATATAGAGCGGACATAGGGGGTGCATGGCTGAAGTATCCCCCATCCAAAATTTTACTATATGTGCTATGGCTCAGTATATAGGAAGATAGAAGCTACAGTACAGGTGCAGTTGCATTTAATGTATACACGGGTAATGAAAACATGGAAAGAGTAAGAATAGTAGAGCTAATCAGTCTCTTCTAGTAACCAATAGGAGGGGATCAAAGGGGTAAAACATTGAAATACTCTAATAGAACAGTCAACTAGCTACTCTAATAAAACATCCATCAATATTCTTTAAACTATAAAGAACAAAGACCAACTCCTAGACCCCTTGAACTTCAACTGTGAAGTCAGACCATACTGCAGCATTTATGTGTATCCAGTTACCACATGCTAGGAAATAATTATTTTATTTAGTTAAAGTGGTTCACAAAGCTTATTCAGTGTGAAGGCTCAGTCAATGTTTTATTGCCAACTTCAAAAGAGCTATATTTGCAAAATTTTCCTATGAGGGCATACCCCCATGCAAATCCTCTATACATATAAAGCATGCATGTTCCTTATGGTGAATGTGCTTTTCACACTGCACTATAGCTACTATTTGTATCAACCAGTTGCCACATTTTTTTTAATCCCCACTGTAGATGCCCCTAGCTAAGTACACCCCTTGGGAAATCCTAGATCCGCCCCTGACATTATATTCAACCGTAAAGCACATGTTACTAACTGTAGTGACATATACAATACTGTAATTGCAATCTCTTTCTTGATTTATTTTGCAATTGACTGCTGTTTTCTTATTAACACTTTGTGTATTCTTATAGTCTCCAGCTTGCCTCTTTATTTTTCAAGTGTTGTGTTAAAGTTCTTCCATGCTATAGACTTTAAATACCTTGTAACTTTCTGTAGTATATGCTTACACTACCAGATACAGTGCATGAAATTGCCATGAAAATAATCACGAAATACCCATGAAATACCTATGGTTTATCCCATGAATTCTAACGTTTCATGGGTACTGCACTCATGAAATCTCTGCAATGCCATGAATTTACCATGATAATCTGATCTGGAGACGTATTTCATGGCCCATGAAACAACCCATGCTATACCATGAATTGACTTTCATGGTACATTTCATAGGGACGATTTAAAATTTCATAGAAAAAACATAGACGTTTCATGGCATACTTCTCTGGTAGTGATAGCATTTGTTTTTATGTAATTTAGTTTAACTCTGCAGGGTAATTGGCCTAGGGTGATCAAAGTGAGGGTGATCAGAGGGATAGCTACATAACTTTACGTTAGGTGGACCCATTACATGATGTCAGGTTATTACGTTATAGTACAGAAATTTTTATATGGCTACATACATACCTTACATACAAAGTGGTTACTGAGAAACCTTCGTATATATATATATACTTACCATACTTAAAAAGTATTCTGTTTTTGTTACTGTAGGATGAATGGTTGATATTTCACTGACCAAGCCAAGATTTAATTGAACTATATACTTAGCTATTAGCTAATATATATTGGTAAGTCACTAAATGTATTTTAAGTAGCTAATGTATGTAGCTATATACATGTAATGACAAGATTTGGCTAACTGTTTGTATGAGCTGTAGCTGCTTGTACCATAATAATTATGTTATTTCAAGATCCCTCAAAGTCATATATCCCTCTGAAGTGAGGTATAGAAATAATTATGTTGATCACATTAGCCATAGTTTGTAGCAGATGAGCTGTATGAGTCTCATAGGTGATGCATGTGGGAGCTAGGGGAGGGGGGCACAAATGGCTTGGGCCCATACTGACATTCAATGCCTAACTGTTTCTGCTGCCACATGCGCTCTGTCAGATTCTCTTATATCATCTTCTTGGGTCTCTTTGGAGTTGTAGTAATAGATATTTCTACACTGGTGACTTCTGAAGGGTACAGCTTCATGATAGTACACTTGTGCTTGTGCTGATGTTTGCTGTCCTTTATCGTTCCCTCTGATCAACTCTTCAACTTTGGCTAAAAGTAGGGTAATCATGGTCCTTCTTCATGGTCGTAGAATGTGTGATCTTGATCCTTCTGCCATAGAGTAATTACAAAATATGGTGTTAATGGTTCTATAGAGATGCATGCATGCTCTACCAAAGTACTAATTTCAAGGCTGCTGTAGTTATAACTTTTATATAGTTAGTACATAAGTCTCTCCCAGTAACCACTGTATGTACCATGGAACCTTCTGTCAGATGAACTTCCACATGACCCCACATCTACCAAGAGATGTTTCTAATTCCTTTGAACTGAGCATCTCTTTCAGTTCCTCCATGGCTGAGAGATATGTGGAGACATTGTCTGACATCATAATATTAAGTAGGGATTTATGACTACTGAGGTGCTGTTGTCTGGAAGAAAATGAGATCTCAGCTGACCTTTGATTTCACAACCATTTTCACCCTAGGGGCTTGGAACCTTTTTCACAGCTTGGCTGTTTTGGTATATATATCAAGACACACGATATGTCGTGCAGCCAAGTACAGTTAATGCGGGTGTGCGACAGACTGTGGTTTTACAGGACCAAGAATACGCTGTTTACATGCATCTGTAGCTCAATAGTGCCTGACCGGAATTGTAGAAACTCCTTTGGGGTGGGCACCAACCGTTTCAGTTTGAGCTGAATCCGCCAAGCCACTGTTGAGATATGCACCTTCAAAGCCGCCACGGTTCATCTTAGTTTCTTTGAATGTACTTTTCTTCTTCTTTTTGCAACACTCATACTTTTTATACACACATACGCACACACGCACTCACACATACAAAAGCAAAAAAGCCTTCAGCTGCCACTATGTGCAGGGTCATGCTGCCCAGTGGCCAGCACAGGGGCACCTGTGCGCTACTCAGGTGCTATTAGTCAGCACAGGCATGCCCTCCTGGGGCAGGACTAGTAACCCGCAGGAGGCTGTACCAGGTCTCACAGGTGAAGGTGTGGACACCTGAAGTCCCACCTGGACCTTCAACTGCTACATGAGACATGGACAGTTGAGCATTTGCTTCCCCATGCCAGTTTACACCAGGTACCCATTGATGTTACAGCTGGGTGGGCTGCTTCCCCAGTTGGCACCAGGCCACCAGGTGCCCATTTTAATAGCTGGGTAAACTGGAGCAATGTGAGTAAAGTTTCTTGCTCAAAGAAACAACCACAACACCAAAGTGGCCCAGCTGGGAATTGAACCTGGCCCGGGAACCTTTCGATTACCAGACGGACACCCTAGCCACTTGGCTATGCTGCCCCACTCATACATATACACACACTCACACACACACAAACAAACTTGTGTGTGTGTGTGTATGGGGGGGGGGGGGGGGAGAGTGTCCCTGCACTAACTACGCCACTGATCTACCAATGGAAAGAACATTCTATCAAGAGTTCATAATATTTGCATGGGGAGAGCATCTAATGCACCTATCAATGTATTGCTCCACTACTCCCCCACCCCCTCCGGGCATATATGGGGCTATAGTGGGGATTTGACACAGCCAAATGTCAAATATCCCATAGTAGCTAGGGCAAACCTATTGTGTCAAATCCCCACCATTGGCCCCAATTGTAATGCGGGGATTTGACATAGTAAAGAAAGTTACAACAAAAAAATACTTGGGCACTTAATAAACGGTTGTCAAATTCCTCACAGTGGGGAAACAGTTTCGTGTCAATTCCCCCAGTAAAGCCCCACCTTTGCCCGAGGGGAGTGGTGGGGTAATACATTGATAGGTGCATTATATCCCTACTGTGCTCAAGATACCATAACGGAAATACACAGTAGGGATATAACACTTCTTATTGTTTTACTGCGATTTAATATCATGCACTACTCCAGCTAGTAGACTTCATAATTATTTTGTCACAGGTAAACCATACAATTGTAAGACTACAAACTGTCAGTAATTTGTGTGGCTCAGACCATAAGGAAATGATACATTACTCCCTATATCTTATATTTCTAAACTGTGTACAAACTTTCTTAACACTCTATATATGTATTCTCTGTCCTCTGTACATCATGTGGCTTGTAGTTTATTGACCATAATGAAGTTTGGTTTATATAGATGAAAGCACAAATAGGGAGTCTAAAGGTTGCTGTTTACCTGTTAGATGGCTTGTTTGTTCTACTATAATAATAAGGTTGCTAGGTAATAATGCATTTTTACAGCCCACATGAATGATCTGTAGTGACTTCCTCCGCTTCCTACTAAACTCCGTAGTACTAACTGATAGCAATAACAACATTACTTGTATTTAAGTTAGCCAGTTTAGCATAATAGCATGTTATTCTTAGTTACAGACATTTGATGGTGGTATGTACGGACATTTGACAGTGGTGGAACTTCTGTCAAATGGACATTTGACAGTGGTTATTCTTAGTTACAGACATTTGACGGTGGTGGAACTTCTCCACCCAGATAAGAGAAGTTCCACTGTACATACTTATAACTTAATGAATTAACTTACATACTGTCCCAATAAGTAAGCTTAATGTAGTACAAAATGGTAAAACTAAACATTTAGATCTCACAATCTGGTGTTGTGTCTAAAGCATAATGACATATGAATAATGTTCTGAGGGCTATTAGCCCATGCTATTAAAACCACTATTGATCATCAGATACTGATGTATAAAATAAACAGGGTGAGTGCTCTTTAGTTCTTTTACCTATCAGGTGAATGTGCCTAGAGTGATTATATCACTTATGCTGTGACTGGGGGGTGATTGACTTCATCGGATTTTACTGCTTTTTACACCCTTAGCCCTCGGGGTTTCAGTTATAGCGTAAGTTATGAATTATCGTCATGAACTATAAGAACTTAGTGTATTTCACATCCTTCATTTATATTCAAACTTTTTTTACTCTACTGTCTTTCAAATTTATTGAATCTTCGGGCTTTCAATTTTCATGACGTCATTCTACATCGTTTCCATTGGGCGTTAATAAACGTGAGGCAATATAACTAATTGTGTATTGTCACCGCGTATGTATTATCAGTTCCTGTACATTACTCAGCATCAATTATTGGCACCTCAGCTACATTTGGGCTTGCTGATCCTACCAAGTATGGATGGTCACTGTGGTACCCATTTAGGGTCTTAGCCATGGTACCAAGGAATCTAAAAACATATGTATTTTCCATATTTGGGTGTAATTACAGTGCACTTGCAAAATAACAATTTTAATCACACAATGTAAATTAAAATCACAGCAGAATAAGCAAGTTTCAGCATACGAAGTTAAAGCACATGGCTAGTAAACAAAAGTACAAGCAGGGTAGGTAATTAACTAAAAACTGAACTGTTAAATAGCACAAAATGAGCAAAATAAGGTTGTTTGCCACTGTGTAAATGCAGTTCTCAAGTGTATATATCTTATGAACTCATTCTTCTCCATGGTTACCATTTCAAGCATCATCTTAATAGAATGAATTACATTCACAACAGGCCCCCATATCTGTCTCCCACAACTCCTTCGCTTCTTTAGAGGTTGATGGTTACATCATTGAACTCTTGATAAATTTACTTTGACATGTTTTGATTTCTGTGCCATCAACAACGGTATGAGACTTGGAATTTATACTTGTTCTTCTGTATGTTGCCCTTCTATCATGTTCTTTTAGCAGCAGGAATGAACATGAATTGGACAAAAGGGGGTGGGGTGGGGTGGGGTGGGGTGGGGAGATTTCTGTGACAATAGAGACTAACGATAAGCACAAGATGGGCTGCTTCAAGTTTATAGCATATGATATAAGGTAGCATAGAACTTCCAGCAGCATTAACGCATGCAAAAACAGTGTTGTAGTGACTTGTTCCTGTTACCTGATGAATAATAACACACCATTGTTTTGTGTGGTAGTCTGTGATACAACATTACCTATACAATAGCAGTTTCCATAAAATGTATGTAATACCTGTCTTTCTATTAGGCCGTAATTCTTTTTCTTTCACACCTTCAACACAGCGAAATATTGCTCAGTGGAATGCCTACTGTCCATTAAGTGTCTATAATCTCCTTTCCATAATAATAATTCTGGACAGCCTCTTGCAGCTGTTGGCTTCTTATCTGTTTAAAGATTTCCTTTTCTAGTGCATCTACCTATCTTCTATGTGATATACTCGCTTAGCTCCTCAGTTTGGCTTAAATGATTTAGAACCCCATGGACTATTCATTCATTCCATACCAGCAGGTCCATTGTTTTCTGTCTTGTAGTGTGGACTCTACGTTAAGCAACAGCTCTTTTTAAACCTTATACAATGATACCTCCATCTGGGAATGAGTCTGCAGTTCGCTGTTTTCTTCTCGCTTTAGTGTGAGGATTGGGAAATGGCAAAAGCGACGTTTCCTTCTGCAATCAGTTTTGGACATTACTTATAATACCAACAAATACAGGTAGACATAAATTATATCAAACATATTTAGCAGCTTAACATACATTGTGAAGGGTAAATTCAAGCGATTCAGCACAAGAGGTTGGTGATCACTAAGGAAACTGCTGTAAAACCCCAAATGTCATGGTGCTGATAATTCATGCATTTTTTGCCGATAATTGATGTATGCTGATAATTATAATTAGTAACTTACACTATGTATCAGCAAAACCCCTCACAGCTGTGGTATTCCTATTACATACAGTATAATACTGCCTTGATTTAATAATATTAATTTTGTATACACGAGTCAACACGAGCTACAACAAATTCATACAATTATTCATTGACTCATGGCTACTGTAAGCCTTATGTCATATAGATCTGTGATTAGAGAACTAATGACGAATCAGATGGATTAATTAGGTAGCTATGGTGTGAGTCAGCACAATAGCAAGTGAATTCACAAAATTAATATTGTGCAAGGTGATAATTGAGAGAGCCATGATGGAACAAAGTTGGCTTGCCCTCAGTTTTGTTTCACTGCATGGATATAATAGAATCTCTTGGAAAGCAGAGTGTGCAGTAGGCCTACGCCTATGTGCCAGCATAATTAGAATAATAGGAACAATTGATATACTATGGAAAAGGAATCAATGCACAAGGACAGCTACGTGTAATGCCAAATAGTTCTGCTACCAAATATCAAGATACTCTAGTAGAACATCACTGCATGTTTAAATACCATTCACTAATGTATTATATACTACAATAAAGCAGTCAAGATGCAGTTTTCTAAGTGTATAATTGGGTCATAAAATGGGGCACAACTGAGAATGATGCACTGTTCAAAACCATAATAGAAAATTTCAAAATCATAATAGGCTCAGGCCTAGTGTAAAGCATTTGGTGGAAGGTAGATGTCAGGCTACATCTAGCTACCATAGTAGTGAACTGCAGTAGTCAACAACCTATCTGAATCCTTTGTATATAGCAATAGCTAGCTAGCCCATGCATGGCATACTGGCAATATAATTAACATTGCTGGTTTCATATGGTAGGTTGTTATAGTTGTAAACTTTTACAATTAATCTCATAGTTAGCTGTTTCATTTGTGTCTATTTCATTGCACTATGCATTAATTTTCTATATAGGAAACGTGAAAGATTATATCAACAACTGGAATAACTATGATTGCTACTAAGAATGTTTTAAAAATTGTTTCCATCTTGTTACTGTTGTTGTTATCACTCTATTTCATAACCAGTAGACATCAAAATTTAATGTACATTTATTATGATACAGATGAAAATACCAGTGATGATTTTGAAGTTATTCATACAAACGCCAAATCATATAACAACACTATTCCTAACTCAGTTGATGCAATGCCAGAATATATTCAACCTATAACACCTGAATCAGAAGTTCTCTTCCCTTATCCTAACATAACATATCTACCTCATGAGATTCTGAACTCACCATGGGCTACTGAACTGAAGGCTAAATTACAAGCAGCAAAGGTGGGTAAACAGCTAACATATGTGACAGTAAATGAAGACTTTTTCTCTGTCCTAATCAACTGGTTAAGCTATGCTAAGTTGAATGCAATACATTTACTGGAAAACTTGGTAGTAGTATGCATGGATGAGCCATCTGATAAAATACTATCCCAGAAAGGAATTCTATCTCAGTTTGTGCCAGTTACCGATATTGTTTACTCAGTCGAGGAATTGGACAAAGAGAAAATGTACAGTGCCCAGGTAATCACTAGGTTTACAGTATTGAGGATATTAAACCACTGGGGATATGATGTGTTGCAAATGGACATTGATGCTACCTTGATTAATAACATTGAACCAATACTTGATGACTTACGCGACAGTGACATCATTGTATCAAAAACAAGTGCAAAAGGCTGTCCACCACAAGCTGCTCGTAAATCCTGGAAATTCTGCCCCTGTATGGGATTAATTCTGATTAGGAGTAATGTTAATACTGGTATGTACACGATGTATGAACATATACATGTACGTAGCTATATACGTTTGGTGTGTTGTGTGTCTTGAAATTCCAATGTAAAAGATGGTTGTGTTATCAACATGGCAGGAAATAAAATGTCATGATTATCATACTGATTTAAATAGGTCTGTGTTTAGACTTGGAACATGACACTAGTTACATGACATGACAAAAAGCATAATTCTGTTTAGTATATACAGCATTGTGTTCTTTCTACAATGTGATAGTTACTAACTATGCGTGCATTTTATATAGAGAGAATGTGGCAAGCATTAGGCAGAAGTAAAGTAGAAATAGCTGCCTGTGACCAGAGCAGGTTTTCTAGTGTCCTCCTTGATTTTAACATAACATGGACACCATTTGATTATGACACAAACCATGATTACCTCAAAGCAACTTCACAAATTGAAGACCTCACAGTGATTGCCTTACCACAGGACGTGATGTGCAGGAATCAGTGTGATGCTGCAAGACTGTCATCCTACTATGTTTGGCATCCCTGGTCAACTCACCGTGGAACTGGAAAACAAAAGGTCATGGCATCTCAAACAGTTTGGAGGATTGGTGATAATTGGGATACAACACTTGAAACTGTCCAGTCAACAATGGACTGGCTGGATGAAGTGACCATATGACACTATCATATGTATATGCAGAACACATAACATAAAATTCCACAAAACTTTTACAAGGTACTGTACATAAGGGAAAAGCAAAATTAGATCAATTGTGGTTTTTACAAAAATGATGCAAAGGTGTAACAAATAAGTGTGATGACTGATTACACATTTACAAAAATGAAACGTGACCAAATCTCAGGTGTATAGCTATGTAGTCTTCACTAATAAAGACAGTGCCTAAACTGAATGTTGTAGTATGGCATATTTCTTTTTCAAAAAATACATTGGTACATAAAGACTTAGTGCCTAGTCAAAACTTCTAACCAAGAAACTTCAGTAGAAAAACTACAAGGGGCAACAATCAAATGTTCTTTTATTGTCTTAAAATACCAGTGGTTCTAAACAGTACAGTTCTGAAGGTGGAGATCAGTGAGGATGGTAGACTTAGCCCCTCCAAGGATGATGACACATCAACAAGTACGTATTAGGGATGTGAATCACCAAGCAAAACCAACAATCTCTGTCTTCAAATCAACATATTTACTGAGTAAGTTTCTCAACAGTCTTCTGAGAGATGCATAGACAATTTTCCCAGCAAAGTAATGTCAGTGAGTTACACTGCATGAGCTTGATTTCTTCTCTAGGAATGCAATGTATGATGAATACTGACATTATTTATGATTGTGAAGTCCCACAGCAGTATACAGTCTTGGTTATCTATACTATAAGTCAAATGCTTCCACCAAGGATCCAGATTATTGTTAGTATAATAACCCTAAGCTAAGATGTTCTATAAGGGGAACTTAACCTACAAACCTAGCTTGAATAAATACAATGAAAGTCACCACAAAAAGGTTACAATAATTCACTACATACACAAGCATATAAAAACACATTATTCCTTAAATCAAGCTGTTTGACAAAATCATAAAACTTCTTTGAAACCACACCAAGTGCCCCCATAACAATCCTTGACACAACCTCTCTAATTCAATTCTCAAGTCTTTGTATTTGGATATTTTCTCTTCTTCATTCTCAGGAGTCTTGAAAATAACAAGGCGAAGACATCCTGACTGCCTGGCAAACTCCTGTAAGCATTCGAGCGTTAATTGGATGGCTGCAGGTTTGAGGCTGCCTAGGTCCAGTCATGGATTTTTTCTCCTTTCTCAACCTTTTCAAACACACTTTCTGTAACAACTTTAAACAGGCTGTAGGACCAGGAGTCCTACAGCTTGTGCTGTAAAATCTTAATAAATAAAGAAATAAATAGTCTCCTGGTATAGTCTGTCAATAAAGTAGCTATATGTATTTATTTTGAGGTAAAAATTGGTCCATCCCTGGTCAGATACAATGTGGAAACAAGTCTGTTCACTATTACTAATATTGCTACCATTAACCACATTTTGCTATGTACGATGGCAAGTTATGATGCTTACAGCTACAGTTTGTATAATACATACATATACACAGGGTAATTTAACTCCTTTAACACAGGTACCACTGAAATGATAACCAGTGCTACTGCATTACACATGTTAGACAATGACATTCAGAAAATGCTTTGATAATTGCAAAGTATGTATTTTTATTATGGTAAGATACACAGGTGTCATACTGGGAAAGACACCTAGCCACTAACTAACTTTAATCTGACAAACAAATGCATACTTTGTGGGTTACTAACAAAATTCCAGGGCCCATTGTCTAAACAACTACGTGAGGCATACACTGCTAGGATTCTTCAGTGGATAAACAACCCTGAAGGAATGTTGTAATAATCACCTCAGTGGATGTACTTTGTATGCTGTAGCTGGTACGTACGTGCGCACCATACATGTAACAACTGAAACCACAGGGTAATTATTATTATTATAATAACTATATTGTGTAATTAGCAAGCTAGGCCTACCTAGGGCATATATAAGTGCTAATGTGTAGTTTACGTTAAACAAATGCTTCTCAAGTTACAAGTCAATAGTGCAAACTACATTCCATATGCATGGTATGGCACAGGTGATCATCTGCATGTGTGTGAATGGAGCATCATGCAGTGTGCCTTCGTAGGCTGCTGTATAGGATATCGTTTTACAGAAGAATGTGCAGTGAATAAGTATTGGGTATCTGTTTATACATTATATGTACAATCTATGTCAGTAATTGAGGTCTGTATAAACACATGTCATGAGGAAAACTATATCTAATCAAAAACAGCCAAGCTGTAAAAAAAGGAGTGCGGGCCTTGAAAAGGCTATGGTGAAAAAAGATGTAAAATCCAAGGTGGCGACCAAGAAATGGCTGTGATGGTAGGTTAATGGTAAAAATTTTAATAACGACAATTCAGGTGAATTTTGTGCCAATTAACCAAGCGGCACCAAATTCACCAGAATTGTCGTTATTAAAATTTTTACCATTAACCTACCATCACAGCCATTTCTTGGCCGCCACCTTGGATTTCACATCTTTTTTCACCATAGCCTTTTCAAGGGTAGCATCCTTTTTTTACAGCTTGGCTGTTTTTGATTAGATTTCACTTCTTTTTGTATTTGTATACCCTAAAGCCGGCCTATGGCCAGCTTTGGGGCTTTTTAACCTATATATTTTTCTTTACCACAGGAAAAAGAAAAAGATGAAGCAGATTTTATAAATACTTTAACTCATTCTGATTTTATCAGTAAATGTACAAATTATATATATATATATATATATAATGCACATATCAAGAGTTCATTATATTATGAACTCTTGCATATATTTATTACATGTCAATTAATCCCCACAGGATAATTTGCAGCTGATCTCTCTACTGGGTGACTTGAAATGTAGCTGAACTCTCTACAGGGTGATCTGCTTGTACGTAGATGAACTCTTTACAGGATTCTCTCTACAGGGTGACTTGACTCTAGCTGAACTCTCTGCAGGGTTATCTGTTTGTAGTTGAATTCTCTACAGGGTGATTTGTTTGCAGCTGAACTCTCTACAAGGCAACTTCTTCTAGCTGATCTGTCTACAGGGTGACTTATTTCTAGTTGGTCTCTCTACAGGGAGATTTGTTTGTAGCTGAATTCTCTACAGGGTGATTTGTTTGCAGCTGAACTCTCTACATGGTGGTTGCTTTGTAGCTGAACTCTCTAAAAGGTGACTTCTTCTAGCTGAACTCTCTACAGGGTGATCTTTTCATAGCTGAACTCTCTACAGGATGATTTGTTTGCAGCTGAACTCTCTACATGATGATTTCTTTGTAGCTGAACTCTCTGATTTGTTTGTAGCTGAAATCCCTACAGGTGATTTGTTTGTAGCTGAACTCTCTACAAGGTGATACTTCTAGGTGATCTCTCTACAGGATGACTTATTTCTAACTGAACTCCCAACAGGGTGATCTGTTCATAGCTGAACTTTCTACTGGGTGATTTGTTTGCAGCTGAACTCTCTACATGGTGGTTTCTTTGTAGCTGAACTCTCTACAAGGTAACTTCTTCTAGCTGCATTGATCTCTCTACAGGATGCCTAATACGCCCTGATATTTTTACAGGGTATATTTGTTTGTAGCTGAGTTCTCTACAGGGTGATTTGTTTGCATGCAGCTGAACTCTCTACATGGGAGTTTTATTGTAGCTGAACTCTCTACAATGTGACTTCTTCTAGCTGAACTCTCTACAGGGTGACTTGTTTCTAGCTGATCTCTCTACAGGGTGACTTGTTTCTAGCTGAACTCTCTACAGGTGATTTGTTTGCAACTGAACTCTCTACATGGTGGTTTCTTTGTAGCTGAACTCTCTACAAGGTAACTTCTTCTAGCTGATCTTTCTAAAGGGTGATTTGTTTGTAGCTGGTTTCTCTACAGGGTGATTTATTTGCAGCTGAATTCTCTACAAGGTGACTTCTTCTAGCTGAACTCTCTACAGAGTGATTGATTTTTTTTGCAGTTGAACTCTCTACATGGTGGTTGCTTGGTAGCTGAACTCTCTAAAAGGTGACTTCTTCTAGCTGAACTCTCTACAGGGTGATCTTTTCATAGCTGAACTCTCTACAGGATGATTTGTTTGCAGCTGAACTCCCTACAAGGTAACTTCTTTTAGCTAATCTTTCTACAGGTGATTTGTTTGTAGCTGAGTTCTCTACAGTGTGTTTGTTTGCAGCTGAACTCTCTACATGGTAGTTTTTTTTGTAGCTGAACTCTCTACAATGTGACTTCTTCTAGCTGAACTCTCTACAGGGTGACTTGCTTCTAGCTGATCTCTCTACAGGATGACTTGTTTCTAGCTGAACTCTCTACAGGTGATTTGTTTGCAGCTGAACTCTCGCAATCGCTGTGAGAGGTATGTTTCAATGTATGTGCTGGGTTGCACACTTTATACACATGCACTCCGGAGGCCCAGTGACTCCTTTGCGACACTCCATACCAGTTTTAGTTCCAGTACATATGAAACTATCTTCTTTATGGTAGCCTCGATGGTAGCAACTTTAAACCTTACGCAAATTTCTGTGATTGAACTGACTGTCCTGAAGACTTGACTTACTTAGTATGTATGTAACATTGTATTGTGGGTTTGTAATCTAATATTGCTCACGTGTATGTAGTGCGTCATTAAGAATAGTGTGAACACGTTGTCGCTGTATTGTTCTACGGTCGGTATCCTTCGCGTATCGAGTTTGATGCTGTAACCAGGATACCTTCTTCTACAGGTAAACCCGCTATCCCAGTCATTGGTGCTGTGACCAGGATACCTTCTTCTACAGGTAAACCCGCTATCCCAGTCATTGGTGCTGTGACCGAAACCGACCGGACTAAGCAGTTTATTGACACTAAATCAAATGGAAGAGATTCAGCGACTTCGTGTTAAACGACGTGGCCTCAAGGGCAGCATAACGAAATTATTGGCTAAAGTTGACGAAGCACTTACCGCCGAATTGGAGAGAGTGAGCGTTGAATCCACGCCGGAATTGCGGAGAATATTAGTAGCCACTACAGTCGAACAGCTCAGAGTGAAACATGAACAGATAATCAAACTTGACAGCACTATTGCAGAGATGATTCAGAAGGAAGATGAGCTTGAATCAGAGATATGTGATGCAGATACCTACCAGACCAATCTAGAACAACAAATAGCTGTCCTAACCGAATTCACGAAGAAAGCCAATCAACCACCAGCTGTGTCACGTCCCACCCACCCTCCCAAACCTGATGACAGCCCACCAACATTAGTTTCGGCACAAACTACTACTCTCCCTTCATCAACTGAGGCAGCAGGAGACTCCTTGCCAGAAACCGAGGTGAACAAGAAACTGCTCCATTCCAGCAGTGATCCGACACACGTGAGTGACGTAATATCTCATGACATACCTACACGTAGTAATAAAGATACGCACATGAATTACAGCAGGCTTCCCAAACTGCATTTGCCTACATTGATGGGAACCCCTTACAATGGCAGACCTTTTGGGATTCGTTCTCTGCAGCAGTGGACTCTAACCCGTGCCTTACAGGAATCCAGAAATTCAACTATCTGCGCGCTCAGCTACAAGGGGATGCATCCCACGTTATCAGCGGCTTCCCACTATCTGATACCAATTATGTTCACTCACTGGAATTATTGAGGGAAAGGTTTGGGCAGCAATATAAACTAGTGGATGCCCATATGGATGCACTATTGAATGTATCACCACCATCTAACACTTTAACCAGCCTACAGACATTCTATGACACATTACAGAGCCACATTAGAGCACTGTCAGCATTGGGCAAACCATCTCAGTCGTATGGCTCCCTTTTAACCACTGCTATTTTGGGCAAATTACCACCTGACATTAAAATGCACATGGCTCGTGACCACTACAATACTGAGTGGACAATTGATGAACTATTGACCAGGGTTTTAAGAGAGATGCAAATCTTTGAAGCTGGCCTACCAGTTGGCCGCAAACATTCAAACACGCGAGCCAGTACCATTCCTACCACAGCCTCCTTTTACACAGCTACTAACAAAATGCCACAGACTCGTGATAAATGTAGGAGAGATCCAACATGTGCATTCTGCAAGGGGATGCACAAAACCACCTCATGTACCTCAGTCACATGCCCTAAAGAGCGACTCGCCATTGTAAAGAGTGCTGGTCTGTGCTTTAATTGCCTGGCACGGCATAAAGTATCTGAATGTACATCCAAGTTTAGCTGCCGAGAGTGTCATAAGAAACACCACACAATTCTCTGTCATGCGTTCACTACCAACATAAGGCCAACTCAACACGATGAAGTACAGCCAGAAGCAGTTTTACCTCCTACAAATTCAGCAACTACAGCTCCCACTAACTCAACTTTGACGTCTACAAACCCTACCTTAGCTGCTTCCACTAGTTCACTTACCACAATGACCCCTCCACCATTGTCCGCACTTCACACTAGTGTTTGCCTCCTTAAAACTGCCATTGCGGACATATCAGGAGACTCAACTACCATTGAAGGCCACATTCTCTTTGATGAAGGGGCCCAACGCTCATTCATTACTCAAGAGTTAGCTAACATGCTGCAACTGACACCAACCCGTCATGAGCTCATCACAGTGTCATCATTTGGGGCACAGGTCTCCACGCCTACTAGGTTTGCTGTGACATCAATCTCCATTCATATATTGAATGGTGGCCAGATACCTATCTCAGTCCTGATCGTACCCAAGCTAACTGCACCTGTTCGAAACTCCATTCGAACCCATCTTGATCGATTTCCCTATCTCCGAGGACTTACATTGGCTCATCCAATCACTAGTGATGAGAATTTTCACATATCAGTACTTGTAGGTGCAGATTATTATTGGCAATTCATCCAGGACCATGTGGTACGTGGTGATGGACCAACTGCTGTCCAATCCAGATTGGGGTACTTACTCTCTGGCCCACTTCCTTCACCACAACTGGCTGACACAACCAGTCTTCATGTGTCCATTTTGTCCTGCACTACAGAGGGTGCTACGCCCAGCAGGTTCTGGAATATGGAGTCCACAGGAACTACATGCGTTACGGAGACATCAGATGCTGATTTTTTACATAAGTATATGGCCACCAAGATAACAGTACAACCAGACGGGGCCTATAGCCTCAAGTTTCCTTGGAAGGATTCCCATCCTCCCCTTCCCTCCAACTACACTGTTTGTTATAGAAGAACCAGATCCATGGTTTATCGGCTGGCAAAAATACCAAAACTTCTAAGGATGTATGATGCCATCATCAAGGAACAAGGGACTAGAGGATTCATTGAGAGAGTAAACGATAACTGTGAAAGAGGTTCTGTCCATTACATCCCACATCATCCTATCCGTAAAGAATCCTCAACAACCCCAATCCGCATTGTTTTCGACTGCAGTTGTAAACCATCTGTAGATTCACCTAGCTTGAATGACTGTTTACATCCCGGTCCACCATCTGTCAATGATCTCTGTTCCATTCTTGTTAGATTCCGACAGCACAATGTTGCCTTCTCATCAGACATAGAAAAGGCTTTTCTACATGTCCGCTTGAACGAAGAAGACAGAGATTTTACTCGTTTTCTGTGGCTCTCGGATCCGTGTGATGTAAACAGTCCCCTCATTGCCTTTAGATTCCGGGTTGTGTTGTTCGGGGCCACCTGTTCTCCATTTATGCTGCAGGCCACACTTACCTATCATTTGACTCGTAATGGTTCAAGTATCTCTCAGGATCTTCTTCGTAACCTATATGTCGACAATGTAGTCTCTGGCTGCCAGACAGAAACTGCTTCTTTAGATTACTTTGTACAATCAAGATCAATCTTAAATACTGCCAACTTCAATCTGCGATCCTGGGCCTCCAACAATACCCAGCTGATGAACACTGCCAAACAACACCAGGCTGCCGAAACAAACAATCCAGTAAAGGTCCTTGGCTTGTGGTGGGACACCCATTCAGATTTAATCTACTCGTCCCCCAAGCCTATTGCTTCACTCACCCCTACAACAACCAAACGAGACATACTAAAATGGGCTTCTACAATCTTTGACCCTTTGGGACTTATCTCACCCGTGACCATCTCTGCTAAATTGTTCCTTCAAACTCTATGGCAACAACACATCAATTGGGATACCAATCTGAGTGAGGAATTTAATAAAACATGGAATCAAATTTCCCGTGATATAGTACAAGCCACAGCACTACCATTTCCTAGACAGTGCGCCTCCTCACCATCAACATCGGAGCCAACCTTGCACATTTTCGCGGATGCCAGCCCTCGGGCATATGGTGCAGCTGTATATCTGCAACAAGGGACCAATTGCACACTAGTAATGTCCAAGTTTAGAGCTGCGCCGCTTAAGAAGCATTCTTTGCCAAGGCTAGAAGTGATGGCAGCTGTTGTTGCTGCACGGTTGTGCTCATTTGTTAAAACATCACTCAACACCATCACTAATCTTGTCCTATGGTCCGACAGTCAAATTGTCCTCTCATGGATATTCAGTGAGAAAAAGCTGAAACCCTTTGTCAGCAATCGAGTAGCTGAAATATGCTCCGTCTCAACCACGTGGAGGTATTGTCCATCGGTGGATAATCCAGCAGACCTTCTCACCAGGGGCATCACATATGACCAACTACATAATTCCACCCAGTGGACCCATGGACCGTCATGGCTAAGCTCACCTTCACAATGGCCAACGTGGCATCGGCTAGAAGTTCTGCATGTCCAAGGAGCAGCAGAAGAACTAGAAACAGCAGAACAAACAGCTGCTGTCAATGTCACCACAACAGCTCCACTTGGCATTCTGAAGGTCATTGATATTACCAAATTCAGTAGTCTCTACAAGCTCATGGCAGTTACCGCTTATTCACATCGATTCATCCACAACTGTAGACAGAACTCCACATCAAGGTTGACAGGACCACTAACAGCATCAGAATTAGCATGAGCTAACCTAGATTGGATACACCAAGTACAGTGCTTAACATTCCATGACGAAATTGCAACCTTGAAACTGAAGAGCCGCCATTTACCCTTAATACGCCAATTGAGGCTATTTCTTGACAATGATGACCTACTACGTTGTGGTGGGCGCATACATAATGCACCCCTTACAGAACTAGCAAGATTCCCATATCTTCTCATCACTACTTCACAGAGCTTGTCATCAGGAATGCTCACAAAACAAACCTTCACAGTGGAGTTAATACAACCCTTGCAATTGTACGGCAGACATACTGGATTCCATCAGCTCGTCAGCGTATCAAGACCATATTAAGGAAATGTGTCATCTGCAGAAAAACATCTGGGAAACCCTATGTCATGCCAGAACCACCTCCACTCGTGAAGTCGAGAGTCAACCAAACAGATCCCTTCCAAGTAACTGGGGTTGATTTTACTGGGGCACTATTCGTACGGACACCAAGTGGTGAACGTAAAGTGTACATATGTCTGTTCACTTGTGCCGTTTCTCGTGCAGTTCACCTCGAAATTGTTACTGACCTAACTATGGAAAGCTTCCTTTATGCATTTCGTCGATTCGCAGGGAGACGCTCTGTACCTCGGCTTTTACTGTCAGACAATGGCTCTACCTTCATAGCGGCTGCGGAGGAACTGAAGACTCTGTTTCAATCTGTGGAACTGGCAGAAACCCTCGCACGGAAAGGTACTGAATGGAAATTTATCCCAAAACATGCCCCTTGGTTTGGGGGCTTTTGGGAGCGCCTCATAGGCTTGACAAAGACCACTTTAAAGAAGACCTTGGGCAGGACACATGCTACACTGGAAAGCCTCCAAACGATTGTGGTCGAAATTGAAGCAATCCTCAATGACCGCCCTCTGACCTATGTGTCGTCCGATGCCAGAGATCCCGAGCCAATAACCCCATCACAACTGCTCCGTGGTAGAAGGATTGTTGCACTACCGCATTCAACTACTGAAGATGAAATCCAGGATCCTGACTTTGGAGACCATTCAGAGATTAGAGGCAGAGCTAAGAAACAAGCTCATATCATCAAACACTTTCAGAGCCGCTGGAAGAGTGAGTACCTCACAGCTTTGAGAGAAGCACACCGAGCATGTGGCAGTAACACTCAACAAGTTAAGACGGGGGATGTTGTTTTAATCCACGACGACACACCAAGAATCAACTGGAGAATAGCAGTGATTGAATCTGTAAACAAGGGGGGAGACGGAATAATCCGTTCTGCAAACATTCGTACCACAACTGGGAAAACAAATCGTCCCATCACTCATTTATATCCCCTTGAGTTGACTGCAGAGGAAACAAGCACACATGTGCAGAGTGACCAAAATCTGGGACAACCTGCAACTAACGTTCCTGTTCATCGGCCAGTACGAGATGCAGCCAAGAGAGGGCAGTGCCAGATGAGACAATGGATTGATCTTCTACGTGCCCCCCCCCCCCCCCCGGAAGATGTCCTGAAGACTTGACTTACTTAGTATGTATGTAACAGTAACATTGTATTGTGGGTTTGTAATCTAATATTGCTCACGTGTATGTAGTGCGTCATCAAGAATAGTGTGAACACGTTGTCGCTGTATTGTTCTACGGTCGGTATCCTTCGCGTATCGAGTTTGATGCTGTAACCAGGATACCTTCTTCTACAGGTAAACCCGCTATCCCAGTCACTGACACGCGCGCTATTTGGAATCTTGAAAGTTTTTGGAATCACATGGTCAACTTTATAATTACCACAGCTAAAGGTAGTGTATACTACATCACTGCTACACAGGCCCTAATTCCTGCTGAAGTATAGAAAATATGTACGATGATGGCTAGATATGACCTTATGTGCACTACGCAGCAAAGCTACGGCTTCAGGTTTCACAGTGGTTTAGGGCAAAAGTATTGAGTATAAATCTTCCCTAAGTGGAATAACTCACCATGGCACAAGTATGTTATGTACTTTTTACCTAAGTACTATATCTTTCAATGATTCCTTCAATTCGTATTAGCATTAAAATATTTTTCTGAGCATATATAGAATGTATATGTTTTTGTCCTCATAAATTGGTGGATGTATTATTTTTGATGATGTAATAAAGTGCCATGCCTTAGTGCACACAAGGTCTATAGGAGATACTGAGAAACTATAATAACAGCCTGTACTTGGGTGTTAAATTATGGGATATTATATTTTATGTTTTAAAAGATACAAGAAACGGCCCTAAAGGCATGCCCATTCAGCACACTGTAACACTATGCTAAGATATGTTCTATTTAAAAGGTTTTGCCTATACCTACACCTACAAACAGAACCTACAGCACAGAATAGAGCGATGAGAGCCTAGGTAAATTACAAACAGTGGACACCCTGGACTCAGCAAGTACGTGGTCAGCTGGAACAGGGAATGCAGGGTGTTCAGAGCTTGACATCTGGAGCCACGGATACACATGATTGAAGACTTGAGCAATAACTAACCAATGCTTCTTTGTATTAACTGTTTGGGAGGCTCCCCTACTAGTCTTTTGCGATAAAGCTCACTAAAGTCCCTAGTAAGAGAAGAGACACGCAAATAAGAGTAAATGAAAAGGACACAACCTGTGCAGGCCTGGTACACAAGGCCTATGATATATCTACAGTGTATATATTGGCTTGAAAGTGAGCCATGCAAATGGGCTGATGTACTGGTATATTGTTAATTGGTTCAAAGATGTATCATGTAGGGAATTTTTTGACTGAAGCTTTAAGACTACAGCTTCTTATTTTGTTGTGAGTTAAGTATAATCTATTTTCAACTTTTCTTCAAGGTTATACACTATCGTAACCTCTAAAGCCTGTAACAAGCTGTAAGCTCAATTTCATTCTTATTTTTGTGTATACAGTAAGTATGTTGTAAATTTCTAGAGCAAAGTACTTCTATAGGTTCAGTAAAGCATGATATGTCGTATGCAAGCCCTATTGTTAGCTTGCAAGCCAATGTTTGGCCCTTCTTAGGCTCCACCTCATTGTTGACAAGTGTAGTCCACCAGCCAGATATATTTCAACCAGGTACATGCTATATAGCCAGCCAAAGAGTGGCTACGTAGTGTGTTATGTATAATTATACTATAGCTAGTCCTACCCCAGGAGAATTATGCCTGCGATGACTCTCATGTAGCACACAGATGATTCCTAGTTCTGGTTAACCAGGTATAGGCATGTGGTAGCTGAAGGCATTGTCTTTTGTGTGACAGTGTGTGTGTGTGTGCGTGCGTGCACATGTGTGCGCACGCTGTGTGCGCACGAGCGTGTTAGGCTTTGCTTTGTTAGTGTAGTCAAGAGTCCATAATATTATGGACTCTTGGTGTAGTGTAAAGGCTGACTAAGAAGTTGATAGGAATGCATTCTATTACATGAATATTTTACTGATGTGGACAATCTAATTAGCCATAGTGTACCCACTGCTTTCATTGACCACTAGCTATATGACTGCGCATAGCTATGATCATTTTATCATGTCTGAGGTCATTACTCTATATAAAAATATATTTTCATGCTCATATATTTACCAACTGCATGCATGCACAGATTGCCCACAATCACATTTGCTGTGTGTTTCTTCCGATTCTTTGCAGCTAACAACGAGTAGGGATGCGGCGATTATGCCAGCATAATGTTGGGCATAATAGGTATGTGTGGAAATCAGGAATTATGCTAGCATTTTGAGGTGATTATAAAATTTTAACAGTAAAAAAAATCTGCAGAATGCACAATTCCGTTAAAAAAGATCGAGATACTCTAATAGAGCAGTCAGAATCTCTAATAGAACAGTCACTGAATATTATTTACTCTAATAAAGCAGTCATATTAAAGTCAAATACTCTAATTCAGCAACCATCTAAAGAATTCAAGACTATTTGAAGCTTAAACATCAATGAAAATAGTCTGATACAGCAATAAACTGGCATTATTAGCCAATTGTGGTGGCATAATTTTGGGAATAATGGGCAATTCTCAAAAGCATAATAGGTGATTTTTTGAGCACTGCTCAAAAGCATAATGCTCAATTTTTGGAGCATAATAGCCTCATGCCTAACAACGAGGAAGATTGAAGGAAGCCGGCTATGACACTAGCTTAGTTAAATATTCTGCATATTGTTACTCATAAGAAAGGGGCCTAAACAGACAGAGAAAGAAAGAAGATTTTAACTTTTTCTCCATTACTGACTGCATTTTTACCGGCTATATGACTGTATGCTTCACTGGGTAGCTAGATTCTTCCTGTTGACATGTAGCTAGCACTGCAATCACCCTTGACTGCAATCCATTTTATTTCTTCGATCCAGATCTTTTGGAAAGTATAAAAACTCAATCCACTTCCTTTCGCACATAGATTAGAACAACTCACAGCACAACACTCCCCGCGTCCGGCCTAGTTTGGCATCTGGCAGAGCAGCGGTAACACGTGTCTTAAATTAGTGAGAGCTAGGCACTTAGAAATAATTACCATACCCTCTGATTAGCTCTGTAGCGATACTAACAACAGCCCGTTTATGATAACGATACTTAACACAACCAATGCAAAATATATAATTCACAAAAATATAGTCCACAAAATAAAACACTAAAATCATTGAATATACCAAATGATTTATTGAATATACCAAATACTTCATTGAACATATCAAATAATTCATTGAATGTACCAAATAATTCATTGCACATACCAAATAATTCATTGCACATACCAAATAATTCATTGCACATACCAAAGAATTCATTGCACATACCAAATAATTCATTGCACATACCAAATAGTTCATTGCACATACCAAATAATTCATTGCACATACCAAATAATTCATTGAACATACCAAATAATTCATTGAACATACCAAATAATTCATTGAACATATCAAAAAATCATTTTGAAACAAATGGCCTACCATAATGCTCCACATATCTGCTTTTCTTACACTCCATTAGTAAAAACAATTACGTACTACAGTTGTAATCTTTGTGGTGAGGACTTTTACAGTTTCTTCAACTTTAATACCATATAGCCGGAAAGTTTGGAGGGGGAAAACTTTGGCGAATTTGTCGAGATAGGATTTTGGCGAGAACAAAGTTTGGTGAATTTGTTGAGCTAATACAAATGTTTATTGGACAAACGATTTGGCGGGTTTTAGTTTGGCGAAACATCATTTACTCGCCAAATTCGCCAAACTTTCCGGCTATACGGTACAATCCATGTTTTTGACTTAGCACAGATGTGTGTAATATAATTATCATGATAGTACAATACAATTGTATACTACCATTATCTCAATAATAATAATATTGTTATTCACTATCGCAATGATCGATAAACACAACTATTGCTCAGCTCTACTGAACTCGATGGTTTTAAACGCAATATGCTGTGTGGTGGGCATTAAATAGAACCTTTGAGTGAGCAATTTCTAGCATGCCTATAAATATTAACATTTAGCATGTTATCAAAATCTGTTCAGTGTAAAAGTAGGAATTTTCCAGGGCCATGTTATAGAACTGTCATTCGTATCTCTGTTTGCTATCTATTATTGCTTGGACCCCTTCAATGCAGTTATACACTGTTATCAGGGGCATAGCCAGGGGGGGTTCAAAGGGTTCGGACAAACCCCCTTTTCAGAGTTAAGTTTTTTAAATCGTGATACTGGTTAACTAGAACTGAATTAACTTACACAAATCCACTGAAATGGGTAGCTACAGGTCTTCAGGCAGAGGAATTCAAGTACCTCTACTCGCTATTGTGAATGAATTTATAAGAATACACATGTTTACACGTGTACACGTGTTTACATGTGCACACCTACGAAATTCTATACTTAGGGCAGAACCCCCCTTTTGGAAATCCTGCCTACGCCCCTGATTAAGGTATCTAAATGCTGTATATTAGAAAAAAGTCTTTGTGGAAGTCTAGGACTAAACCAACTATTCAACTCACAATGAAATTTTTGTCCAATCCTAACATACTATACTGTATTAACATTCAATTCCATGTCTTCTGTAGAAGTGCACCATGTCACATATGATTTCAGATTCTTTATGACCCTGATAAAACATACAAATAACACATATGGATATGGTGAAAATGAAAGTGTGTATAGAACCTGTGTGCAGTAAAAGTGCAGCTGTCAGTAGGGGGTTAACTCTCCTTGGATGCTTTAGCACATTTTTGGGTTCTAGATGTGAGTATACTTCACTGACAGTGTGGCCAATCTTTTTTGCTCTCTTAATTTCTCTATAATGTTTCAAATGTTTACTGCCTAGCTTAAAATGGTTGTTTCAGCAACACTGACTTCCATACATAACCCTATTCAGTAATGTTATCTTTGTCTAGTAGAGTGTGTGTTCGTGTGTGTGTGTGTGTGTGTGCGTGCGTGCGTGTGTGTGTGTGTAGCATAGCCAAGTGGTTATGGGTTCCAGGTTCGATTCCCAGCTGGTGTTGTTGTTTC
Source organism: Dysidea avara (assembly GCF_963678975.1). Lineage (NCBI taxonomy): Eukaryota > Metazoa > Porifera > Demospongiae > Dictyoceratida > Dysideidae > Dysidea > Dysidea avara. The sequence goes on from NC_089276.1 coordinate 10,695,312, forward strand.
CTTGAGCAAGAAACTTTACTCATATTGCTCCAGTCTACCCAGCTGTTAAAATGGGGACCTGGTGGCCTGGTGCCAACTGGGGGAAGCAGCCCACTCAGCTGTAACATCAATGGGTACCTGGGGAAGCAAATGCTCAACTTTAAATGTCTCATAGAGCACTTGAATGTCCAGGTGGGACTTCGGGGGACCACACCTTCACCTGTGAGACATGGTACAGCCTCCTGTGGGTTACTAGTCCTGCCCCAGGAGGGCATACCTGCACTGACTCATAGCGCACAGGTGCCCCAGCTGCTGGCACTGGGAAGTGTGACTGCATAGTGGCTGAAGACCTTCCTTCAAAGTTATTGCTTTGCTTTTGTGTGTGTGTGTGTACTGTGCCGGAATTGGGGCTGATGCTTCTGTGTTGTCTCCAATCACTGTAGAGGGGGGCGTTTAACTCAGTAAATTGCTATTGTTATGCCCATCAGATCATGTCTGCAATAAGCTCTATGAAGTAAACTTGTTGACTTACTATAGGATTAAACTTAATTTATGTGATAGAAGTTACTAGTGAAGTTGAAGAAGTTGTTAATGTGTCAAAGAACCGTTCTTTTAGAGATTTAGTGCCCCAACATAACCAGTGGCATATCTAGGGGTGGGCCTGTGCCCTACCAAAGAATTTTGGTACCATACCAGAGGTACATGTACTGTAATTTGCATTTTTCGTTGATAAAGTTGAAAAATAGTTTTCGTATACAAAACCTGTACGAAAGTTTCTTACACGAAAATTTTTACATAAGATCGAACTACTCTAATAGAGCAGTCATTCACGTAAATCATACGACAATATTTTTACACAAAACTTTCATCATGAAAATTTTTTGCATGAAAATAAAGTGAATTACGGTATTCATGTGTGAGATTGAGATACTCTAATAGAGAAGTTAATCACTCTAATAAAGTAGTCACACTATTCAGAAAAGCATGCAGTGTAGCAAACTATGAGGCTATAAAAAATAATGATTATTATATGTAGTTTATCATAATGGGTTCTTACATAAGCACCTTTTGGTAGACATTCCAGTATCCGAGATTTTTAAATAAAAAAATTCTCCGTATATTCCCCAATAAAACCCTGGCACAAAATGACAACTCGTGCTTAACTTGGGATTGCTCCGTCGTCCGAGCTCCAATGAGGATGAAAATCGCTGTGGGGTTTGTCCACACGCTGATCATCATGAAAATCTTAGTTTAATCGTGCGCGTTACATATAAGTAAGTTCTGTGTTGTTTTGTAATCTTTTCAAGCCTTGTAATGTATGTAGAATACTTTAAGACTTAAAAAACGTACTGTCGGGTGGAAGGTAGTCACTGGTACTTACTTTAAAGTGCGTAGTTACTTCACTCGGGTTAGCGATTTTCAGCTCCAGAGCAATTTTCTGATGGCTGTGTCATCAGCTCAAACGTATAAATCACTTCAAAGTCGGCATAACAATGCCATAATCGAAACCACAACTCCACCTTAGGTATTGTTGCATCATTGTGGCACCTCCACTTTAGTTGTTTACCTTTCTAAGTTTCAACTTGAGATATAGCCACTTGCCTATCAGTATACACCATTGAGTGTGCAGTAGGTGAAACATATTTGCTCACCACAAACCATACAAAGATCGCAGAGATCAATAAGACCTGAAGTTACTGTCATTACATGTACAAACTTGCAGCTAGAAGCAACTGCAGTTTGAAGATAGTCCAGATTGCTAGATGGCTTCCTGATTCAATTGTGCCATTTTCCCCTTTAAAATGTATGGGAAGCCCCAGAGAAAAAAAAAAGTACTTTTTTTCAGTTTTTAAGCACTGTGCATGCCAAGGCAGTATATATTTCTGAGATCGGCAATCAATACTCTATCTATTGAGCATATAAAAAGCCTGTTTTCCCAAAATTTAAAAATCGGGCTGGAATGCCTACTTTTGGGTTGTTATATATCTGCCATTACAACTGGGCTCCCCACAGGTGTTAAATTACACTCTTGTAGACTGTTCCATTATACTCATAGGGTTTTTCTGTACACACATAGGGTGTTTACAAACACCCCACTTTGAAAAATCTTCTCTGAATACTCTGTGCCACAAAGGTCTTGGATAATAGTATGTGAGAACTGTTAATACAACAAATATATAGCTAGAACTGCAGCTAACCCAGTACAATGCTTGAAATGTGTAATACTATTAACTTACATACTGCAATTCTATCAAGATTTAATGATGATTTTCCTTGTCTCTCATAGATTTTGGATTTGTAGATGTAAAGTAAAAAAAAAAAGTCACTTTTGATTGTGGGTTTTAAACAAAGGAAGGCAAGATTACTGAAGGAGTGAAGAAACACAAAATGTCATAAGAAGTAATTTCAAAATTATGTTTATTTTTATCTCAATAATTAACCCCAAAGTGTGTGAGTGCCTACTTCAACGTGTTGTAGCATTACACTCTAACAGTGTGGCATTACACTCTAACAGTGTTTATTATAGACCGATGGCGGATCCAGGATGGGGAATTTGGGGCAAATGCCCCCCCTCACCTTGTGAGGAGCCAGGCATATACTTCTGATTAAAATAGCTAGCTACTAAATTTTATGTCAGGCCAAGATCAGTTTATAAAAATAAGCACATTTTATTAGCATTCATTACAAATTCACTTGAAACTAAAGCGAACCAGTTAAAATAGCTCTGAAATTTGTCACCCAGCACATTCGTGCGTACTAAGCGCCTCTAAAAACAATTATCGTGTTACTGTTTTAAAAGACATTCAGAGCCTTTAAACAGTTTTTAAGACTTCACAACCATCTGAAAAGACCAAAAGTGGCAAATACAACAGTGGGAGGTGATCATTTGCTGCTTCAAAAATGTAGCACTGAACTAGAGAATCTGGCTCTCCCCAACCACTTACAACTTGGCCTGTTTGTGCCCCTCCCCTTGCCAGTTCCTGGATCCGCCCCTGTAGACACCCCAAATTGTAACACTCTATGGGTGTACATAAGCACCTTTTGAGGTGTAGGTGTATATAATAGGAATGCACACTATATCCAGAAATCATCAGATTTCTTTGATGTTATACTGTTATCCTCTTCTCTTATACAGGGAATCAAGCAAGCTGTGATAGTGTGATTGAATTTTGCCAAAAAACCTTTGATTGTGGGATTCAATTTTAATGCTTCAATAGTAGTTGTTGTTGTTGTTGTTGTTTTTTGTTTTTTTTTTTAACTTTTGTAAATGTAGCAATTAAAGAAACATAATAAACACTAGTTCTTAAAATTACTATTTAAGCAAAAGTAAAATCAAACTACTGTTTGATGTATTAAAATTGAATCCCACAATCACAGCTTGTTTGGCAAAATTCAATCCCACAATCACAGCTTGGTTCCCTATATAAGAGAAGGGTATAGCAACTAAATAATTATTTTGCCAAGTCTGCATGCTAAAGTAGAACATATTAGTTATACCACGGGCACTCGTGCTTTGCCTGTATATACGCACTCGTGCCCGTGGTATATATAACTATTACATATAACGCCTCCAGTGGGGGTGAAATAGCAAGAGTTCATAATATAAGTAAGGGGGAGAGTATTCAGCTTCCAATGAGCCTTATCCGAAATTACGTCACAGACATAAAAATGGCCGCTGTAGTGTGGGGACATTTGTATGGGCGACTATGGGACGAAAATTTTTAAACGGCAATATCTCAGCCAAGAAGGAAAATATCGAACTGTAACTAGCAGGTATGGCTATAAGACATTACAATAAGTACGTAAAAGTGATTTTCGGTTGATTTTCAAAACAACGCTAGATTCCTATTCTTTCAGCAAATTTGTCACCATACCTGTTGGTTAGAGCTCGATATCTTCCGCCTTGGCTGAGATATTGCCGTTCAAAAAATTTCTCCCCATAGTCGCCCATACAAATTTTACGAACGTCCCCACACTACAGCGGCCATTTTTATGTCTGTGACGTAATTTCGGATAAGGCTCATATAGCCTGTACAAAATCGTTGTGTTAAGCTCAGTCAAATTTACCTTTGATCAAATTAATACTTCTTCTGGTGATAGAAAACTGTTGATTGGTGCTTATTTGTGTTGACTCTAAGGCTTTAATCTGTGAACAGGCTTAATGTGTTACTTGACTCAGTGATTTTCCTGGATGTATTCCAGTTACTGTAGACACTCTCTCCCTTACTTGTATTATGAACTAGAACATCCCATTTTTGACAGTGAGTGATACAATATATAGTTGGTGAGCAGGTTGTTACCTTTTTCATTGCTTTTGTGCTTGCCAAACTAGAGAGTCTACAGAGGTAGGTACACCACTGAGCAAAATACTTATTTCTTTGAATCTTTTAATTTAGTGGTTTTTATGGAATCTCTATGTATTTTGTATTATTAACATATATCATGTAAGAGTTGTTTTTTTTTCTATTTTAGACACCAGAAAAAAAAAGTTGGTAATTTAGATCAAACTGTGTGCGCAACAAGTCTGTGTGTTCCAAGTCATTCACACCTATAGTAACTTAAAGAATAAGTGCTTTGCATCAGATAAAGTAAAGTATAGGAAGGTTTATCAGTAATCGTTAGATATGTATTGCTAGAGAGTGTACATTATGGGGTCATAATAATATTATGTAATTGCATTTTTCTACTGTAACTTAGTCACCCAACATCATGAAATAGGTGTAATCAATTAAGCCTGCCTACCTATGCTGTTCCCTTGATAATATTACTAAGCAAATATGGCTGCACAGGTGACTGAACGGTTTATGTATAGTGATGCAATGAAACCTTGATTTTGCCATAGTTACCTACTACTACATCATCCCAGTACTCTATGGATACACTTCAGTTATTTGTGCTCTTAACATGATGTATATAGTATATATAGCTTTAGCATCTTTAGTACTGAATGCTCAGAAGTTGACGTGTATGGTATGAAGCTCTAGGGAGTAAACTTGTTGACTTATAAGGTTAATGATTTTGATGCAAATGCAATAGAAGAAGTTGGTAATAAAGTTGAACTGTGTTCCAGCAAAACACTTGTTTTTAGAATCGTTTTAGTGTATTATATTTGTATTCTTATGAACAGTGTTTTTTTCTATTTTAGACACCAGAAAAAATTTAGTTGATAATTTACACAGTTTAGGGATCAAAGGAACATGTCTCCAACTATAGTATGTTTCTTTGTTGGCATCACCTAAAGTTCTGCTATGTGATTTTTCTGCTTTAGATTAAAACTGGTCTGCTAGTACTAATTGCAATCATATGATCCATTATTTATCAGCTCCCACAATGGATACTCTTTTTTTGACAGGAATTAACAATCTACCAGTACTGAGGTTAATGGCCCAATAAAAATACATCACATGGGAATGGCTGCAGTATTAGCACTAGTGAGTACTTTATAAAATTCCATGATCATCTCAGATATAGTGTATAGCTGGTATCTGAGAATTGCTGGATCACTTAAGACAGCTGTATATGGTTCAGCTTGAGGCACAATTGATAGTCTGACTGGATCACTCACAATACAGACCTTCATGGTGTGACAGGAAACATGAACAAATAGCTTACTAGCCATCTAATTAAACTGCATCATCAAAGTTGCTCAGTGCTTTAGTGCATTACAAATGTTATTTGTCGTAGCAATAAAAATGTTTTTGTGCAATTCACACTACATATGAAGCCTGCTAATACAGCGAGTCAGAATCGTGACACTAAAAATGCAGAATAAAATCCCAGACTTATAGCTAGTGGTGACTATAAACATGCAGTCTAGGTATGTGTGCCAAAAGAGCCACAGCGGCTATAGGATCCAGAATCTCTTTTACGTCCATCCTTAACACATTGACTTCTTACCTCTTATTAGAATTGTTATCCCAGTAAGGACCAGTCAGAAAACTAAAACTACAGCGTTTAACATATATATTGACTTTTTACCTTTTATTAGAGTTTTTCTCCTAATCAGCTTGAGAAAACTAAAACTATTTGGTCTTAGTCATCCAGTAGACTACCCCATTTGAGATAAGTTTCATTTTTGTTAGCAAAAGTAGCTACAACATCTGGCAGTGTATATGTTACCAAACATAAGTCATGCTATGCTAGTTCAATTGATTTCTTTGACATGTAGATAATAGGGCTGCTGAGCATCGTTTGGTTCTTCTAATGTGGAGCATAATGGGACACAACTGGGAAAAATAGGGGAAATTTGGGAGCATTGCTCAAAAGCATAATAGGCTCAGGCCTAATAAGCTTCAGCAACAGCCACATTCAAATAGGTACCTTTGATGTGTGCACACACTACAGCACAAAACAGCTCATACTACACCCATTTGTTTTGTATCTGATTTGTAAACACTCCACCGTCTGGGCTTCATTTTTTGGAAGTCAATTATACTCATGTTTACAGAGCATATACACCTCATTGTGTGTATGCAGTGTGTGTACAACTACTACACATAAACACGATCCTACAACAGACTTTTACGTTTGAGCATAAGGTGCACTGGATCACAATGAACAGCAAAGAAATTTTGTAAACACCCCCAAATTCACAAGCACATGTCCATCAAAACTTCATGCATGCAGCAATGTATGCACTAGTTTAGTCAAAAATTTAAAAAGTGGTTATAACGAACAATATATGTGGCCCAATGTGGGGTACCCATGTATACTTAGTATTACACAGAATAATTATGTTGTATCCTTAGCAAGTTACTAACTCAGTCATTGAATATTACGATTGGTCATTCTACAAAGGAGTGGTCACTTTTGAAAGGATTTATTTAGCTCATATTCATTTTACTATATACACTTTTGGTTATTGGCAAAAACGTTCATGTCATTAGGACACTCATACTCAAATTTCTTCAGTTATTGTACTTGGTGCCATGCTAATGTACAGAAAAGCCCTGAAAATATCGTACACTAAAATTACCACTCTACCGACTTCTTCTGCTTGTAGCTATCTCTTGATAGGAGCCATCAATAGATTTAGGGTTTGCACTAACATGATTCTAAGATTGGAAATCCCTACTAACAGTGAAAAAATCAGGCCCGTAGCCTTAGGGATTGTCAAGTTATGCTTGTCTTAGGGCATCAGGCAGGCATGCAGATAGTTAATCAGTCAATAAAAAATTCTGCTATTAAAAGAGAAAATAAAATTCCATAGCAACTTGTCAGAAGTGTAGTTTGGCCACTCTGTAGACACTTTTGGGTTTGCTTTATACTTCACCAATACTGCAAAGGTACTATGAAAGTATTGCAAGACTGGTTTTGGGGTGATATTTTTGACCAATAAAGCCCAAACCTTCACGATCCCTAATATACATTGCTATCGTACTACTGTATGATAACAAAATTAATGTGCAGTATATATAGGCAATATATGATTTGTATGGTAAGATTGGCCCAAGCTTTATTAGCCATTTCACTGGTTCCTAGTTGGATAGCATCTAATGGTCAACCCTACAAGAAAACATGCTGTTTAAATGTGACCTTTTCACACACAAATTTTTGACCAACTATTATAAACTTTAATACTTCTATATCATTACCTTTAGTTGTCAGAAATTTCTATGAGTAAAGCTACAGTATTTGATTATATTTCAACATAAAGAAATAATCAAGGAGTCAACTGTTATACTATTTTGTTTACAGGCATGTAAAATGTGTGGAAAAGGTACCTTTCCCACAAGTCCAGGGTGAGTGTCAAAGGATATCTGGATCTCACCTGTGTGTGGCTTCTTGGGGATATGGTTTTTAGACTATATTATTATTATTATTATTATTATTATTGTGATTTTGCTGCTGAAAGACATGGATACAAACTGGGGGGTTGGTATAAAACTAAACTAGACTATAAAATACAGCAGCTGGTGTGCTGATAAGAGCTATCAGCACCCAATTATAAGTTAAGATTACAAGGGAGCAACTAAAAATTACAAGTAAACTAATTAATTAACAAAGGGGTAATTGGGGTGGAACTACACCTATGACAAGGACATACAACATGATAAGTACAGTAATTATTGTCATCAAAGTTTGAAGTGAACATGGCCCAGAAGATGTTGTTTAACTGTCTCTTTAGTGTTGCTATAGATAGATCTAGATTTAAAGGTGGCAGTACATTCCATAAACGTGGTAAACGGTTAAAATAAAAGTGGCGGGAGGTGCTATATTTCGTATAATTATGAACTAGCTTGGAATGGGTTGATGATCTTGTAGAACTGTTGCTGTTAAAATGGACCCACTTGGAGATGTCAAAGTGTAAAGATGGATTCTTGATGGATTTAATAAAAAATAACAAGTCATTTAGTTCGTAAGTAAACATGAGGGGAAGCATCGACAACTTTAATAGTCTAGTTTTATAGGATGAAGTATAATCATTAAGAATGTACTTTGTGGCTCTCCGCTGAACCCTTTCCAAAAGCTGTATAATTACTTTGTTCTCAGTACAAGACACGCGTTGCTGACTGCAAGTATTATTTGTGTGCATTACCAGACTATATTATATCCATTGTAAAAATTTCTGGTAGTGACATGTAGCTGTTTACACGTGCCACAAAGTCATGCCACATACAGTAAATTTTGCTTGTAATAACTATTGTAAGCAATGAAATCGAAGAAGACAGCAGAACTGCTGGCAGCATTTTATGTGTTTGCTCACCTGTCCAGTAGCAGCATTAATAGCATAATAGGCTAGCTGGTGTCTGTATAGCTTGAATATTTTGTCTAATTTATGCACGAATTACAGCCATATCATAACACTACGTATATCTTGCCATTATATCATATCCAATATACTATATTATCATATAGCACAAAGTTTAGCTGAGGAAAATTTGATGAATTGCATTGTGGTTTATTCTCTCTCAAAAATTCATGTTTAGTGTATCCTATTATAGAACATCAAAGTATTTCACCAAAATTTTACTCTTCATAATTTTAAAATCAACCAATTTGTCAAAGAATTTCCATATACCAGTTTTGTACTATAGTAATTATGATATAGCTACATATAAAAACTATATAATATATATTTATTCCAATAAAATTAAAATTAATAAACAGGGTAAGTAATATTATACCAACTTAGCAGTTCATTTGCTTTCTGGATTACACTACCAACATTACTCCTTTGTTCAGGGGTATATGGATCAAAGTCTGTTGTGTGCTTCCTGTGGAACTGATCAGAATTTGATTGAATTGTACACAGTAAATCATCCTCTGTGTAATGATATCCCAGAAAATCAAATATTCTTCTCAATTCAACCATCAAATTAGCCTTTAGATTTTCAAATTTTACCACCAACGTGGAATTGTGGTGAGATTTTAGGCATAGCTGTATGTGAGTTAGCCAACCGTTTGACATCCTAGTAACATCTCGTGTCCACTGATCAGAATTCTTATCTGTCAATGAAAGCATAAAAATTGGTTACTATGATAAACTGAATTTCTCATATGGGTGAATTTAGCACATTAAATGTTTAGCTCCATATAAGGCATTATTTTGGTGTTGAATGAGTAACATTAACACCAAGTAAACTTGAATACAAGAAAAACATTCTAAAGCTTTACAATGGAGATTGGTAACATGCTGGGGAATAGTGAGACTTTTGGTGATGCCAAAACCTGGCTACATAACACTATAATCACCTTAGTGCAACCTGTATGGGGTCTAGGGGCATGCTCCACCCCAGGGAAATTTTTGAAAATTAGACTCTCTGAGATTGAAGCTGGGAGTGAATCAGCAGGATAGGCTGGGACTGCTCTCTAAATCTTATTGAACTGTCTAAATTCCACCTAGAGGAAAGTTTAAACTTTTTAAATCTATGAAATTAAATATCAGGATGATTTTAGCAGTTTACTAAAATAACTACTAATTGCCTGGTGACTGTTGTATTAGGATATCATAGTTACCAGTTATTGATGCCTTGACCTAGGTGACCTGGTTACATGTAATGATTTCAAAGAAGGTCAATCAACCCTCATGCCTCAATATTGATATAAAATATTCTAATGCGTAAATTGACAATTAATGTTACAATATGCTGTATTTGTATGTGTAATTGCAAAGTCAAACGTGGCACTTGTAACAGTGGTATTGTTACTATCAAATCCTTCTGTCACATTCTTGGGAAGATGGCATAGGGCTATGATGTGTGACCAGCTTCTGGTCTGTTGTTTTAATAACACCACACAAAATCTAATTGTTTAACATGTGGAGCAAGTGTCCTATATATATTCTTTTATGGGTGATTTTCCAAAAATTTGTCACTAGGAAGGGTTTAATATTGAGGAATCCAGATATACACACAATGCACAGTTTGTAGTTATTGTTAGACAGTATAGTAACAACAACAAAATTGATTTGTAGGGCAGCATGATAAAGGTTTTGCTCAATTTGTAATTCAGTTGGCAAATATATAGATTGTTATGTATGTAGCTAGTAGCCAGCTGTATATTCCTTCTTCTGAACGATCTACACATTTGTATGTGCAGACCACATAATTCTATATTTAGTGAATATTTCACAGAAAAACACGAACCAGAAAGAATAGATACAGTGAAACCTGTGTATTAAGGACACCTTGGGATAAATCAAAACTGCCCTGATTAGCAAGGTGTCCTGATTTTCCAGGTCATTTTACATGCTAAGGGATACTTTGGGAAAGTGTCTAGATTATGCAGGTGTCCTCATTTTTAAGTGCCCTGATTAACAGGTTCCACTGTAGCCCATTTGTGTAGCTTGCTTACAGCAGAACTCGTTATTTTTTGTACTAGTGATATAAATATGATGTAGTTGGTTGGGTGACATATCCAGACTTTTGGTGATGCCAGGGCTTGCCTACATAACACTAGGTAATATAGGGAAGGCATACCTTGCACACTAGCATGCAAACCTAAGGGGTCTGGGGGCATTCCCTCCCAGTCCCTAGGAAAGTTCTGAAAATTAGACCCTCTGAGATTATATGTGAGAGTGATTTCTGCAATAAAATTACATGTTTATTTGATTGTTGTATTAGGGTAACTATATGCACTACCAAAACTGTTTCCAAAATGCAAAATGAAAGAAAGCATGTGTAGGGATAAGTATCAGCGAGATATACATAAGGAAGGAAGAGAAATGGTTGTAAAGTAGCTTCCATATAAAAGAGGTGAACTGTTACTTCTGGGGGAGACAACTTTCAAGATTTTAAATTAAAAATGCGTGCCCAGAAGAATGATGTTGCCGATCATGATGTTGTTCAATGGTTGACTATTGTTTAGAAGAATAAGATCAAGAAACTCTAGTAGGGCAGTCATTTACTCTAATAGCAACCAAGAAGTCTTGATACACTTCAATAAAACAGTCAACCCTCGAGATTTTAAGTATAATAGCACCACATTTGTCAAACTTTAGTCTTGTGTTCATTCATGGTACTGTATAATAAAGTCTTCAGCTTGATTTTGAGTGTTGCTCACAAAATAATAGACTACTTTCAAAGCGTAATTGTCTCAAGTCTACTCACAGAAACTTGTTGTGCTTAAACTACACTATCAAAACAATCTGAGGTTTAAGTAAATGTTATGACTATGTGGGTGGGATTAAAGACTCCTAAATGCACAATATCCCATCAAAAGTATAAAATTAGCTTATAGTGAGCTATTTTACAATGTACTTACTTGGCATCACAACTTACTACTTGAACCTTGAAATAAATATATTTTGTAGCTAGCCATGCATTTGAAAACAGCAGTTTGATGAATGCACATATGTGAACTCCCACAGGTTGTTCCCTGGATTAGCTGTACAAGTAAGAGCTTGCCTAGGCATCACATTTATAATCAAGACTCAAGGTAGTGAGTCACACGGCCAAGGAAAATAGGGCGCAACTACCGTGTGTTATATTTACACGAATGACTAACTCTAATTGAACGCTTACCCAAAACCAACCTTTAAAACCATTTCTAGTAAAAAAAACCCTCGCGATATGACACAACCTTTGGTACAATGTTATATAAGCATATTAGTAAGTAAATAATCCCTCTCATATTTTAGTGATGCCCCATAATATTTTGCACAAAACGTTGTATTCTTCTACTTCTCTTCCTCCTTTACATATACTTGTCAGTGCAAGAGGCCCCATGAGGCCAACGTTTTTGATGCTTATTATCTTAGGCCGTGTTAGTTTCACAGCCTTGGATTTACTAACGCAAGTTATTTGGCGAGTTAAGTTTCTTCAATACAAGTCTTGGAGTTCCACCTCTCTTGTGTGCGCCACCATAAGCGATTTTCCAAAGTATGATCCAGTCACTCATGCACTTCATGGGACAATCTTTGATAGTTTTACTCGATTCTGACCTGTCGCGTTTCTGGGAAGTGATGAGTTTATATGCCACCTACGCTAATTGCTGACTTATTTTCAGTGTTGGGCAAGTTACTTTGTAAAAGTAACTAGTTACATATTACATATTACTTGCAACAGAACTATTTAGTTACAGTTACATATTACCCATAAAATAAAGTAACTGTAATAATATTACATATTATATTACTTTGTGTCCACAGTCTTAAGCTGTCACGTGTGAAACTACCACCTTATCACGTGACATGATTGCGTTGTTGGACAATGTACAAATCTTGGTTATAAGTAAGAAGCTAGTGAATAAGCTTCATTCAATAGGCCTCGTTACTCCATTGTGGTTAGGCATTACTCAGAGGATTACTAACGAGATTAGTAACTTCGTTACTTTTAGTAATAATATTACGTCATATTAGACTCGTTACAGTAACTATATTACTTAGGTAACGCGTTACATTTGTAAGTAAAGTAGCTTGCGTTATATTACCTGTTTTTATAGCGTATTTCGTTATATTACTTTGTTACCACAAAAGTAATAATATTACGTAACGCGTTACTTATGTAACGTGTTACTCCCAACACTGCTTATTTTGCAGTCTTTTAGAGCCCTATCTTAAATTTAAGACACCTCTAAAATGCATAGCATTTTAATACTCGACTTTGTAGCTATAGCATAAATACAATAAAACTAGAGCAAATACATGCACATGTAACTATTATTAAATTGTCATTTAGCCACATTTTTGTAGTGTGCAATTTTAAAAAGCAGCCAAATGACAATTTAATAACAGTTGCATGTGTATTTACTCTAGTTTTATTAAAGCTATAGCTAGCTACAAAGAGAATGGGTAATACTGCATTCACTTGGCTGCAGCTTGATACCAGTCTTTGTTTTTACTATAATAGTTCTTTTACAGATTGATCATGGTGATATTAGGATCTAATCCTGGGGCTGGAAGGATTTTTTTTTCCTTACTTTGGCCCCTTTTCTGTTACACCTTTTCAGTCAGTCTGTAAGTCAAGTCATTAGGTCTAAGTCCCTGAAATTAGGTTAGGTAATCCTAAGGCTGCAGCACATGTTGCTGTCAGACCTTCAGTGCTGGTCACTGTAAAGTGCTAATAATAATAATAATCTACTTGGCTGCAACTTGATATCAGTCCTTGTTCTAACCAGTCATGTTGAATAAGCTTGTTTGATTGATCCCACTTTGTTTGGCAGCACCTTTTTTTACAGCCCCAAGGCTGTTTTTGTTTTAGATATATATGTGTCTGCCACTGACTGGATTTGTTAAAAGGGGTCTTCCACACATATCCAATTCTGTAAACGTGGAAAACCATAACGCCATGATCAAAAGGCATAAAGTGCTGAATTTTTCTCCATCCTTGAAGCTATTTTGATACTCACTACTGACCAACTTTTAAGTCAATAGTCTTTTTCAATCTGAAGTTATGAATCATCAAAGTTAGATTGTATGTGGACGACTACTTTTCGCAAATCCGGCCACACACACACACACACACACACACACACACACACACAAAATGGTACATTAGTAGCACCGTTTAAGTAGGGATCGCACCAAAAATTTTATGTGCCGCACAGAATTCCACTTTTGAAAATTATCGTAGAGATATCTTACGCGACGAAAATCACTTTTACAGAATAGTACTAGTCCATATATATAGTATTAGATAAAGCACTGCCGCGAGTGCTATACAGAAAATATAGCACGAAAAGAGTGGGCAAGAGACAAATATAGCATGAGGTGAAGCCGAGTGCTATATTTTGTCTCGAGACCACTCTTTGAGTGCTATATTTCCTGTATAGCACGAGCGAAAGGCAGTGCCTTATCTGGTATAGAGAACTGTCAACTTGAGGTACACACAAGACACACAAAACAATTAGAAACTCACGGAGGAGTGTTATCATCGGTAGAATAGGCATTGCACCTATGTTTCGCCTGTGTTGCACTGTGCTGTGCCTTCATTAGTTGTTTTGTGAGTCTAGTCCATCTTCTCAATACCAAAAGTTTTTGATTGTGGTACTTTAATAAGCATATTTCCGTGATACTCCTAGGACTTGTACATTTATTGAGCAAAACGCACTAAGAACGTTCACTACTGCTGACCACAAGCAACCATCATCGAAATCTTCAAGTGTGTCTATAAATTAAATCCAGTGGTTTTGCTCTTACGGTTGGGTTGACTAGTCAGCCAGCACAGTCAGGCTATCAGCCTACACTGGCTTGGTTGATTGGTTGTACTGGCCAGAATGAGTGATTACTCACTCAAAGTAGGCTATCAGCCTACAAAATAGACCTAACAGTTCTATAACTACCTGATATAGAACTGTGGTCTATTAAAGTATTCTATAACTGCCCAATATAGAACACTTGGGCTTTTATGGCAAATATAGAGCACTTTTTTGCTTTGATGCTCCCACGCAAAGTTCTTTATATATATTATATATATCATACAGTATGGTAGTACTGTATATTAGGGACCATGGAGATTTGGGTTTTCCTAGCTAAAAAATTCACCCAAAAACCAGCTTCACAACTCCATCCTGGCATCTTGGCAGTATTGGTTAGGTATAACCAAACCCAAAAGTGCCTTCAGTACGATCCTAAAGGCTTCCAATAAATTGTTACGAAATTTAAAAAAAAAATTATTCAATGGAATTTTCTACTGACTAACTGCCTGATGCCTTCAGGCAAGTACAACTCGATAACGGCTAAGGCTATGGGCTTGATTTTTTCACTGTTTGACGTCGCTTCATCCCGAGACATGGCATACCACAGTACGTACAATGCATGCATCATGGACTTACCTTTGTCCTCCTTTATATCCCCTTTTTTTTGCTGACAGCCCAAGGTGTCGATTCGTGGTAGTGTGATGCATGGCTTCCCTACAGTACATTTG
Organism: Dysidea avara; assembly: GCF_963678975.1. Lineage (NCBI taxonomy): Eukaryota > Metazoa > Porifera > Demospongiae > Dictyoceratida > Dysideidae > Dysidea > Dysidea avara. Next base: position 10,710,599 of record NC_089276.1, read on the forward strand.
TAAATGGGAATCATCCGTATTTTCTGTGGTAACTGGACTGATTGCAGAGATGATTCTAACGCTGTTCTTCATTTGTAACGTTGTGTAACGGGCTGAACATAGCTGAAAGCGAAGCGTAATGGCTGCTGCACTTTCGAGGCAGTAATTGATAGTTGGGGGCACGCGAATCGTCGTATTTTCGTGGTGACTGGATTGTTGCAGAGGCACTTCTTCTACTGTTTTTCGAATGTAGCACTGTGTATCGGGCTGAACATAGCTGAAAGCGAAGTGCAATGGCCACTACACTTTCGAAGCAGTTTTTGATAGCTGGGGTGCGTTCAGACGAAAACATTAATTCCAGCGCCATCCTTTCTTTTGATGCGGTATGCGTGGGCTCACCAGTCATAATAATGTTACAATAAAAAGGAAACAAACAAGTTTAAGGAAAAATTAGAAATTTTAAGTTCGATTAGGGATTATAGAAAAAAAAGTAGGGAAACAAGGAGGTCGCCTACACCTGCAGATATACTAGTGAACATTTAATTCCTAATTCAGTCTTGGTCTTGGGTATAGACTGGATTATGGATTAAATGTTCACTAGTATATCTGCAGGTGAAGGCGACCTCCTTAATATAGCGACACTTCACAGGATCGATAGTGGGTTTTAGTTTTTGTAAAGTAAGCCAAGGCATAGATCATGGACTTGGGGAAAAAGATAGTTCATTGTTTTACTGAATGAAGAAGGTCACAGGTTAGTTTATATTAAACATGTTACATTCAATAGTCACATGGGGATGTCCCACAGACACTGGGCATAGCGCTTAATTGATTTGGCCATTAGTGTTAATAGTATTCACTACTTTAGTTTATTCATGGCTAGTAAAGTAAGTACTTTAGTGTAGTTGAATCGTCTTTACACTGCCGTTTTGACACCTGGCGCGATGTCACACACGCGTAGTGACTGGGCGTGGCGCTTAATTGGCTAGGCCATTATAGCGCTGTAAACATATTCACTGCTTTAGTTTATTCATGGCTAGTATAGTAAGTACTTTATAGTGCACTTAAGGTGGTTCGGAACAGTTTTCATAATGTTTCAACAATGTTATGCAAGCAATCACATTAGCTATGAGGCTTAAATATAATCATTACTGTGGTTGACCACCAGTTCCTGTCATTTGCAAATGAATATAATTATGTTGTGTAAGCACACATCATCACAGCATTTAACAAGATCGCCGTGCGCTATTATTACAAGCCTCCATACAAAAATGAACTAGTTGCCAGATTTTCAAGATACGACTGTCGAATTTTGGATGGGCAAGCAGTAGTAAATAAGCTGCAATTGTGCGGAAGCCGATTTTTAATATTAGCTTCTGCCTGGCAGTGGTGAATTTTTAAAAAATCCGTTTCAAATCTTTGTGTGACATGGGTAGAATTAACGCGTGAACTAAAGACCTGGTAGAAAAAGTAGCTCCACACAATGATAGATAATCAGATAAAGAGTGTCTAACAGCGAATCCAGCCCCATAGCACCAAGCGCTGAGAAAGAGTTCACTCTGAAGGGCTAAATTTGTAACTTGCGCTACACGCATCCCAGAGAGCTCCTGTTTGTTGTAAACAGTAGAGAACAAATTGCTTCATAGATTTCTGTTAGTACAATGCACTTCGTGAAGATAGCTTGCTTGTTTTAGGCCCTGTAAATTTCATGGTGAAGCCATACGGAAACTGTTCCCAGCCACCTTAAGCTTCATTATGAGCTGTTCAGCTCGTATTTGGGCTTCCTGTGTTTAATTGCGTACCCACAATCGAAGCGATCTGCATGCTCGTGACGATACACTTACGTTCGGCCTCTCAGCAGTGCCTTGTCGTTGCTCTTACGACGTTACCCACAATCGAAAGTCACATGGTCCCATATAAATACACTCGCAAAGCATTCCTGCAGTTTCCATGTACACTTGCAGGTGATTAACCCAAGTGGAATATATTAGTTGTAACATTGGCACTTGTGATTTGCCTGAAATATACACACTCGCACTCGGGCTGCGCCCTCGTGCTCGTGTGTATATTTCATGCAAATCACTCGTGCCCATGTTACAACTACTAAACATATAATATAACAAAACACTTACAGGTGGCCAAGTATAGAATTTTTTAAAGTTCACCAAAACTCGAATTTTAGTCTCACTGCCTGACTGACTATGAAGCAGTGCATGGCCACTATCTTACACCACAATAACAAACTCACCAGTGGGATGTGCCTTTTGGGGTTCCAATGAGTGTAAGCCCCCTGTGCCTTGTCTTTTCTTTTATCTTCAATTTGGCTGCTTGTCTTCTTCATACAATGAAACCATATCAAGGCAATAATTTTTTGTATCAACACTTTCTTTCAGCAGCATACTTACACGCTACAGACGGAATTATTTCAGAGCCGGATTTCAAAAGTGCTTCAGTCCCGGCGCTACTATAAGAGGCATACTAGATATAGTTAAATAATCAACCAGTTTTATAAGTAATTAGTTTGGGCAGTTGGCACATGTTACCATCAGACCCCCATCACCACCACATTCTTTTTGTACATAGCCATTTTTATTCTGTAATCTTGCATCTGGTGTTGTAAAGCAATAAGAAGTAAATTATAAATATCTGCGACTTTGCAATTGGGATCCCAGGTTCGTGACCACATAAAGATCTAGTACAGAGACTGCATCCCTTAAAAATCTAGCTATTTACTTAACAGTAAACAAGATGACCTCACCCCTTATTGGTCTAGCTAGCTGCACACCCCTTGGCTGACATGAGATACTCTAATACAACAATCATGTGTGATATTCTAATAGAATAGTCACAAGTTAGCTAGCTGTGCTACAACACAAAACTAAACAAACTAGTGTTTAAATAAAGTAGGGATCTATGCAATAAATAGTAGTGAAACAAGAGATGAATGATGGTATTACAGTGGGAAAGTCCTTACTTTGGAACAATAGCTATACAACCATTTCGTTCAATGCCAAAATAGGGACTTCCCATCGAGCTATGTTGTAATACCATCATTCATCTCTTGTCTCACTGCATAGATCCCTACTTCATTTTTAAATTAACAACTTTTTAAAATACTGGTATATATTAGAAATCAGTGTGTGGGCTGGAATAGTTTTCAATTTAGGGTTGGGGCTTTGATTCTAATTGTGTACAACTTGTCGTCATTTCTGACACAGTTTCTAGATCAACTTTCTAATTAAACACCTAATCTCATAATGATTTAGTTTGCCATACATTATTCCTAATAGTAGGTGTGCAATTAATCCCAAATCGCACCGCTATGGCTTGTTTCTGTAATTGCACTGTAAAGAAAATAGCAGAATCACAGAAACCTTTTTAAGTGCAACCAGAAAGTGATATAATGAATAGCCAATCAAATAAGCTGACAATAGAAGCCTTTTAAGTACAACAAATGTAGACATTTTAAATAGCTAAAGCCTTTAAAAGAAGCCTTTAAAGTGCAACAACAAATGTTGTGATAAAAAGAAGAATGATGCAATTACCTGGTAGAAGTTAATGGCCACATAGAACTAGATAGATGTGTACTACAAACCATGAAGGGTGGTCACTGTGTGTTAGTAGACAATCACACACATTTGAGTGCAATTATGGAATAATTCACAGATTCCCCGAGGACAAGGTCCGTAAGGGGAGGATGGATTGTATGAGGAGGTGAAGGATACAAGGTACAGTGTTAACTAGTGGTATTGCCCTCAATTCCTGTTACTCACAGCACTTCAAAGCTAAATCTATAAATAGAATCTCCCACTTCCGGTGGCGCTCTTTGATGTAGTGAACAAATAGCACTGTTGACTATATACATATTTACACAGGTAGCAAGACTCAGCTTGCTGCTGCATTTATGATAACTAAATGTCATATACCACACATGAGCATACACATGTATATAATCACATGATCAAAACCTAAATGTTATATAGCTAGTTATCAGTACTACCTACATAAATCACATTAACAATGTTGTTGACAGCTAATCGTGTTTTCCTTTACTGGTAATTTGCCTCTTCTTCCTCATGACTAGAGGGGAGGGTAACATGATAAATACATGTATTTGGGTGGGAACCCACTGTACCTTGTATCCTTCACCTCCTCATACAATCCATCCTCCCCTTACGGACCTTGTCCTCGGGGAATCTGTGAATTGTATTTCGGAGGTTCCGGATACAAGGTACAGTGTTAACTAGTAGTACGTTCAAAGCACACAATATATACCTGTAATTCTGCCTTGACTGAAGGACAGCTCTTGTAAATGCTGATGGTTCACTTGGCTTATGATAGAATCTTTCAAAGGTGCTTCTGGTAGACCAGTTGGCTACTTTCAGAATATCAGAGACAAGCACTCCCTTTCTTCTTGCCTGAGAAGTACTGCCGCTTCTTGTTGAGTGGGCCGTGTATCTTTCAGTATCTACTCCTGCTGTCTTAAGGGTATCCTTAATCCAGTGCCCCAGAGTAGCAGGGCGCGCCCTTCGAAAAGGTCTCTTGGAAGTAATAAAGACTGGCTTTGGAGCCATAGTAGTGACATGAGAGGTAGTCCTTTCAATATACTGACGAAGGTTAACAACTGGACAAATGTCTGGATCATTAGGCAAGGCTGAGTAAACTACTGACCTGGGCGGTCCTGATGACCTTGTCTTAGTAAGCTGTACTACTGTGAACTGCACACTAGTAGTAGTCCATCTCATATAGTCCCTGTCTAGCGCTGCCAAGTCAGAACAGCGATCAGCATTACTCAAGGCCATTAACGTTGCAACCTTCTTGGCTAATTGGAGAATGGTGTATTCAGTGGAGGGACCTCTCAGGGATTCTACTACTGGTGTTACATCCCAAGAATTGGAATAGCGAGGAGTAGGTGGCCTAGCATTGTACATTCCCTTTAATAGTCTAACCACTACTGGATGAGTTCCCACTTGGCAATTGTCTACCCTGGCATGTGTCATTGATATGGCAGAACGGAGAGTGTTTAATGGGCGATACTGGAGTCCTAAGTCAAAATTATCTGTGAGGAACTCTAAGATGTCCGCTAAAGGGGCTGAAAGTGGATTGATCTGCCTTGTAACACACCAGCCACACCACTTTTTCCAGGCTGAGCTATATGATGTGTGAGTGTTGACTCTCCAAGATTGGAGGAGAATAGCGAGGAGTAGGTGGCCTAGCATTGTACATTCCCTTTAATAGTCTAACCACTACTGGATGAGTTCCCACTTGGCAATTGTCTACCCTGGCATGTGTCATTGATATGGCAGAACGGAGAGTGTTTAATGGGCGATACTGGAGTCCTAAGTCAAAATTATCTGTGAGGAACTCTAAGATGTCCGCTAAAGGGGCTGAAAGTGGATTGATCTGCCTTGTAACACACCAGCCACACCACTTTTTCCAGGCTGAGCTATATGATGTGTGAGTGTTGACTCTCCAAGATTGGAGGAGCATATCGGTAACCCTTTCTGAAAATCCCTGCATGGCAAATCCCTGCCTGAGACAAGCCACGCGGCTAAGGGCATTCGACTCTCCATCACCAGAGGGTGAGGTAGCTGGTCTGGACTCATGAGGAGATCCTGAGTCATTGGAAGGAGTATTGGGTTGATCACTAACATACTCAACAACTGGGGATACCAGACTTGAGCTGGCCATTCCGGGCTACAAGACACGCACATGTCACTGCCTCTAACTGAATTTTGCTCAGAGCTCTCCCAATCAAACTGAATGGTGGGAAAAGATATGGCTGTTCTGGAGCCCATGGCACTGAGAAGGCGTCCACTGCTATGGCTGCTGGGTCCGGCTTCCAGCTGTAATACCGTGGTAACTGAGCGTTGGTCCTGCTGGCAAATAGGTCTACACTGAATGGACCCAACTGACTGTTCAGTGACTGAAAAAACAGATGGCAAAAGTTGCCAATCGCTGCTGTCCATGTGGTGGCGAGATTCCCAGTCTGCACTGACATTGTCCACCCCAGGTAAGTACTCTGCATGTGGAGTGATGTTGCGGGCCTGGCACCATTCCCAGATCTCTAAGGCCAGGCAACATAGTGGGGATAGAGTTGGACCTCCCATCTTGTTTATCTGAGCTATTGCTGTCCGATTGTCCATCCGTATCAGCACACCCACATTGTTCAGATCTTTGGTGAAAGACTGTAGTGCCAGGAATGCTGCTGTTAGCTCTAGATAATTGATATGTGATGCTGCTTTCCCTGCAGTCCACTTGCCCCCGGTGCTCACTCCCTGGCATATGGCTCCCCAACCTGATTTGGACACATCTGATTCTATCACTACAGAGGCTTCTGTCTTCACAATACTGTTGGAGCAATGAGTGGGCAACTGAGTTGCCCACCACTGGAGATCTCTCTGTGCTTCCTGTGACAAGTGGACAGTGGTGTGGTAGGAAGCCTTGTGGCACCGCAGAGTCTGGACCTTTAGATCCTGGAGACTGTGGAAGTGGAGCGGGGCTAGTGGTATTGCTGGCTTCGTGGCTACCAGAGTTCCAATCAGGTGTGCCAATGTCTTGATCTGTACAGTCTCCAATGTCAGAATCTGGGATGCCTCCTTTTGGATTGATTCCACCTTGTGGGGAGGAAGAGTCACTGTCATCTGAGCTGAATCTATTACAAAACCAAGGAACTCGATACTCTGGGTTGGCTCGGTTATACTCTTGGGCAGGTTGATCAGGAACCCCAGAGCTGTGAACAGCCAAAACACCGTTGAGAGGTCTTCTAATAGCTGTGGCTTGCCTGGGGATGCTATTAGTAGATCGTCTAAATAAATGGTTATATAGATTCCCAGCTGACGTAAGAACTGAACAAGGGGCTTTGTTACCTTCGAAAATACAAAGGGAGCGGTGCAAAGCCCGAATGGTAGGGACTGAAATTGTATCCACTCTCCAGCTAGTACCTGGAAGGATAGCAGGGGGTGGTGCACTGCTGCCACTGGAATGGTTAGGTAGGCATCTTTGAGGTCGATCTTTGCCATAAACCAATCCTGTTTCAGGATGACAGGTAGCATGTACAGCCCCTCCATCTTGAAATGCGGAGGTTCCAGGTACGTGTTCAAGAACCGCAAGTCTATGATTGGCCTCCAGCCTCCGCCGCTTTTCGGGACTATGAACATGGGACTGGAGACATGTACCTGAGATGGCTGCACTCGCACTGCGGCCCCTTTTTCTATTAATTTCTGGACCTCTGTTTGTAAGGCTGAGGGTTTGCTGTCGTCCAGTCTGCTGCTTGATAGCCAACGGTGGGGCCAGCTGACCAGAGGGAGGTGATAACCCTGGATGGTGGAGAGGATTCATTGATCTTGTGTCAACTTGGCCCAGTTTGCCATGAAGAGAGAAGTTCTGCTTCCCACTGGCTTTGTCGCATGTTTTGTGACAAGGCTGAAGTCTAACCGTAGGTCTAACAAGGAAGGGTGAGGTGTGGGCAGACTGACTAGGGTTTTCCCGACTTGGCCGAATTGTTGAATGTGGGCGGGGCTTGGGAGCGGTGATAGGTACCCGATCCTCTCCTGTGCTGGAATTTGGACGATTGGCCCTGCCGGTGCCCAACTCCTCCGGCAGGGCTCTTTCGAAAAAACTGCTTACTGCGTCCTAGGGTAGAACGACGGAAGTCACGAGGTCTCTCGCCATACGGGTGGTAGCGCTTCGACAGCGAGGCTACCTGAGCAAGGGTCGTGTCGGACTCTACCTTGCCTTTTAACTGTGCACAGAAGCCTTCACCGAATAGGAACCCTCCACTATTCGGTCGTGGTTCAGAAGCATACTTTTCTAGCGAGCCGTCAACACAACGCAGAATGTTGCTGCGTCTCGATTGGGATATCAGCTCATTGGCGTTACCCAATAATACCAAAGTTCACTGCACGATATCCAGAACATCATGCACATTCACAACCCCTTCTTCGTTGGTGTGTAACTCACTGTCAATGATATCAGCCCATAGACACGTGAGCGGGCCTGTGGCAGACAGCAGTGCCGATTGTATCGTGCCCAGCTCTGCATCACGTGACTTCGGATAATTTTGTTTAAGATGATCGAGCATAAAACGGTCTACTTTAGGCACCTTCATTACAGGTGCATGTGGGACCGGGTGTGTTTTATGCATGGGGTTTCGTACCTCCTTTGTGAGAGACACCCTAAAATGTTTCTCCAAATAATCCGTAATTATTTGATGTGCATCAAATGTGTACTCACTCTCTGAGGTGACTGAGCTGGGGTCGAAGAGGACGGGATTGAATGTTGGAGGGTGGGAGCTACTACTCCCAGAATTGTCACTCCGGCTCCCAGGAGGATTGGACATTGACAGGGGCTCATCGGCGCCCTGCTCGCCAATCCCTCTCGACTGGCACGCATCGGCGACCAGCGAGGCATCTCTTCCCGTCTGGTGCACATCGGCTACCAGCGAGGTATCTTCAGGTCTGTCCCTGTCATCTGGCTGGGGCACGTTGCTAGCAGAGGTGTCACCTCCAGCTTCTATGGTCCGACCAGGATCCTCGGTTGTCTCTTCAAGGGTCGGTTGTAACGCCTCTAGGAGAGACCTGCGATGCGTATCATCAGAGGAAATCTTCTGGAACAAGGCTCGAAGGGATGAATCATCCATCAGAAGTCAATCGGCAAGAAGACGAAAAATAACAACACGTGCTAATGTGAGCGACAGAAAAGAGCGCCACCGGAAGTGGGAGATTCTATTTATAGATTTAGCTTTGAAGTGCTGTGAGTAACAGGAATTGAGGGCAATACCACTAGTTAACACTGTACCTTGTATCCGGAACCTCCGAAATACAATTGTATTCATAACAGCCAACATTGCACTCTGCTTCGCCTCGTGCAATTTTGACTGTTACTCGTACAATTATTCCCTAATCAGTTGCACTCAAATGTGTGTGATTACCAATACTGAATGTTTTATACTGCTATCAAAATCTAGTCATGAACATCCTCTTTTTCTCTCAATCCACATAAAACTGCTGGTGTGGCAGATATTCTAATAAAAGGAGGAAAAGTAATGTCTTTTGTTGCTAAACATATATAGCAAATATTTCCTTAGCTGCATGATAAACTGCCGAATTTTAGTATTCAACCAAAAAGGTATGTATATATAGCTAATGTAGCAAATGCATTTTCCCAAAGGAGGGTTTGAAGAGGGTAGGATTAAAACCTAATCTTAATCCCTAGCAGTATGATGAATAAGTGAATAAAATGCGTGACTGGATCTGGGAAACCGGTCTTATTATTCATGACAGCAGGTTTGATTTTTTACCAAGCTATACATGAACATGCTTTTACTGCCAAAATTATCCTGGAGTTCTGGCCAACCGGGGATGTGTGGCAGCGTAATGTATTTTGTGGACTGGACTCATGGACTGAGTTGGAAACAGCTTTAAACCCAGGCAGTATCCATCTCTTGCAACACTGGATACACCACTATTGAGCTACAACTGCTGGTACTGCTCTTCCTCACTAGTGATGACACTAGCGCATACACTAATCAATTAGAATACACTTACGACGCATGTGTACTAAAGCGTGATAGAGGGTATTGTTGTAGTGTAGATGTTTTCCTTTGTTGCTTCAGCACTTAGCACTAGTGTTAGTGCTGTAGTGATGAGCCCAGTTTTAATATGTGCATAGCCCCATCACCTCACCCAGCTACGCCATCACCTCACCCAGCTATGCCACCTATAGCTACCTGCTAAGTATAATTATTGGCTCATCTTTACAGTCCTAACATTAGTGCTAAACCAACAAAGGATAGCCTATGCTACAACAATAGCCTCTATCACGCTTTATCACTGCTAGTACACATGTATCGTAAGTGTATTCTAATTAATTAATGCACGCGTTAGTTTCATGACTTGTAAGGAAGAGCAATACATATCAAAACATATGTATGAGATTTGTCAAATCAAGCATTTTCAGGTGGTTAACATTAAAAGTTTTCAAAACACTGGGTAGCTATATTGAAGAATTATGCATTATATCAAGAGTTCATAACATATTATATATTTAGGAGAGTATCCAATGCCTGTATTACCCCTTCAAAACACACTGCGTAATAATTGTGTAACATATCCGAAAGAATATTTTAGTATAATTTCAGTAAACTCCAACACATGGCTTCGCCATGAAAGACTTGTTGATAAGCGTTGATATACCAAAGGGAAGACCTGCAAGCACATCAAGGCTCTTATAGCTCTTGAAGCAAGTTAACACCTTTGGTGATGATGACTATTGCATAACATTATTTTTGAAGGGGCAATACAGCTTTGGATACTCTCCTAAATATATATATTATTATGTACTCTTGATTATATATATATATATATATATATATATATATATATATATACGTATACCTAAATACCTATATACTGGCTACACACACACACGCACGCACGCACGCACGCATGCACGCACACAAATGTACTGAGGTTTTCATCAGTGTTCGAATCCCGTAACGCCGTGCGTGACTGCGTAGAGCAGTGCGTAGATGTTATTCTATCACGCTAACCAGCTTGGCATAACCACCTCCCCATATGTAGTGCTAACCGTGGTTAGCGTGATAAAAAGACCTCTACGCAGTGATTTACGCAGTCACGCACGGTGGGGACTATTCTACGGAACGGAACGGAACGGAACGGAACGGAATGATGGACTAAACTGCGGAACGGAATGCTTTCTCAGATTGAAGCTTGCAGCTTACCATTGCTGTACAAGTTATCAGTGGCACTTCCAGCAGGTAATCAAACGTTACCCCAAGAAAGATAAAACGAATTTAAGGATCGATTGTGGGTTCTTGTTGGTTGTCATTAGTAACGAAGTACTAATTGTGGGAATAGTTGACTCAGTGCGTTCATCTTCGGATATATCAAGTAGGGAACTAATGCGTGACTTGTTTTTACTAGTATGTGAGTTATTTTTACTTACTTGACTTTAGAATGTACAGTCTGAGGCCCAGCCTTTCTAATCGGCATAAATCAGTATGTGTATAGCTACGCTACAAAGGAAACAAGGAGGCTATATTGTGTGAACATCAATGATTCATTAACAGAGTAGTGGACTATTGTCAGATATCTCAGCCTGAGTACTGAGTTGAATTCTGGATGGGGTCTATTTTACAGAATGGAATGCCGCTTTCTGAATCAACTTGCAGCTTGGCTAGCTGCTATCATTGCTGAAATTGCATTTTATCAGTGGAACCTCCAGGAAAATGGAATAGGATAATTATAAAACATTAATTGATTGTTTAGGTAATCATGACTCTAATAAACAGATTATATGGTTGATTGAGTGAGGTATCACTTTCAGAATGTTCAGACGACCAGTGATGAGATGCATGGATTCATCGAATTTTTGTTGTGGTTGGAGACATTAAATATCCAAAAGCAAACTGACTGTATAATATTAATTCACTTTCTTTATATTTTCTCAATTTTGAGCCTGTATACAAATAATTGAATTTTCCTTGTCAATAGAAATCCTAGAATCAGATGGGAGAGAAACTTATCTTTGTTTACCTATACTGTACAACCAAGAGTTCGTAATACTGATTTGTATGGGGGAGAGTGTCTAACTCTCAGTATGGCCTGTACAAACACCCTGCGTAAAGTTCACCTTTCATCAAATCAACACCTTTACTGGGGGATAGAAAACTGTTGATTAGTGTTGCTGAAGAAGGTAAAGCCTTTGTTCTGAAATAAGGCCGAAGTGTTACTTTAAGCAGGGTGTTTGGTGAATGCGTTCAAGTTAGACACTCTCCACCTTATTATGAACTCTTGGTACAACTTCAAAGGAAAATGAAGAAAACATACAGATGAATCAATAAAATCACTACAGTAGGGTGAATTACAGACTAGTGAGATCTTGGTTAATTAATGACAGTGGTTGGAGATTAAGTGTGGTAGCTTCTTGTTCTTGAATATGTTGCAAAGTGGAAGTACAAATCAAAATGGGATATCAATTTCATTATGAAAAATACATAAATAATCTAGCATTACTATTTCATTTGTCCTCCACTTAAACATGCTACAACAGTACTAGTGTCAGTACAATGGCAGTGAGTCTACCTTGAAATCTCAACTCTAGAGTAGATCCAACACAGGACAGCCCGCACTGTAATAAATACATGTGATCCCATTGTAATTTCATGGACCAGCTGGACTGGGAATCACTTGAAAATAGACGAACAAATTTAACCTGTTTTGTTTGAGTGAAGCATGTGAAATGTTACACTTAAGAAATCCTAGGATTCTTAGGTGGTATGTAATTAATGTGAGTGTTCCATTTCAGGTCTGACTAGATACATTGAAATTACACACACATCCTGGTCCGAATCACGTTTGCCTGGTGGCTACGGGCATGGTTTCACATGCGGCTTATAATAGAGATTTGGCTGATCTTGGAGTTTTGGCATTTAGCCTGATTCAAGGCTAGCAGTCAGACACATCCTTGAATTGTGCAACAGATAAAATCAGCTCACTATTGAATACGGCATTAGTCCACTGCACCAGCTGTTAATATATAAATAACTCCATGCATACACTTCAGTGATGTTTGCAGAATATACCCTCCTTGCGGTCTGCCAAAATATTTGCTCCTCACACACTGCACAAAATTCTTCAAGTTTTAATTCAGCTGGCTCTTTCCTGTTACCAGTATCTTCCTGCTTGCTTTATTTATACACTGACTTATGACTTGAAAGACCGGCCCAGACTGTTTTCTAAAGTCTAAATAAGAAAAACAGCTCACATAAAGTTCCCTCCGTATGGATGAACATCACTGATACAGCTCATCCCACAATAATACTTCGTTACTAATGACAACCAACAAAAACCCACAATCGATCCGTTAATTCTTTTTATCTTATGTTTAATCACCCACTGGAGATGCCACTGCTAACTTATAAGGGAAGTTTCAGCAATGGTAAGTTGCAAGCTTCAATTTTAGAAAGCGTTCCGTTCCGTGGTTTAGTCCATCATTCCGTTCCGTTCCGTTCCGTTCCGTTCCGTAGAATAGTCCCCACCGTCACGCACGGTGTTACGGGATTCGAACACTGGTGGAAACGTCAGTAGCTATATACTCAGTTGCAGCTATAACTATGATATGCTTACCAAACTGGGCTACGTTGAATTCAGCTACATGAGATGAAGAAGAATTCTGAAACTGTCTCTTTACTTTCCTGTTAAAGTTTGCAAACATTGCATTAAAGGGGTTTCTGACAACATAAATCCTTTTGGAATATCCAAACTGATCATTCACACAACTGTGGGTCTTCACTGCTATAACATTTCCTGACCGAACACCTTCACCAATCATCCCAGCTTCTATGTATGCGTGATCACAATAAACAGACCCAGTATACACTCCAGTTGTCTCTAAGAGTTGACGTACCCATGAGTTACCTGATCCTGGGAAACTGACTAAACCAACTACCTGGCCATGTTCTTGGAAAGACATTTGCTTACAAGTCTGATAGTGTTTCGGAATATGGAGATTTCCGTTACTGTCCATATGTTGTTTAATCACTGCTAATCCTGGGCATCGTAGAAACTGAAATGCAGAATATCCATTCAAATTTCTTATGTCCATGTATCGCACGATGTCTGCAATTCTACTGGACGAGAGCCCGTCGATGTATTTCTTATTCATATACGGTGAGATCTGTCTGATTCTTTGCCAAAATAATTTCATATCTTCGGAGGCTATGTCATCATTGCTTGTCGGCGGCTGTGGTATCGAGAGCACGGCTTTGCCGTCAATCATTTCGCGGTTAGTCCCTGATTCCGCCGCTGAGGATTCCACAGACCTCCCTCGACAAGTGACACTCGTCAAATTATTCAAACATCGTACCAAATTGTTGTCGCCGTTGTAGATGTGACGTAAAAGCATAAAGTCTCTTGGAGTACTATAGATTACACTAAAAGTTAGACAAAAAGCCAATGTGACTAAAACTGCTACAATGGACAGCAGTGGTCTGAAGTTACAGCAAGTCTGCATCGTTTTTTCTTACCTCACTATATACTGTTAAACACTAAGAGTTAGTTATATAGCTACCTCGAAACCAGTTAGCTATGCCGGTATAATTATAGTCTCGCGTGCATGGCCAGACCCTTTCCGCCTAGCTTTCCGCGCAGCCGCTTATCGATTGGAGATTATAAGTAGCGCGCCGCTTATAATCTCCAATCGATAAGCGGCTGCGCGGAAAGGGTCTGGCCACGCGAGACTAGTATAATTATACATAGACTAGGAATCAGGTAGCCATCACGTGAGAGACTCCAATTTGGTTGGCCTTCGTCATCTACTTGTTATTAATTCTAGCATTACTACTAAAGTTACACACTGTTAAAAAGCCTGAGTGCATTTCATACCAAAATTGTATGCATTGCATACTGAGTTGCTACACTAGAAGGTATGAAACAGATCTGCATGCATTACATACTTGACAATATAGACTTACTTACTTTCAAGAACCGTTTGCAAAATGCATAGACATGAAAAAATCTTGACTACAAGGAACGATTGAAAGTACTTAAGTTGCCATCATTACATTATAGACGTTATAGAGGTGACATGGTTGCTGTCTACAATATGCTACATGATAAGTATGATATAGACCATTCTGATTTTTTTACTTTTTCACCCATTACCCATACCAGAGGTCATACATTTAAGCTATTTAAATACTTTTCAAGAACAGATGCCAGGAAATATATTTTTACAAGAAGAGTTGTTGAACCATGGAATAATTTACCCCAAGAAGTAGCTAGCATGTGCAGCATCAGTTGATGATTTTAAGAAATTGATTGACCAATATTCATCTAACACTATGTATAAATGTATGTAATTAGTCTACTTGTACTTTTTTTACCTGTTGATCAGGTGTAACAGGCTGTTTAGCCTTATAAATTACCTGTAATAAATCATGTAATAATAATAATATTTTTTTGTACATTAGCGATTTACCCAATGGGTTTGTCTAATCAATAATAATAATAATAATCATACTAAAAACGTTAGCATATCACACTAACATATTGGTATGAAATAACATACCCTGTGAGCATACCATGACGCCATAGCTCAGAGATATGCGCCTCTTATATGGGAAGATAAGCACCTCTTATATGGAGCGTTTATGAATAGGCGCATGCAAAAGTATTGGATGCGAGATGGGTTTGGGAGCTTGTTAGAAACTCTGAGGTTGAAGGATCATGACGAGTCGAGTAAACTGAAACACAGAGTGAGTTCTTAGTATTTGATAAGTAACGGTTTCAGGAAACCATAGATTACAATTATAACTCCCCGCTCGACTCCCCGTGACAAGTGTGGGTTAAATAAACTCTGGTTCGGTTCTAAGCCTTGTTCCAAGCTCCTTTATACGTTGTGTAACTGTTAGAGTTGATAATGAATACCATCAGTCTCATACCCAAACCCAGCTGGGCCATTTTCAGTCAACCAGCTTTGGCATCCAATGAAAGTTTGGCTGAATCTTAGTCAATCGAATTTAAATCTGGTCCGTGTTGACTAACTTCATTATTATTATTATTATAATAATTGCAGGACTCTGAAAGAGTATACGTGCAATATAGTATGTGGTAAGTTAAGTAGTTAATTAAGTATAAAAAGAATTATAAATTATAATTTGTTTAAGAAATCAGTAGCAGATCTACGGAATGCTTCAAAGGAATCCAAATTAACAACTGAGTCAGGTGAACTGTTCCACAATCTGACAGTAGCTGGGAAGAAACTGAATTTGTGTATATCAATTCTTGAAAAGGGTGTTTGATATCTTCTATTGTGCCCTCTAGTAACAGTGTCGATGAGAGACATCTCATAGGGTAGTTCTAGTGCGACAGAACCTTGCAATATCTTATAAAACATCATCAGTCTACTTACTTGTCTTCTAACCTCCAAGCTATACCATTTAAGCTCATTCAGGATACTGGTAACACTACTTGAAAAATCATAATCAGACACCACAAATCTGGCAGCACGTCGCTGAACACTTTCAAGCTTCTCAATGTTAGTCTTAGTATATGGTGCCCAAACTATTGATGCGTATTCTAGTATTGGTCTCACATACAAGAAATAGGCTTGGCTTCGTATTTGAGAATTACAATGATATAGATTACGCTTAAGAAGCGCCAATACACTATTAGCTTTTCTACAAATAGTGGTAATATGTTTGTTAAAGTTCATCTTAGAGTCCAATATCACACCAAGGTATTTTGCATGACTAACCATTCTTAGTTGATTATTGTACAGGAAATAGCTTGTGGGTTTTGGATTACTTAAAGTAACTTGTAATACTTCACATTTATCTGTGTTAAATGTCATCATCCATTTATTAGCCCACTCTTCAATTCGTAACAAATCCTCCTGTAAGAAACGACTATCATCTGTAGTATGTATTGGTCTATAGAGCAGACAATCATCAGCAAACAAGCCACAAGAAGATGATACACAATCAGGTAAGTTATTAATGTAAACTAAGAATAATAAAGGTCCGAGGACAGTGCCCTGGGGCACTCCACTAATAACATCGATGGGTGATGATTGAGAACCATTACAAGTAACATATTGAGTGCGGTTGCTCAAAAAGGATGAAGTCCATTCTAAGATCTCATGACGTATTCCATAATGCTGCAACTTATGTAAGAGATAACGATGTAACACCTTATCAAATGCCTTAGATAGGTCAAGTAAGATGGCATCAGTTTGAGTTTTCTGGTTAAGGTTTGACACTAAGTCATGAACTGTGTGTAACAATTGTAGCTCAGTAGAGTGTTTGGCACGAAAACTGTATTGACACTTTGAGAGTATATTCAGACTATTCAGATGTTCCATAATATTAGTGTGTACTATTCGTTCCAGAGTTTTACAACACACAGATGTTAATGAAACTGGCCTATAGTTTGTAGGGTTACTACGATTGTCCTTCTTAAATATAGGGGCCACAGAGGCTATTTTCCAGTCGTGTGGAATCCCTCCTTGTTTCAATGATGAATTAAACAGCAATGTTAAACTAGGAGATAATTCAAATGCCATCTCTTTCAATAGCTTGGGAGGGATACCATCTGGACCTGTAGCCTTGAAAGGATCGACTTGTGTCAATAGGGTATATACTTCTTCAATAGATGTTTCAAATAATGGAAGATCAGGGTATGGGCTAGGACCCAGGTGTGGAGCTGGTGAATCATTATCATGAGTAAACACTGAGGCAAAATGTTTATTTAATACTTCTGCTTTATCCAAATTATCAGTATATGTAACCCCTTCGCTCTGTAACATAGGCACACCACAATTATCTTTACGGAGAGATTTAATGTAACGGAAAAGATTCTTCTTTCTTCCACTTCTAAATGGGTTAAACAGTGATCGAGTCATGTAAGAATTATGTGCATTTCTGCATTCTCTCTGCATCTCCTTTTTCAATGATTTATAATGTAGCCAGTCTGATGGTGAATTACTTACTTTAGCTCTTTTGTAGCACTTTTTCTTCCGTCTACTAAGTTGCTTAATATGGCGATTAACCCAAGGCTGTCTGTTACTATTTGTCACCATTTTTGATGGGACGTACTTATCTAGCAGGTTTAAGAGCATAGATTTAATATGAAACCATAAGTGTTCAATTGAAGACCTCAGTGGAAAAAGGGGATAAGTAACATTAAGTTACTTTTGAGAAAAATGGATTTAAATCTTTAAATATGTGCCATTTTTCTTTTTATTTTTGTACGATCATTAAACTTGGTAAAATTACTTACACATGAGTATAGAATGTGTACATAATCATTTACACATATATATGCAAATACAACATGAACTATGGATCCTTTTATGTCAAGCGTCAGAGTCTTCAGAATCTGATTGTTCCCTAAGATCAATGTAAAATTGCTTATGTTCCTCCGGGAGGTAAGGAATCATCTTCTTCAGGTCCTGGACTTTTGTTTTTAAAATGGAGTGTCCATTTGGATACTTAATAGGTAAGGATATAGAAGTAGCAGGTGGAATTTTCTTCCTTCCTTTAAGAAGGCTTACTTTACTCCAAGATTCGTCTAAGCTATATGAGTAGCAAAGCCACACC
Source organism: Dysidea avara (assembly GCF_963678975.1). Lineage (NCBI taxonomy): Eukaryota > Metazoa > Porifera > Demospongiae > Dictyoceratida > Dysideidae > Dysidea > Dysidea avara. The sequence continues at coordinate 10,728,699 of NC_089276.1, forward strand.
TCATTGAGGTGTTTTACCTCCCTTCCATGTTGATCAACACCCTGCCCAAAGTTCATCCATCTTGCCTTACTGATCAATACGTCCTTTTTGTTACTATCTTTTCGCCTGCGTGTATGCTGTTCTACCAGATCTGAAAAATCTTTAAATTCAGATCCGACCATACTTTTCACTATATAGGGTTTCTGACGACAAACCTTCCGAACCAACTCTTCCCAGTGAGTAGGTATGTATACCACAGCTGTGTCCTTTTTCTTCTCAATGTGACTAAAGTCACGGTCATTTGGAAGTAGGTGTGGTCTCTGACGAGGAATTTGTGGTCGATTTGGCTAAAGCGACCCTGCACTATTTGCCAATTCCAGAAGCATATCATTTCAAAGTTTTTGTTTTGCCCAAAACAACTGTCTGAGTAACAAGTAAGCTTCTTCACTTGAAGTGGGAGATTGGATATGTACTGCATTTGACAAGAACAAATTTCATCGGCTCCTCTCTTGGCAACTAGTTCACTCCACATATACATTGTACCAGAATCAGTTGTACAGTCATGAACACCGAAGTTGTATTCCCATAACTGACGTAAATAAAACATAGAGTTATGAGTGAGAGTAGGCACTGGCAGATTTTGCATCATATCAAATGTGATTATCGTACTATTACTTGCATTTTTTTACAGCTTCTTTGTCCTTGTGTAATGATTGGTACCCTTGACCTGCCGTTTCTTGGTGAGTTGCTAGTTCCTTTTGAAGACATTCCCTTTCTTGGTTAGACATCGCATTTCGGGCTGCCATATGTAGCTGATCACAGATTTCACAAGTGTCAGAGCGTGGGAATCCAAATCCCAGATTAAACTCTTCATTAAAGATTTTTCGATAAAGCCACTCTTTAACCTATAGCAAAAAAGAAGTGTGTATACTGGTAAGCAACAAAGTACGTAGGATACTCAATAAAGTGACTTACATGTGGCTTTGATTCAGAATCTTTAGCTTGTGGTTCATATTTGTCCAGATACATATCATACATGCGAGAAATACTAAGCTCTGCTGGGAGGAATTCCTTTCCTTTGTTTCTTGTGAATGAATAATGACTCTCTCTTCGTGGAATGGAATTGATGTGCTCACGCACTTTGGCCTTCCATTCTTCCTGAATTGCATGCGGACGATTTAAATGCCTCCCTCGTTGATCTCCAGCTATTAAAACTCCACTTAAGACTTTCTCCGTAAGATTTTCTACTCGACGTTTTCCAATAGCAAAGAGGTCACAAAATGATTTCTTGCACACTCGTACCATCCTTCAATCCAACATGATAAACAATAGTATTTGTCCGGCGTGTTGTCGCGCTTTCATTTCGCGTGTGCCTCTTTACTTCCTCCTTGCTAAGTAAACCGAACAGGTACTTATTTTGTTCATCATGAGTGCCCAGCTCGTAAAACTCAGTAAACAATGTTTGTCGCTCTTCTTCGTCCAACTTCCGACCGCATTGATACTGGCACCTGCACGTTAAATCCCTTATAGTTTTCAAAGGCTGAAGCGCACCACAATACGTTTGGTAGGTCTTTCCACTATCTTTCGATAACTTTATTTTCTTCCTTTTCCACTCGGATTCGAAGCGCAAACGTTTCCTTCCGCGCTGTCTAGACAAACTTACGGACGCCATCTTAACTCGTTTGAAATTTTTGCTCACGTGATACCATGCGTTTTACGTAAAAATTTATTACCTTATCATTATTATTATTATTTTTATTATTTGTTTACTGTACAGAAACCTCCATATGGAGTATATAGTACAACAGATTAAATTAAGAATAAATTATAGTGATTGTACTTAGCTACAATTAATACATTGTTTAAATGTGTTTAAGGTAGGTGATTCCACAGTACTGCTAGATAGGTTATTCCATAATTTAATTGTAGAGGGGTAATAAGAGTAAAGGTAAGAATCAATTCTGGAGTGTGGCTGCAAAAATCGTTGATCGTGACCTCGTGTTTGGCTTGCTGTTGGGATTAAATAGGTTCCATTATCGATGTGAACTTGTCTATACACCATTTTATACATCATAACTAGCTTCAAATTGTTCCGTCGCTGTTCAAGAGTTGGTAGATTCAGGTGATCTAGTATCTCAGTTACACTAGCCCAAGGTGAATAATTGTTTGTAATAAACCTTGCAGCTCTTCGTTGGACCATTTCTAACTTGTAGATGCTACTGTTAGTGTATGGAGACCAGACAGTTGATGCATACTCTAAGATAGGACGTACCATTGCTAGATAACACAGCTTCTTAGTTTGTTGAGTGCAAGAGCTAATATTACGTCGCAAAAAGGCATTGGCTGAGTTTGCTTTACAGGTAACATGTTGGATATGGTTTGTCCATTTCAGGTGTTCATCTATTGTTACTCCCAGGTAAGTGGCACTGGTAGATCTACAAATTTGATGTTGTTTCAGAAAATATGTTGAGTTAGTTGTTAATATCCTGTTAGTGATCTTGAGGTGTACACATTTGCTAAGGTTGAAAAACATTTGCCAGTCTTCACTCCACCTCACTATGGCATCAAGGTCTCTCTGCAATACTAAAGTGTCTTCATTTGAGTAAATCTGTCTAAAAATAAGTATATCATCTGCGTAGAGTCGTATCTGAGAGTTCATTAGAGCTGGTAGGTCGTTAATAAAACAAGTAAATAGTAAAGGGCCAAGTACTGTACCTTGCGGTACGCCAGAGATAACTTCACACTTCTCACTAGTTACACCATTCAGAACTACTTGCTGTTGTCTTTGTCCAAGAAAATCTTTTATCCAATTGACAAGTTGTGGACAAATTCTGTAATGCTCAAGTTTTTGAAGAAGTCTTACATGTGGAACTTTATCGAAAGCTTTGCTAAAGTCAAGAAATAAAGCATCCACTTCTCCACCATCATTAAGTATTGTTGCAAATTCATGAATTGTGTAGATCAGTTGTGTTTCACAGGACTTATTTTTCTGAAAACCATGCTGTTCTTCTCGAATAAGATGATGATTTTCCAAATGAGAGCTGATGGAAGAATAGATGATGTGCTCTAGAACTTTACAACAGATTGATGTTAAGGATATTGGGCGGTAGTTAGATGGTAATTTACGATCTCCCTTTTTAAAAACAGGTACAACAGTAGCATGTTTCCATTCAGATGGAAGGTGACCTTGATGCAAAGAGGCCCTAAAGATCAGCACAAGAAATGGCGTAATGTAGTTTGCAAAGGTTTTTAAAAATCGGGGTGGAATTTGGTCTGGACCTGGAGCTTTGTTTACCTCCAGGTTTTCTAATAAGTTTTTAACACCTTCTGGATTAATACTGATAGGTTCCATTAGTGGGATAGGTAAATTTTCAATATGTGGTACAGAACTTAAATCTTCTTTAACAAAGACAGATGAGAAATAGTCATTCAGTAAGCTTGCTCTCGTTGCTGTATCAGAGATCAGAGTGTCTCCTTCTAGTAATGGTGGTATGCCACAGTAGTCCTTCTTTTGACTCTTAATGTAACTCCATAACCTCTTAGTTGTAGAATATGTTCCAGGGGTGACTAAGTGTTGAATATAGGAGTTGTGGGATTGCCGACATGCCCTTTGAACTTCTTTCTTAATCTGTCGATATTTTTGCCAGGCATCACTAGACTTGGAATGTCGGGCCAAATTATATAGTCTTTGCTTCCTGTGAGATAGACGTTTAATGGCGGGATTCATCCAAGGGGGGCTATGGCCAGGTTTATAAGTTCTGGATGGAATCATATCTAGACACTTTTGACACATTTCCTTGAACACTTTCCATAAGACATCAACTTGTGTATCCATATCATGTTCCTCTAAAAACTGTTCACTAGATCTTGTAATGTATTCACTGATGATATCGTTGTTTGCCCTGTTCCAGAGTTTATAAGATTGCACTGAGGGATTGCTTTGTTGTTTGACTTCTACAGTAGACTTCACATACACGATATCATGATCACTAATCCCTGACAATGGTTTACAACAAAGTACTAATGATGGTCGATTTGTTAGGAAAATATCAAGAGTATTTGCATATCTAGTTGGAAAGTTGACAGTTTGTGTTAGGCCACAATCCTCAATGAAGTTGAGAAAAGTTTCACACAGATGTACAGGATAATTGTTACCACTAACTGAGTAGGAGTCCCAATCTATATTTGGGAAATTTGCATCACCTGCAATCCACACAACGGAATTAGGATTGTGATCCATTATATCACGTAGGACAGTGCAAAGATTTTCTAAATATGGTATATCTACATTTGGTGGGCGATACACAGAGCAAATAATAAGTGGAGGGCCTGTGGCTAACTGAATTTTACATACTATCAATTCACATAGAGATGTGCTATGGTATTCAAGTGCAGTAGACAACAATGAATTGTGACAAGCAATGAATACACCCCCGTAACCATCGAATCTGTCTTTACGGTATACCTGATATTGTTGGGGGAAAATTTCACTTGAAACTATGGAGGGAGATAGCCATGATTCACAACCAATGATGATTTTTGGTGAGTGACAGTTTATAAAGTTCTGAAAATCAAGTCGTTTTGCAAGGACACTTTGACAGTTGACAACAGCTACATCTAATATATCAGAATGATTCAAAATTTCAGGATTAAGGGTAAAATTATCAGTGCAGGGGGGCCCGGCTAGGGGCTCCTCTGCACTATTTTCCAGTTTTTTATTTTAAATTTGTTCCCATCCTTGTTTAGTTCTTTAAGTTCAGCACGTAACTTCTTATTAACTTCCTGCTCCCTAGGTGTGAGATCAGGGGTGATAAAAACCTTTTGAACTATGCTAGGAAGGTTAACATTGCGAAGTTTGGTACAATTTCGCATAATTGATGCCTTGTCTGACTCAGACGCAACCGAAACCTTCAAGAGTCTTGGCCTATCGCTTTTCTTGCCCAACCGGATTGCTTTAGTTATTGTGGCAGGGACTGTCAGATGTTTATGAAAGATGGATGACACAGAATCAATGTCATGCTTACGTCTAAGTTCAGGATCCTCAGATGTTGATTCAATAACATTATGTACTATAACATTCAAACGTCTCTTGGATTTTTCTTTTTCTTCATTAATGTAGGAAGACACCATTTCAGATATTTGCTCTTTAGACTGAGAAACCGGCTGTGTTTGAAGAGTGGGTTGTGTTTGGTCACTAGGATTTGCTTCTGTTGAATCCACAGGTTGTAATTTCTTCAGATTGTCCTCTATCTCCGTTAGTCTTTTCTCCATTTCATCCTGCTTATCTTGTATGTCTGTGAAGAACTTCAGGGCTAGTGTGACCTTTGGTTTACACACAGTACAAAAAAACATGACATTTGATTCAGTGGGCTGACGATCCCATATATCTGCTAGCGCTTCTAATTCTGATGTAGATAGCCCAGCACACTCTCTGTGTTGCCATTTCCCACACCAATCACATTCAACACAATCAGTACTTGACTCCTTACTACAAGTAACACACAAACTAGCTGACTTCTTCCCTTCCTTGGACGGTGGAGTTCCCCCTGGTACTCTTCCACGCTTTGGCATACTCAAAATTGTTGTTCACAATAAAACTATAGGGAAACACCACAACAAAAACAGAACAAACAAGTACTGAAGTCTCGCCTTTTGTGGTACCGTTTTACCAGACGTAGAGACGTTGGACACCACGGTACAAGGTGGAGCGTTTAGTGGCGAGCGTTACTTGGAGTAAGATCTCTAGGATATCCACACCAGTGATCAGACGAACAAACTTTGGTAAAAGAAACATCAAAAGAAGCCTAATCATGTTCAAAATATGCCTCTGGGAGCTATTAAAACAACGAAACAGCACTCTTGTCAAAGAACCACCATACGTAATCACGTGATTTTTTTTTTTTTTTATCGATTGAGTTTGCTCACGAAATTTTGTATAGATGTTCTCTGATACTTGAAGTTTGTTTCGCACAACAGAGTAGAAAAATGGTTAAAATGTCACTTATCCCCTTTTTCCACTGAGGTCTTCAATTGGAGTATCAATACAAAAATGATCAGTGAACCATGCAGTGAACCTTGTCATCTCAATACTCATCTCTTGGAAATCGACCCTGTTCCATAAATAACGCTTACGCTCACTTCCTTTGTGGTAAACTACCTGTGTCATAAAAGAGGTCAAGACAGCTTCATGGTCACTAATGCCAGGTATAACTTTACAATAGTTAATAAGAGATGGTCTATTAGTGAAAACGATATCAAGAATGTTTTCATTTCTAGTGGGAGTACTCACTAGTTGGGTAAAATAACAGTCATCTACCATTTTGAGAGTTTGTTGATTAATATTCAATGGGTATCTGTGCGAAACGATAGAATGACTGGTCCACTCTATGTCTGGTACATTAAAGTCACCAGCACAGAAAATAAATGAGTTGGGTCGTGATGCTGTAATGTCACAAATACTTTTACATAGATTTTGCTGATATTCAACATCTCTGCTAGGGGGTCTATACGCACCAATTATAATAAGTTCCTGACCATGAGACAGCTGCAAACTGACAGCACACACTTCACAAGGTGTACCAATATCAACAGGTTTGCTGGATAAAGTAGTGCTAATACCAATCAGCACTCCACCATATCCATCTTCACGATCTTTTCGGTACAGTTTATAGCTCTTGGGCATAATTTCATTATCAAGGATTGATGAATTGAGCCAGGTCTCGCAACCAATCACAATGTCAGGGGTATGATCGTCTAGCGTCTCCCAAAAACTTTCTTTTTTACTCAAAATACTTTGTAAATTAATCAGCAAAAGATTCAAGGAATTGTTAGAGTTTAAGTTACTTTGATGGTCAGAATCCACTAGGTCAGACGAGTCAAGGTCACTGTTATCTTCTAAAGAAGCATTACTAAGTTCACTATACAATGTATCAGGATTACTAAACTGAGTATCCGAGTCACTAATAATAGTGTCATCATCTGAAAGTAGACAATTATCAGTTTGATTAAGAAAGTTGCTAACACAAATTTGGCTTAAATTAGGGTTATCAAAAATATCCTCTCTAATTTGACCTCTGTCAGGTACACTCCTCATTAAGATCAAGCATAATTGGGGTTACTGATTGCTGTAGAACTGGTTGTAACATTGGCTGAGTTCCGTGTTTTGGGTTACGATCTCTTCTAAGCACAATTTCACCATTAAATATTATTAAATATTTCTCACCCCTTTCTCTCCTTTGCTTTAACTCTTGTACTAGTTTCTTGTGCTTCTCACGCTGAAATTTGGTCATGTCAGTAGAGACATAGATATTCGTATACTGGGAGTGACGTCGGAGGTAGTAGGAGTGGGAAACTATAAATTCTTTGTGAAACAAATTATCCAAAACAATAAGTAGTGGTCTAGCCTTTTCTTCAGCAGGCTTGCCCAATCGCAGGATCTTGGTAACTTTTATGCCAATATCAAAGACAGTTTTGCAGAGGTCCACAAACCATTTCTCATCCTGTGATGGACTTGTTTCGGGTAGGTTGTAAATTATCACATTATTCCTTCTGCGTTCTCTGTCATCTAACTCTTTAGCAACCGTAAGGAACGTTGATGCTGGTGACTCAGTTTGTATGATAGGTGGACTGACTAATTCTGAAGCTGTCTCGACTTCACTATATAGAACATCATTTCTAGACTTTAAGTTGTCAACTTTCGTGGACACTTCAGAAATTAACCGGTGTAAATTAGCTTGTTCAGCTTGTAATGTTCTTAAAGAAGGGAGGTCGACCTGCTGGTCAACGTTGGCGTAGTGGGCATGAACAAGTTGTTTAATACGGCTGTTGCAATGATTAGCCTCACAATAATATGACAAGCTACTAACATTTACACACACATCATTGAACTTATCATATAATTCATTTGAAATACCCTCACATACAGCGTGAACCCATATTCCACACAAGTCACATTGGACAGCCTTACTTTCTGAGAGACAAGCCTCACCACAGTGTGGACATTGCGCGCCAGGAAGGGACGCAAAAGCATCACCACCATTGATTGGGGGCAAACCTCCTTGGTGCTTCTTTGCTTGATTAGTCTCAGGAGACACTGAATCTGCGTTTAGCTTTCTTTTACTTCCACCATCAGCCATCGTTTCAATGCTAGTTCCAATTGACGCGTACTGTCTGTCATAAACGAAGCACACAAGAACAGATCAGCAACTAAGTGGTCAAACCTTCTCCGGTACCGTTTCGAGAATCACCACAGTACCACAGCTTGTAGATTTGTGTCCCAGGAACGAGAAGGTCGGAGAGGAGAAAAAGTGACGCCGCCACGGTCACGTGATGTTTAAAATCATGCATGCATCTACAATGAAACTGCATTGCTTTGGTCACTCCAAATAAATTCTCTGTTCCAGTCCATTGCCTGCATCCGTGTCACTAATAATAGCGATTTCCAACCAGCCAATTATTCACACATATTTTTGCTGCTTAAATTACACACCTTCAATAAATATTTCACAAGCTGACGTTCCAGTTACTGGTAGTCAATGCTTCGTACTTTGTAATGCACTTTACTGGATTAAAATCCATCCGGTATTTATTGAAATATGTCAAATCAAAGTTTGAGAAATAAAAATCCCCATAGGGAGCCTGTACAAATAATTGCTTACGTAATTCTAATCTAATCAAAAACAGCCAAGCTGTAAAAAAAGGAGTGCGGCCCTTGAAAAGGCTATGGTGAAAAAAGATGTGAAATCCAAGGTGGCGGCCAAGAAATGGCTGTGATGGTAGGTTAATGGTAAAAATTTTAATAACGACAATTCAGGTGAATTTGGTGCCGCTTGGTCAATTGGCACAAAATTCACCTGAATTGTCGTTATTAAAATTTTTACCATCACAGCCATTTCTTGGCCGCCACCTTGGATTTCACATCTTTTTTCACCATAGCCTTTTCAAGGGCCGTACTCCTTTTTTTACAGCTCGGCTGTTTTTAATTAGATTTCACTTCTTTTTGTATTTGTATACCCCAAAGCCGGCCTATGGCCAAGCTTTGGGGCTTTTTAACCTATATATTTTTCTTTACCACAGGAAAAAGAAAAAGATGAAACAGATTTTATAAATACTTTAACTCATTCTGATTTTATCAGTAAATGTACAAATTATATATATAATGCATATATCAAGAGTTCATAATATAAAAAGAGAGCATATATTTATTACATGTCTATTAATCCCCACAGGATAATTTGCAGCTGATCTCTCTATTAGGTGACTTGAAATGTAGCTGAACTCTCTACAAGGTGATCTGCTTGTACGTAGATGAACTCTTTACAGGATTCTCTCTACAGGGTGACTTGACTCTAGCTGAACTCTCTGCAGGGTTATCTGTTTGTAGTTGAATTCTCTACAGGGTGATTTGTTTGCAGCTGAACTCTCTACAAGGTAACTTCTTCTAGCTGATCTGTCTACAGGGTGACTTGTTTCTAGCTGGTCTCTCTACAGGGCGATTTGTTTGTAGCTGAATTCTCTACAGGGTGATGTGTTTGCAGCTGAACTCTCTACATGGTGGTTGCTTTGTAGCTGAACTCTCTAAAAGGTGACTTCTTCTAGCTGAACGCTCTACAGGGTGATCTTTTCATAGCTGAACTCTCTACAGGATGATTTGTTTGCAGCTGAACTCTCTACATGATGATTTCTTTGTAGCTGAACTCTCTACAGGGTGACTTGTTTCTAGCTGAACTCTCTACAGGTGATTTGTTTGTAGCTGAACTCTCTACACGGTGGTTTCGTTGTAGCTGAACTCTCTACAAGGTAACTTCTTCTAGCTGATCTTTTTACAGGGCATATTTGTTTGTAGCTGAGTTCTCTACAGGGTGATTTGTTTGCAGCTGAACTCTCTACATGGGAGTTTCATTGTAGCTGAACTCTCTACAATGTGACTTCTTTTAGCTGAACTCTCTACAGGGTGACTTGTTTCTAGCTGATCACTCTACAGGGTGACTTGTTTCTAGCTGAACCCTCTACAGGTGATTTGTTTGCAGCTGAACTCTCTACATGGTGGTTTCTTTGTAGCTGAACTCTCTACAAGGTAACTTCTTCTAGCTGATCTTTCTACAGGGTGATTTTTTTGTAGCTGAATTCTCTACAGAGTGATTTATTTACAGCTGAACTCTCTTGGTAACTTCTTCTAGCTGAACTCTCTACAGAATGATTGATTTTTTTGCAGCTGAACTCTCTACATGGTAGTAGCTTTGTAGCTGAACTCTAAAAGGTGACTTCTTCTAGCTGAACTCTCTACAGGGTGATCTTTTCATAACTGAAGGATGATTTGTTTGCAGCTGAACTCTCTACATGATGATTTCTTTGTAGCTGAACTCTCTACAGGGTGATTTGTTTGTAGCTGAACTCCCTACAAGGTAACTTCTTCTAGCTGATCTATCTACAGGGCGATTTGTTTGTAGCGGAGTTCTCTACAGGGTGTTTGTTTGCAGCTGAACTCTCTACATGGTAGTTTATTTGTAGCTGAACTCTCTACAATGTGACTTCTTCTAGCTGAAATCTCTACAGGGTGACTTGTTTCTAGCTGATCTCTCTACAGGGTGACTTGTTTCTAGCTGAACTCTCTACAGGTGATTTGTTTGCATCTGAACTCTCTACATGGTGGTTTCTTTGTAGCTGAACTCTCTACAAGGTAATTTCTTCTAGCTGATCTTTCTACAGGGTGATTTGTTTGTAGCTGAATTCTCTACAGGGTGATTTATTTGCAGCTGAACTCTCTACAAGGTGACTTCTTCTAGCTGAATTCTCTACAGAGTGATTGAATTTTTGCAGCTGAACTCTCTACATGGTGGTTTCTTTGTAACTGAACTCTCTACAGGGTGATTTGTTTGTAGCTGAACTCTCTACAGGGTGATCTGTTCGTAGCTGAACTCCCTACAAGGTAACTTCTTCTAGCTGATCTTTCTACAGGGCGATTTGTTTGTAGCTGAATTCTCTACAGGGTGACTTGTTTCTAGCTGATCTCTGTACAGGGTGACTTGTTCCTAGCTGAACTCTCTACAGGTGATTTGTTTGCAGCTGAACTCTCTTACATGGTGGTTTCTTTGTAGCTGAACTCTCTACAAGGTGACTTCTTCTAGCTGATCTTTCTACAAGATGACTTGTTTCTAACTGAACTCTCTACAGTGTGATCTGTTCATAGCGGAACTTTCTACTGGGTGATTTGTTTGCAGCTGAACTCTTTGCATGATTGTTTCTTTGTAACTGAACTCTTTACAAGGTAACTTCTTCTAGCTGATCTCTCTACAGGGCAATTTGTTTGAGCTGAACTCTCTACATGATGGTTTCTTTGTAGCTGAACTCTCTATTAGATACCTTCTTCTGGCTGATCTGACTACAGGGTGACTTGTTTGTAGCTGAATTCCCTACAGAATAACTTGCAATGTAATATAATTGAGTAAATTATAAATGCAGCTGAATGCTTTATTAGGGTGACTGTTCTATTAGAGTATCTCGCATTTGCTACACGTAGTTGCCTTTCGAATCATAACTCAGTGGTTTGTAATCCGATTCTTCTGTACTACTGCAAGGACTTTCTATGATGATTATTCCAGCTACATACTGATTTTCAGCTGATTGCTTTAAGCGGTTTGCCTGATAGACACGGAAACTAATAGTTTTTTTATTCATAAAAATCGATCGCGTAATTTTGACACAGGTCGGGTTTTGTGTCATATCTCCGTGGTCGTTATCCCGATTCCTTTCAAACTACAAAAAGGCACTCCTACGATGGTTGCTCCATCTACATATCAATTTTCAACTGATTCCTCAAAGGAGTTTACCCTGTAGGCGTGACAGACCTTCGACCTTATTTTACGCAAATAATCAGTCATAACTCCGTGAATGTTCATCGGATTCCTACCAAAATTGGTACAGAGCTCCGCCTTAATGAACCCTTTAAGTGTGCCAAATTTCAGCTCGATCCAAGCACGCATTCGTGTTTTATGGCGGATTTTGTGAAGTGTTCAAAATGAAGTAGAAGAAAAAAAACGAAGAAATTAAAACGAAATTTTGTTCGCTCGTATCTCGGAAATGGCTGGAGCGATTTTCTTCAAATTTGGTGTGCAGGCTCCCCTTGCTGGCCGGCACCTCTCTAGCAAATGTGGTTCCAATCGGATAGGGGATCACAGAGCTACATAGGTGTGAAAATTACGTTTTCTTTCTTCCTGTTAATATACTCACGGGTGGCACGCTGGCTTCTTGGGCCGCATTCTAATTGGAAGAATGCGGCACCGGTGATAGTCAAAGTTTCCGAGTGTTTCCGCATGAATCTATGACTGATGAGGATGAAAAAAGCATTCCTGGGCAAACCCTATACGCTGATTTCGATTCTGCCGTGTGTTTTTTGATTGGAGGACGATTGAAGTTGGATCACGACGAAAATATGGCTCTTTAAAAGGTAAATCGCCAACTAGCACTGTTCAGAATCCAGCAATACAATCACCCGGGACTTCAAGGCATCCCTCTGCATCGACGCAAGTATAGTTTGAAGGTGAGCAGTTTGTTGTCTTGCGCGGAATTGCAATATAAGGTTCAAGGTTGAGCATAATCTTTTCAAAAATGGAGACTGGCACTTCATACCAGCCTTGCATGGCTTCACACTTACCTGATGTTATATTCTGGTGTATTTATTGCTGTTTTGATCCATTTTATAGCAGCTTTAGTGATTGTAATTTTGGTCAGAAACTATTTATAATTTCTCTTTGTAGTATAGTGATGTCATTGTGTTATATAATAATTATCATCCTTAGTGCTTACAATGTGACAAATAAAACTGAACAGTGTCCAAACAAATCTATTTTAAAAATAATATTGGTCATATATTTTGTTATCTGATTGTCATGTTTCCGAAGTATTTGTTGATTGTGACTTGTGATGTCACTACTTACCATGTTATATAATATTACTGATTTTTCTAGTTAGCTATCCTTGAAAATGCATTGGGTACCTGTGTATACTTAGTATTACATAATACACACAGTTTTATTTGTGAATCACTTGCTTTATTCATGTAATATTCTGAGTGGTCAGTCTACAAAGAAGTGGTCACTCTTGAGAGGTTTTACCTAGCTTATATGCTTTTCTCCATAAAATAGATATGTGGTGAAAATTTCATGTTATTAATAGTTTCCTATCTAGATTTATGACACTTTGAATATTGTGTTTGGTGCCATGTGATATACATAAAAAGCATTGAAAATGCTGTACACAAAAATCATCACACTGTCAACTTCTTTTGCTTATATCTTTTGATAGGAACCACCGATTGAGGTGGGGTTTGTACTACAATGACCCTGAAAAATAGCACAATATTTGTCATACCAATGGATGCATGGAATGTTAGTTATTTAATTTAGTTGGAAATCTCTACTAATAATATTATAATTCTTCCGTTTTTTCTTGCATACTGAACAGTTTCAATTTTATAATGTGTCAGCTCACGTGTCAGTGTGCATTGAGTCTCTACAAATTTACATTTTGTTCTACCTGCAACTTAATTTTATGCTGGCTATGCTCAGGAAAAGCTACCAATTTTATAATGGAAATGGACTGCTCGCTTGCATAAATGTATGCCCAGTGGAGGATGGGAAACAGAGTCTTTATTTAGAGTGGCCTTATGTTTGGAGCAGTCATGCACTTTTGTAATATAAGTACATCTTAGCAATGGTGCAACTAGCCATTCAGCCCTTGGTAGCCACTGCAGTACTGCAGGTGAGTGTTAATGATACACCGGTTACAGTAGAGGGTAACTGTATGCAATCTTTTAAAACTGCATGTTGGCTATTTGCTACATTAATGTAACTTGCTATTCTGCTCTACGGCTTTTATTATACAAACAGGAGCTAGCTGGAGTTGGCTATAATAATTATTTACATATGCCTATAGGTAGACCCATTTAGATGCTAATAATGGTCCAGCCATTTAGTCAAACAAAATCAGTCCGGCTAGACCAGTTTGATATCCAAATTTAGTCCGGCTAATTACCTATATTCAAAACACTTGATTAACCAGATTGTTTTTCATGTAATAGAACTATGGACCAGTATACCTCAAAAGCAAGTCATGCTAATCAGCAGATGTATACAGATATAGTTATTGTTTATGGGTTCATATATGGTGGTATTGAAATTTTAGATTAATCCTAAGATACATTGTACATGCTCAATTAACGTTCTCACAACTAAGCAAGTGTATGGTTGTACTGTCACCTAATGCTGAATATAACTCACTGATAAACTTTGTCAATGGCCTACCTTAACTACATTAATATAGATTTCAATGATAGCTGTGACTAGGGTATGTGTGCACGGTAGTATCAGGTGGAGGAGACTGTTCACACAGTGATATGGGTAACCATTTTAAATGATATTAAATCGGAATATGCTAGATAATATTGTACAGTGTGTATGTGTGTGTGTGTGTAGGTGAGACTTCGGGTGCCTACACCTTCACCTGTTGGATATGGTACAGCCTCCTGCGGGGTTACTAGTCCTAGGATTTGCCTGCACTGACTCCTGTGCTTGTTCACTGGGTAGGCATGACCATACTAGCATTACAGCTGAAGGCTTTGCTTTTGTTTGCTTTTGTGTGTGTCCAGGGTTAGTTGTAGAAATTTTGCTCACCTGGTTTCAAGTTCTGAAATACATGGAGTAGTTGCTTTACTTATTTAGGTGTATATTTTCATGTATGGTTAGCTACTGTTTGACACATGTATGCATGGCGACTGCTCTGTTGAAATGTATGATTGTTATTTTAGAGTAGCTATGCATATGTTGATTTTATTTGAATAATATGGTTCAGCGGCATCGACTCTACCTGATTAAATGGTTACAGACCCAAGGTATATTCAGTATCCTTGGAGAATGACTGTCGAGATTTCAGTTTAGATGGTGTCTCTGTGATCACATCGGTGAACTCATCCAGGAGACTGAAGGCATACAAGTCCTCATAGTTTCTACTTATGGAAATAAACTATCAAAAGTTAGTTTATATGCAAATAAACTTGTTTATATTATATTGTATTATATTGGTACAGAGAGTAAATTGAAGACAAAAGAGGAACTCTAGATCTGTAAAGACAGTTAGAATGCCTGTAGACTCTGACAATGGTATTGTCAATAGTCAGGTAACTAAGAACTTTATAGTAGTCATAATGCATTTCTGCTTCTATTGCTGTAATGTTATTCACCATGCATGAATCACTAGGCTTATTTCTTGTCTGTATTGTCACAATGTGAGTTCAATTCCTCATAGAAACTTATCATAGCCATTAAATGGACCTTTACAGTAACCCACGGTGTTGTGGAGATCGAGAGTATATTAAATCAAATTTTGTGGCTTAATACTGTAATTGGTACAGTATATTGCCTAGCACCACATAAAAATCAATAGTTTTTTCAATGCTTGCCCACTTTTCTCCTTTCAGCATATTCATATCACATTGAAGATGTAATACCATGTCTGGTTTGAAAAAGAAAATTATTATAGATAACGGTTTGTACTACATAGCAAATGTGGTGCTTCATGTGATGCTGTATTTTATGCATGAGTTTACAGCATAGTATACATTACTTCAATAACTAGACATGGTAAATCTAAGTACACAAGCAAACTATGTGATAAAAACTTCTAGAGGTGTGCGTGGTAGTGTGACAAGCTTGAGGTGCTTTTCGTCGAGAAAAGCCTGGACAAGACTTTCGGCCTGTGCAGTGAACTGTGCATTAAGAGGTTGTTTGTTTGTCTGTCGTCGTTCTTCTCGCATCTTCGTCTCGTTTGCTTCTGTAGGCTTAATGTGCGTCATTTGGTCCAGGAGTAGAGGTCAGTTCGACCACTAACATTCAAACATGGAAGATACCGATGATCCTGACTACTTGTGGTGTTATTGCAAACAACCAGATAGAGGCCAGAGGATGATTTGGTGCAACATTTGTGAGTACTGGTATCACTGTGATTGTAGAGGATTCACAAATAGACACTTTAAATAAAGACAATATCGACTTTATTTGTTACAAATGTTCTGGTTCCACTCCACCATATGGTAACCTACCAGAGGTAGCTGTCACCCAGCCACATGCAGCATATACAGCCTTCACACATGTGTTTCTGCATCGCTGGTCGTATATTGCTCGGATGGTGCCCATGGCCACAGACCTTTTTTATTCACTTGATGATATTCTGAGCCTTCGTTTTTTTGCCTGCTTTGACTGGCCAACCAGCATTTGGTCCAACTGAACGAGAGCTTCTTTCGTTGCCAGCTCGGCTTGGTGGACTTGGTGTCATTGTTTCCACTGCTCATTTTTCCTCTTCTTTCTCATCTTCTAGTTGCATTACAGCCCCTTTAATTGACCATCTATTGAGACAATGTACTTCCTGTGGTCTTGATATCTATCAACAGATGTGCCAGTGCAAATGCGAGTTGAGGGTCTCTCATCGCAATGATCTATCTGTTCAGGCAGGCTTGCTTTCTGAACGCTTGTCTCCACACCTGCGGCGTGCCTTTGATGCTGCCTCAGAGTGAGGCGTGTCATGTTGGCTAACAACCCTTCCAATTGCTGAGCATGGGTTTGCTTTGCCCAAAGGGGAGTTTCATGATACCCTATGTTTAAGATTTGGCTGGTAACCAGTGAACCTGCCGCAAACATGTGCATGTGGAAAGTCATTTTCTGCGGAGCACGCTTTTAGTTGTCCGTGTGGTGGATTTCCATCTATTTGTCACAATGAAGTTTGTGACATAACTGCGAGTCTACTGAGTGAGGTGTATTGTGATGTCGGTGTTGAGCCTACTCTT
Organism: Dysidea avara; assembly: GCF_963678975.1. NCBI lineage: Eukaryota > Metazoa > Porifera > Demospongiae > Dictyoceratida > Dysideidae > Dysidea > Dysidea avara. The sequence goes on from NC_089276.1 coordinate 10,745,512, forward strand.
CTTCCTTTAGATCATGGACCTCTCCGATACACTGCTGTCAACAGAGAAGATGGAACTCGACTTGATGTTGTTGCTAGGGACTTTTGGAGTTGGAACAGGCAGCATGCATTTATTGATGTTAGGGTGTTTAATCCTGTTGCATGCTCCTATTCTTGCTCCCCACTGCCAAGGTGCTACCAAGTTCATGAATAGGAGAAACGTCGAGCATATGATGAACAGATTCGGGAGGTGGAGAGAGCTTGTTTTCCCCATTAGTTGTTGCAGCCACTGGAGGCATGGGACCTACCGTACTGCAACTATAGTCTTTCGGAAACTTGCCTCTATGTTGGCTGAGAAGTGGAATGCGAATTACAGTTGTTGTTTATTCTGGGTTCAATGTCGGTTTTGTTTTTCTTTGTTAAGGTCTGCTGTGATGTGCTTACGGGGTCATCGGTCATCGACTAGTCATCTGATAACATCTATGATTGATCTGGCCTATTCCGAGGGTCACCTTGAGTCTGGCACCCTCAATTGATATTTGTTTCAGTAGCTGGTACCCTCCAGCTGTCCAGCACTTGACAGCCAGTGCTGGGGGTGGTAGGCAAGGGCAGTCCATCTAGCCGGGGATAATTAATAAAAAAATTGGTACATCTGTCAGTGGTGTCCAAATAAATACAGTAAAATAATTTATAATGAATAAATGACCATACAGTAACAAATTTCTGTCTTCCACAAGTGTAACTGCTAGCCCATTTAGGACAGTTGTAGTGCATAGGCTCTATGCTCCTAGCAATTCTCACTGGACATGTTTTACTGAATACACGGTATCTGCTGCTATTGCACTTGTCGCTACTATGATACAGTATAAAGCTTACATGTAGTTACGGTTGTAACCCAGCAGATTATCCTCCAATATCCCTAACATGAAGATTATGGAGCATAACTTATAATTATCACTCTATCATAGAACACCTAAATCTATGCACATCACATAAATTATTAGATCACCAATTTGGTTATTGGTCAGGCTATTCTTGCAAAACTCAACTTATTACAGTAGTGGAAGACATCTTAACAGCTATGGATCAGAGGTATCAGGTTGACGTCATCTTATTGGACTTTAGCAAAGTTTTTGACATAAAAGATTGTTAAAGAAGTTGCATAATTATAGTATTCATTCTAGTATTCTGAAATGGCTAAATACATACAGGGGCGGATCCAGGAGTTGGCAAGGGGAGGGGCACAAACAGGCTAAGTTGTAAGTGGTTGGGAGAGCCGGATTCTCTAGTTCAGTGCTGCATTTTTGAAGCAACAAATAATCACCTCTTAGTAGTGTCTCACTGTTGATTTTTGCCATTTTTGTCTTTTCAGATGGTTGTGAAGTCTTACAAGCTGTTTAAAAGGTTCTGAATGTCTTAAACAAAAGCAACTCTAATTATTTTTAGAGGCGCTTAGTATGTACGAAGGTGCTGCGTGACAAATTCACAGTTAGTTTGACTTTGGTTTGCTTTGGTTTCAGGTGAATTTGTAATAAATGCTAGTAAAATGTACATGTTTTCATGAGTTTCTTGGTCTGATAAAGTTTAGTAGCTATTTTAATCAAAAGTATCACTGGCTCCTCCACAAGATAAGGAATGGGGGGGGGGACATTTGCCCCAAATGCCCCATCCTGGATCCGCCATTGACATAGTATATTTTGAGACCTAAAAATTAATGTCATTCTATCCTCACAAATGATACCTTGCCTTCAGGGGGGTTTCAACATGCATACATGTACATGGATGTACTATATTGTGTAGTATTTTCTTTTTTTATTGGTTTGGCCTCCAATGAACACAACAATGTGAGTATTTATGTGTTCTTAGATTATGGGCATAGTTAATATGCAGTTCATCATTGCCAGCATGTACATGGTGTTCTATAGTTCTCAAAAATGAGTTGGCCAAACTAACCTTGCATGCAAAGTATTACTTGATCACTCTATTACAGTTTTTTGATGTGGTTCAATGAGAGTATGGTAGAATAAGAGTGTGGCATAATAATTCTGCTTATTCTCTTAATACTATATCTGATCATTCCTGTCGTTCACAGGCCCGGCTGTACAGACATCTGGCATGGTTATACAGGCTGCCAGAAAACAGTCCACCAAAAGTAGATTTGAAAAGTTGAAGGCGAGTTTGACATGGAAGTTGTTCACCTGATAGTGCAGCAACTTCATGCTGGTGTTATCTCATTTTTAGCTCTTGCGCCCATATGTCTTGTGCCCATATGGTTGATTTTGCTAAATCCGGTCACATGATGAGCAAATGTTTCCAGGAAAAAAAATATACTCAATTTTTAGCATAATGATTAATATAGCCATATGCCTCCTTTATAGGCACTTATTGAGCTTAAACTTATAAAAGTACAAACAGCAGGCACAAATTCACAATAATTATACAGTATAGCTGCTTTGTGATTGTTTACACTAACTGGAGTCACCTTCTAACTACATGTCTGTGAATAAAGTACAGAGTTATTGAGTCCACTATGTTGAACAAAAATCTGTTTGAGTGATATTATTGTATTAATGTAAACTGTAGTGAAGTTAACTGATCTGTTGAAATGAGTGTATTGTCATTTGCAGGATGAAAACAGAAGCCATTTTGATCAATAGAAATGCCATGGTGATGAGTCTTCAGTACATCAAGTGATCCAGCCAATAGTCTGTTGACAGCAACATAATAAATTATTACAGTGTTAGTTTGAAACTAAATCAGTCTGTTGACAGTAACATAAGCCAATGTAGGTTACTGATATCTATTGCTGTAGAAGCCTAACCGATAAAAAGCAAGTACATCCATGTGCTGTATGCATGTTGAAACCCCCAAAGGGTAAGGAATTGTTAATGACAATTCCTATACTAGTTTATATGTACTACAGATACTAGTGGTTAATTAACAGTTATACGGTAGCTATATAGTAGAGTAGTTGGGTAATTTCTTGTCTCCTACTCTGTAGCTCACAAAATGATTATAGAGTTCATTGTGATGATATTGCAAGAGAGTAAATAATAGGCCTAGTAAATAACTGTTTTGAGTCACAAAAACATACTGATTAAGTATTTGGCTTTCTCATAGGCAGATTTAAGGTGACAATGTAATGAACTATGCACTGAAAAACAGTAAAGATGAGCAATACAGACTTGAGGTTAATTATAATTACTGGAATTCTGAATTAAGCACTTACACATAATATTATGAGCTCTAGATAAAAACTTTAAATAAAATTCCTGAAACCTTGGTGTTATGTACCACATGCATACAATTACATGAGCATAGCTACCCATTCAAAATTATATTTGCTAAGGTAAATGAGGGTAATTCTGGACACTCTTTAGAAAAATTGCTCTAACACTGCACTCACAACGTGTTAAGGCAAATTCTAGGAATCGTTTTAAAGCCTATCTTATGGTGCATTTGCAGTAAAAATTTCGTTTCGATTCAATCAACTGCTAATGAGTTATGAACCGAAATTTAACAGTGTGTAAAAATGCAACATGCGGCTAATTCCGGACACTTCGAATAACAAGCAAGTAGCGCCTTCCACAGGTTATACCAATCCTCTTTGAAGTATGGAGAGTAAAGTACCACTCATCTGCAGCTTATAATTCAAGTAGAAAGTTCATACCCTTATGGGAGAAAGGGGATTCACTAATCGTCGGAGATCTGATGTCATGACATCATAGAGGTGTCTAAACTGCAGTATCGATAAATGCCGGCGCCCCCTCTGTGAGGACTTCCGGCGCCGTTTAGCTCTATTGCTGCCCTATATAGGATTTGTTCATCACTAATATTAATGATGCTGGCTATCTGAGTTGTTTTCTTTTAAAGTGTGAAACGCAATCCCATGTCTTGACTCTAGCTCTCCATACAAAAGGTTAACCCCTTTCATCCAGTCATCAATACTCTACATTCCCCCAATGCAAAATGATCTTTCTCCTTGTTTGACTAAGTAAGGTGTATATGTCCCTCCCCAAACATGTAGCTACATGCACACAAATTAAACACAAAACACACTAAGAATTAAATGCTGCAAAAGTAATGCACGAAGCTTGAAAAATTAAATCATTACCATATTATTATTATGAACAGTTAACACTTTGAACAAAACCAAAATCTGTTTTTTTGTTTGAAAACATAGTCTGGCACTGAAATGCAACTTCTGTGATACCACTGATGACACCGATCACATTCTGCCATCTGAAGTTCCCTGACTTCATCATCACTTTCAAAGTATGGCATTCTACACACACAATATACAGGAATTTCTATCAGTAGCTTGCATGGTAGGTTATGCTCATGTTCACCTTCTACCTTTGGGAAAGGGTGATCAAACTTTCTGCTCCTAAGACAACAATGTAGGTATGATCTCATTTTCCCAACATCGAACATGACAGTAGTGGGATCGCCATCAAAGAGAAGTTCGACAAGGAACGCAATTGCAAATACACCACAGTCACTGGTATTCATCTGTTGTTGGACAGACTGCACAGAGAATATAATTTTATCAACTGATGTACGAAGAATTGATGCTGTTTGTTTCTGAACACTTGATGATATTTTACCATGATAGTTACTATCAAACAACTTGACAGCTGGGTGAGGAGAACCAAAAGTGGACACAAGGATCCAGTGATTAGAGTCATGTAAAATCTGGTGGAAAACCTCAGCTTTTGGGTAGGATAAATGAGGGCCTAGAGATGTGTCATACAACCCAGGTAATTCAAACTGGGTGTGCAGGCAGTTCTGGGCAGTATTGATAATAGTATCATTCAGCCAATTTGAGCTTAGTATTATCTCAAAGTCACGATCAGTCATTATTCGCCTTTTATAAGGATCGACAGTACACTGCATGTAAATACCAACAATTTGAATATCTTCTGTAACTTTTTCTCCTTTTTTTCACTGCTGCATCCTTCATTGAATCCTTTTTATTCCCTGGCTTTTCTTTCTGCATATTCTGATACTTTTTCACAATTGTTTTTCTTTTAACCTGTTTTGCTTTAGCTTCAGGTATAGAAATATGAGAACTAGCTTTCACAGTATCAAAAAATTTACCAACACAATTTTTGTATCGATCAAACAAACTTATTCTTTTCTTGCGTTTACGGGAAGGAAGACATTGTAGCTTGTTTGCTTTTTCTTTGCTCACTTTCCTTCGTTTTTCAGGTGTGGGTTGTAGAATAAGCCCACCTTCTCTTTTTAGAAAAGAGTTTGCAGTGTGTAAAGCAGATTCAATGCAATTATTAACAGTTGTAAGAGATGCTTTTTCTTTGCATAAATAAGAAAAATCTTAAAGACATTGAAGGTTAGACCTAAGCGATACTGCCAGTGAATTTATAGCCTTAGAATTCCCTTCATCTTGTGGCAGTGCAATCTGAGGTGTGTGAGGTGATGATACTTCTAGTCGTTCTAGATCTATTATGTCTTCTGTACACATGATATCCATTGTGTGATCTTCACCAGTAGCATTAGTCTGATCATTCAACTGATCACTCAATCCAACAGAATTTTTCTGATTGACTGGAGTAGTCTGACTGACTGGAGTAGAAAGATTGTATACCAGATCTTGTTTCTGGTCTGCAGAAAACACCGATTCATCAATATTGTAAAGTGGACTAGTACTAAAACAAACAGGTAAGGACTCCCATGAATAGCCTGGAACTACTGTTAAGATAGCAAACATGTGCTTACAAGGTAAGCAGTGTAGCTTGAAATCTACACATTCACAGGTTGGGTACTCATCATCAGACCCTAGGAACACCTTATAAGAATTTCTTTCATTTGAATCTTGCTGCTGTTTGAAACTCTGACCCCTGACAATGAACGTAGATGCAGTTAGTATCTGAATATCTTCACCAATGAATCCTGTAGCAGCATGCATGTAGTCGCCGCATACAGTGCTTTACAAGCCACTGTGGTCGATTGTGTAAATATGGAGGAATACTTTCATCATAAAGCTTGAAATCTGAAGAAAATTTCACATTGTCAATGGTATATCTGTGAATGGTATCAGGAAGAAAACTATCCCGCATGATTTGGCAAAGACCAGTAACTGTTTTGTCTGTGCGCAAATTGTTGTAACAGTGCTTAAACAACTTATTTAACGATTTAACCCCGTTGTTGGTCTTCACACTGGAGTGGTATCCTGGTCTGCGAAAAGCATCACACCATCTCTGTAAATAAAATGTTGATATAACATACACATCTCGTCTCAGTTTAGTTGAAGAGCCTGATGAATTAGTTTAAACAAATAGTAAATTGCTAAAGATGGCTAATGATTTTGTAGGATGAAAATTTCACCTTGCCATTACTCAAAACCGTATTACATTGTCTTAAAACGAAATGGAAACAGTTAATTGATGATTTATTTATTTACAAATTAATTAATTAATTAAGCTTGAAATGACACTCACTTGTTGTCCTTAGTAGGCCACCAATTATAAAAAGATTTTAGGACATTCTCACTGTTTGTATTACATATACGTATGCAAGCCTTTGCCACTTTCAACTGGATAAAAGGATCATTTACAACACAATTCATACAACATGAAGCTTGTATATACATACATACACAACATACACACAGGAAATGTCAGGTATGATGGAAAACCCAAACAACCTGAACCAGCACAGTAATGGTACAGTTATAACCAATATCATCATTTAATACTGAGCTACATTTGGATATGGTAAAACAATGTACAAATTGCACTAATGATTATCTGGCAACAAGCACTAGATCATATTATATACAGTATATAGCTAAAACTCAAGGAATACACCAAAAGTTGGATCACATAAAAGCACTTCAAGGTGGGAATTTATTTTTGAAGAACACCCAGACATGGGAATTTACTGTCAAAGAAAAGGGCCTCTTCGAAATATCCAAAAGTAAAAAATAAAACCTTCAAAAATTACCAGCTAATGGTACACAAAAGTATTGTATGTGTGTATGTATATATAGATATACCTATATAATTTTGCTAACCGTTGTACAACCAAGCCACTTGGTTGTTAAATAGCGTTGAACACGGGGATGATTTTTGTATACACTACTGGCCAATAGAGCATCCAAAGTTGCCTGATACTGCCTTTGTGTTCCAGCAAAAGCTACTTCTCGTAGCAAATGTAAAAGTTGCTCTCTTTCATCATCCAGAAGGCAGTTCTTTCCTATACATAGGCAGAGTAACAATGCAATTCATGCACATTCAATATTATTACCACTTCTTATCCATCGACTCCAAGCCTGTTCACGGTGGAATTCACAAAGATACACTTCAGCTTGTGGAAACACAGTGGTGATGGCGTTCAACTCAGAATCACTGTAATCAATCATAAAGTATGGTGGAACCCAACCACTATTCCAATGTGATATGATCTTTAGAGCTTCAGCAATATGGAAGGCACTTTCTTGTTTGACAATAAAATGTGCCACGGGTATGTATCCACAGTTGCTTCTCACACATAAAAGAAAGAGTGGTAAAGCATACTTAGTGGTTTTGTACGTTGCGTCCATCAGAGTTAGTATATTTCCATACTTCAGAAGTAATTTCTGCTGCCATGGTTCTTGATATACAAAAAGAAAAGTACTGCCTGTTGTAGAAGCTTGAGAAAGATCAGTCTCATTTTCCTCATCTTCACTTTCTGTGTCATGATCAATATCACCACTAAACCCTTGTTTTGAAACATCTGCTATGTCTGCTATAGTTCCTATAACAGCTTCAACAGACGACAAAGCATCACCTTCAAATTCTGTGCTGGACTTCCTATAGTATACTTTAGTCCTCTCTTCAATTGGTTTAGTTGTATCACTAACTATCCAGTCTGTGACTACCTTCTCCAAATTTAATTGATCTAAATGGGAATATTTACCAGCTGACATGATACTGTGTACACAGTTGGTAATGTCCCGCTCATGTGGATAATAGGAACGGTCTGTGACATGTGGCTTTACAACGTCTGACGAATACTGGCGTAGCACGTACTTTCTTAAAAGTATTTTAATAAGTTTGGCATTAGTGATATTGTCAGATACGAACTCTTGGATTTTATTTCTGATGTCAGAATTCATGCGCCTTGTTGCCCCTATCAGTTTGTGGTTATGTACTGACTCCATAGGAAGAGTAACAAAATAAGTGAGCAATCCCTCCACTGATTTTCTTGCCAGCTTTTCTTTCAAGTCATTAATAACCCGCTGCTTTTCACTTCTTTTAGATTCTACTGGAATGGTATGTGAAGGGAACCTATAAAGACAAACCTTCTATAAAATGCAAAACTAAAGCTACAGCTGTGTGATTATATCAATTATGCAATTAATCAATTGTAGCACTAATCATGATAAGCAATAATCACAAAAAACTGAAATAATTGATTAATTGAAAATGATATATATATAGTCAAGAGCCACATTAGCTAACAAACTCCAAACCAATTTCTATCACCCTAGAGTCTACCTGTATCATAAGTAATGCTAGTAAAGGAAGCCTCAGATCACAAAATAGAGACGAGTGACTGTTAAACCTTTCTAAATGAAGGCACACAACTCAGAATACACAGAATGCAATTAATTGCATAATCGTGATTACTGGGCAGTATAATCACTTGCAATTGTAGTCATAGTCGTACAGCATTAAAAATGTATGTACATAACATTAGTGATGCATTGATACAGATACTAGTATTGCTTTTGGCCCTACTTTGGCAGTACCAGACTTCCTGTGTATGCAGTAGGTAAAGCTATAAATGCCTGATACCACCCAATACTTCATATGATGTAATTAAATTGGTTTTCAAGATGGTGGCATATGTAGCATGTCAAATGGAAACCTAATAGTTAGCTAGGTATGAATTCTAGAAGACAGCTATTATAGTACAGTGGAAAAAGCAGTAAGCCACGAAATAAGATTTATTGGTTAAGTTGGTGCTGTAACTGTTTCTTGTGAGTAATGTCATTGTGGCAAAGTATTGGTAACAGATCAGTATCTGCCATTTCCACCTAAAATGTATTTGGTGACAAAAATCAAATTCCGGCACTATGATCCCCAATCTATCATACCTATATCTATACACATGACTCACACTTTAGAAACATATGAGGTATACTTAACCCACATGTTCATGCAATCAAATATAAGTCACAAAGCTCACACAGACAAATTACCACCTATAATTACAAAGAAGCTTAAAATGTGTCTTTAGCTTTGAATACAAACAGTGTGGTTAACTACATAGTTATGGAATGTGTATGCACAAATATTTTACTATCACCATACTGTAGGTCATTTAGAGTAGCGTAGAAGATTTGTGGCACAGAAGAAAAATGCTTATGATAAACTGTGACCATGCAGTGCACATTGTATGTATTAAGCGAACTGAAGGCTATTCAGACAGTATGGAATTTCTCTATTACACCAGTTGTTAGCTATTACACATTTTAATCTGGAAATTAATTTGGAATGGGTAGGCTGTACAACCAGGTTAAGACGGTTCCAATACTGTGTATGAAGTGTAGCCCAATTTAGACAGGGGAAATAGCTCTGCCAATAGAAGGACTGTTTTCAGCTGTGTGTCAACAAACAGTAATAATATCATGACGTCATAAACATAATGTGACAATGCGACTTCAGATCTCCAACAATTAGTGAATCCCATATCATATCATGGTTATATATACAAATTGGTTACATATGTAGTAGAGGGTGCAATGCGCCTTCTACTACCTAAGAAACCAGTTTTCACAGTTCTGTTAGTCTAAAGTTAGGGTTTGACCATTAAGTTTTATTTGTAATATCGGCTATATTACCATAAGATTTAACTATATCTAAGATTCAGAGTTTCAGCAGCTAGAAGCACTGGTACAGTGGTTAGAACTGACCAAGAGTTTCATATCATTTGTAGTAGCTTAACTCTTTTTTCTAGGTAATCAAGAAGAGACACATCCCCTAATTCCACCGATTAGTCCTGTTATTCTAAAATTATGCCTGTAACCATCCTATAATTCCAGAATTATTCTCACGAAACTGGTGACCTATTTTTCTCAAGATTATGCCGGCATAATAGGCGCAGGCCTAGCGGCTACACATTAGTTGCGCTATTTGTACCTGTACCATTGACAGATCTTACAGATAGTAACAGCACAGGGCAGCTATGAGCTTTCTCACCCGACTGCATCACTATCACTCAGTATTAGTCACAGTGGGTGAGACAACTATGTCAGTAATGCAGTACAGTGGCCATAGCAATCGCATGAGGTTGGGCTTTGGTCTCTGCAAAATCTTACATACTTAGCATGTCCAACCATGTGCTCTAAAGACTCCTCTTCACCCACACTGATCATGAAGGCCTAGTTCCTGCATCAGCTATAACGGTAGCACCTGACAGTGACATTTGCAGTATATTTGTCAGTTATACAGTGGTATAGCACAGTTCACTACAGATATGTATCAGCTATACATCACAACATCGATGGCAGTAAACTAAATGGCTACTCAGTTGCTTATACAGTAGCATATCAGTTACTGCACTTAACTGAATGACAGGACAGCTACATTTGTAGCATGGTACAGTGACACATCAGCTAATCACTACCACTAAATGGCAGGACTTGCAGCAGCTGTGGCCACAGTTTAAGCACACTTCAGCTACACCGAGAGCATATGACTATACCTGCTAAGTGACCAGCACAGTGTAGTCAGTCATCAACTTGAGCGTTAGCACCAGACTACATTATTTGCTGTAGCTAGATGTGGCAGCGATGTTCAGTAGCACATGTACAGTACACACATATCAGCTAAATCAATAACCAATAATCAAGATGACCAGCGGCGACTAGTACAGCTCACTTGCTGGGAACACCTTGACTAGAACTCCTAGCAATCAAAAAAAGAAAAGAAAAAACAGACTAGAATATTCTATATCCAGCTAGTCAGGATGTGACAGATAAGCAGCACACTATAACAGCTATGGTGACCACCGAACAAAGCAACTGAGTGAGTCTAGATCTAGTAGCACTACTTCAGGCAACAAGTAGGGACCCGCCGATAATGCTCATAATTTTACCTATTATGCTATGCTGCACTGCTCAAATATTTACCTATTATGCTTAAATTTATGCTCAATACTTACCTATTATGCCCAATTATTTATGCCTCAGTTCTCATGCTCTGCTAATAATTTTCAGTTTATGGATAAATAACAAGTGGCTGAAGCACAAACTTACTTGTCAAAATGCATATCACAGAAAAGATCGATATACTCTAATAGAACAGTCAGCTATGTGATTGTTCTATTAGAGTTATTGACTGTTCTATTAGAGTATATCGATCTTTCCGTGATAGCTATTTTGATAAGCAAGAATTCATACTATTATACAAATATTCTACCTATTATGCTAGCATTATGCTCAATGCTTTCAGGCACCTATTATGCTCACAATTATGCCAGCATAATAGGCGGGTCCCTGGCAACAAGACAAAGTTGTACTAAGGTATTGGATCATTACCACATGCCAGCGGTATCATGCACTAGTTTATTGAAATCACACCAGGCATGTTTAACACACATACCTACACTATCAATAGAGATGTGAGATTGCCCTAAGCAGTATCAGATTAGTGACACATAGACACATCAGACTGGGCTGTGCCTCAATTCTCCGGATAGGGGAACACGTCAATTATGATTGTGTCAAGAGTGCACAAATAGGTGAGCCAATATTACTCACTATGACTGCACTGTTAGCTGGGGACATGAGCACAACTGCACATCAGCTAAGCCATCACATGACTACAGTGCTAAAATCCAACAGGCCACGCAGCCACTAAAACGCACTTGCATACACATGTACATTATAGATTAATAACAAGCTATAGCTACGGCTACTGATACTGCCAACTTTGCACCACGCTGGTGACACACCTATAGCAAGCAGTTTTAGCATAAGTCATAACTATGACCATAAAACTCCAATCAAACAAAGGCTGTATAGTGTCACGCAGCTAAGTATCGATGAAGCTGGGGTAGTCTGACAGCTGATTGCTCGCCAGACCAGGGCATGGCACTGATACAACATCACTCACTTACCGTTTTGAAATATATTCCTTTCTATACCGGCCAGTATCAACAACCAATAGCAATTTGCAGCTCCTAAACTGCGCTGCCGGCACGGTTTACATAGAGGTGGCCAGGTAGCCATGAATAGGCAGACACATGTGCTAACCCTATTTAATATTATATATATTCATTAAAATAAGAACAAGAAAAGTAATAGTAAATATATGTTTATAAATTTAAAATTGAAATAAATAATAGTTTTTTTTTTTGTTTTTTTTTCCCGGGCTAGATGTAATGCCCTTTCCTACCACCCCCAGCACAAAAGGCAAACGTGCTGGACAAGAACTGAAAAGCGGGACATCTAAAAGTCCCTAGGGCCATTTGTTAGGCCCATTTCCGGGGAAGCATCTGGTGATCTAACCCTATGGTGCTAACGCTTAACAGTGCCTATCAAAGGTGACAAGAACTCATCTGGGCGATAGGAAAACCAAGCTCAAACAAGATGATCATTTTTGACAAGGTTTAAACTACTCCAACTAGCCACTTAGAACCCCCTGCTAACCCATTATGGGCTTTCTTTGGGCTATGGAACTCTCGTCCAGATAGGCTCGAGTTAGCTGCAGGGGCCAAAAATCCTACATTGAGCCATACAGATTACAACAAAGGCTCGAAAACGCAATAGCAGCTACGTGCTTGTCACCCACCTGCGTTGAGAGCGGATCACGTGCACCTGATCACGTGATTAAACAACCTGACCACCTGCCAAAAAATATATAGTTAATGGTAATACCACCAGCATCTACTAAATGTAATTCGATAAATACTTAATACCACCAACAACCACAATACGTGATTCGATAAATATGTGCTATTAACCTGTGTTAATATACAGTCAGAGATGGGGTAACGCATTACGTAATATAACGCGTTATGTAATATAACGCGTTACGTAATATAGGCCACTGCAATGAGATAACTTGTTTCTCATCAACCGCCCGCATCAAATTTTTAGTTATGCACATGCGCACCCATTATCGCACGTGATAAGGTTGGTATTAACAGCATGGCTCTCTTGTGTGTGACGGTAGTGGATTTATCTCGTAGAAAATCGCTGCTTCCTTGGGAAATCGTTCAATCCCATTCGGATACAGCTACCTTTCGTGAATTTTTCAATTCTGTGTTGGTTCCGAAGCTGTCTAGCTCATCAACCACCACTGAAGCACCACAGGTGAGTTCTAGCTAGTTAGCTAGCTATATTGTTTTCTCAGTCGAGGAATTGGATAAAGAGAAAATGTACAGTGCCCAGGTAATCACTAGGTTTACAGTGTTGGGGATATTAAACTACTGGGGATATGATGTGTTGCAAATGGACATTGATGCTATCTTGATTAATAACATTGAACCAATACTTGATGACTTACGTGACAGTGACATCATTGTATCAAAAACAAGTGCAAAAGGCTGTCCACCACAAGCTGCTCATAAAGCCTGGAAATTCTGCCCCTGTATGGGGTTAATTCTGATTAGGAGTAATGTTAATACTGGTATGTACACAATGTATGAACATACATGTAGCTATATACGTTTGGCGTGTCGTGTGTCTTGAAATTCCCATGTAAAAGATTGTTGTGTTATCAACACAGCAGGAAATAAAATATCATGATTATCATACTGATTTAAATAGGTCTGTGTTTAGGCTTGGAACATGACACTAGTTACTTGACATGACAAAAAGCATAATACTGTTAATATATACATAAAGCATTGTGTTCTTTCTAAAATGTGATAGTTAATAACTATGCGTGTATTTTATACATAGAGAGAATGTGGCAAGCATTAGGCAGAAGTAAAGTAGAATTAGCTGCTTGTGACCAGAGCAGGTTTTCTAGTGTCCTCCTTGATTTTAACATAACTTGGACACCATTTGATTATGACACAAACCACAATTACCTAAAGGCAACTTCACAAATTGAAGACCTCACAGTGATTGCCTTACCACAGGATGTGATGTGCAGGAATCAGTGTGATGCTGCAAGACTGTTATCCTACTATGTTTGGCATCCCTGGTCAACTCACCGTGGAAGTGGAAAACAAAGGGTCATGACGGCTCAAACAGTTTGGAGGATTGGTAATAATTGGGATACAACACTTGAAACTGTCCAGTCAACAATGGACTGGCTGGATGAAGTGACCATATGACAATATCATATGCATCTGCATAACACATAACATGATTGCTTCTATTAATTTACTCATGCATGACTTCCACCAAATTTTTACAAGGTACTGTACACAAGGGAAAAGCAAAATTAGATCAATTGTGGATTTTACAAAAATGATGCAAAGGTGTAACAAATAAATACAATATGTGTGACGACTGATTACACATTTACAAAAAATGAAACATGACCAAATCTCAGGTGTATGGCTATGTAGCCTTCACTAATACAGACAGTGCCTAAACTGAATGTGGTAGTATGGTATATTTCTTATTATTTTAAATTTAAATACCCAGCAAAACAATACATTGGTACATGATGTATAAAGACCTAGTGCCTAGTCAGAAATTCTAACCAAGAAATGTCAGTAGAAATACCACAAGGGGCAACAATCAAATGTTCTTTTATTGTCTTAAAATACCAGTGGTTCTAAACAATACAGTTCTGAAGGTGGAGATCAGTGAGGATAGTACTCCAAGAATGATGACATTTCAATAGGTATTACGGGTGTGAATCACCAAGCAAAACCAACTGCTGACAAACTTTGTGCCAGCCATTTTTGCATTAAATTTAAAAAAAAATCATGCATGTAATCTGCCATGTACAACTATTATGATATGAATAGTATATCTGCATACCAGCATATCCCTAGCAGGTATTGAGTCCAAAACACTGATAATAATTGGAATCACAGTCACTTCTTAGATCTCCACATGCACTCTAGTAATCTTCGTCTTCAAATCAACATGTTTACTGAGTAAGTTTCTCAATGGTCTGCTGAGAGATGTGTGGACGATTTGCCCAGCAAGGCATGCAATGTCAGTGAGTTACACTGTATGAGCTTGATTTCTTCTCCAGGAATATAATGCATGATGAATACTGACATTATTTATGATTGTGAAGTCCCACAGCAGTATACAGTCTTGGTTGTCTAAAATACTATAAGTCAAATGCTTCCACCAAGGATCCTGATTATTGTTATTATTATAACTCTAAGCTAAGATGTTCTATAAGGGGAACCTAACCTACAAACCTAGCTTGAATCAACACAATGAAAATCACCACAAAAAGTTTACAATAATACACTACACACACAAGCACATAAAAACACATTATTACAAATTTAATTTCCTTAAATCAAGCTGTTTGACAATATCATAAAACGTCTTTGAAACCACACCAAGTGCGCCTATAACATTCCTTGACACAACCTCTCTAATTCAATTCTCGAGTCTTTGTAGGGGCGGTGGAGCAGGCCAAAGAGTGAGGGGACCAGGCCAACTGTAAGCTGAAGACCAAAAAAGAAAAAAGGTAACTACCTGCTGAGAATAGCTGCCCTCCACCAACTATACTCACTACACATACGTATCTTGCTACACTGCTTCTCTGAATACTGTGACTGTTCTATTAGAGTATCTAGATCTTTTCTTGCAAACATTGCCCCATAAAAGTGTGTGTGTGTGTGTGTGTGGGGGGGGCATCTCCAACGCCTTTGTATTGGATAATTTCTCTTCTTTCTCAGCAACTCTGTTGTCTGCAGGGATGGAAATGGGGTAATTAACTTGGCAGTTTTATCAATGATAGTATAATATCAGGTCACCATGCACTAATTACTCGATCACAATTGATAATTGATATACATGTTGAAATCCCATGAAATCTTAACAAGTGGCACCTGTTGGGGAATACTGCCACCAATGAGTACACAATACTTTAACACTGTATTTTTGACGAATGAGCTAATGCCATATATATATCTAGCTACATGTTACCTTGTATTGCTGTGACGTGAGAGTAACTAACTGGTCACAACATGTTCTGCAGTTTCCAGATGCTTCATGCTTGTTTATTATGTTTAGCTAACTAAAGCTGGTATAATAATCCCAACTCTAACTAATGTACATATTGGTGGTAATTATGCACAACAGTTACAACACCCAAATAGTGCACACTGCTGTTTTTTTGCTGCATCAAGAACTTTTTGTACCATTGCAATTGGTGGCTGAAAATGTAGTCATTCAGCACCTTTTACAATGTGCACATGTCAAACTCTATATCTTTCATTTGCTGTTTCCTTTTAGTGCATGTCACAACTACATAATATTATACTAAATACTGAGTTAGTGCACTTAAATCTATAAATCTCATTGTTTGATTAGATAGTATATAGCAAGTTTGATTAGCTAGTATATAGCAAGTTTGATTAGTATTTTTGACATTAGGCTACATATATAGCCATGCATGGCATTTGTTTGTTGTTTAACAAAGTGCAATGTACTGTAGCTTCTCTCCTTCAAGAAAATGGTATTGACACAATGTTTTTTTGATTTATTATCATTAGTTAATGGATATACACACAAGTGATACAAAAATAAAAGTTTGGGCACAGGGCCTTTGTTCGTATCCATATCCTGTAACAAGCCACAAGTCATCTAACTTCTTTTTAAAAATTGAGAAGGACATTTTAAAGGATTTCTAAAGAACTATTTACTTTCTTGTACAAGACATATTGTATGTAAGACCTCACCTAGAGTACTGTGTCCAACTTTGGTGCCCATACTTAGCTAAGGACATTGATACCTTGGAGAGAGTACAGAGACGGGCAACTAAACTTGTAGCTTCTCTAGCTAATCAGCCATATGAGTCAAGACTGAAAGAACTTGGAATTTATTCATTATATCGTCGAAGACAACGTGGTGACCTTATTGAAACAGATAAACTACTGAAAGGTTACTATGATATGACTGGTTGAAATTGTTTACACTTAGCCCCATCTCCCACACAAGAGGTCACCATCTGAAACTCTATAAACAGCAAAGTAGACTACAACTGAGAGCCAACTTTTTCACCCAGAGGGTTATAAATCAATGGAACTGTTTACCAGCTGAAGTGGTTTCAGCACCCACCATATCGAACATTCCCAGAATATTTGTTGCACAAGCAGCAGCTTTTTCACAATGCAGGGAAAACTTCAAGGATGATGAAGTCCAAACCCCTAGGTCTTCAACTTCGGTCAATTTTAGTATGGACCTTGGGGTAGTTGATGTTTCCATTGTATAATTTGTACCTAAAGTTTTACCAATGCGCATAACTTTACATTTCTCAAGGTTGAGATTGAGAAGACAGAGTCTTGACCATCCTTGCATGTTGTCCAAGTCTCTCTGCAATCTAACTGCATCACAAACACTTCTGATAATTGACTGATAATTGAATACATCTTCGTGTCATCAGCAAACACATCTAATTTACTCTGGATAGATTCAGCGATATCATTTATATATAGCACAAACAACAACGGCCCCAGCACTGATCCCTGAGGTACTCCACTAGTCATATCTGACCACTGAGACTCAGATCCATTAAGCACTACTCTTTGGGATCAGTCATGCAGGAAACTTTCTAACCAGTATAATAATTTACCCCCTATTCCATAGCCTTTCAACGTTCCAATGAGTTGAAGATGAGGTATGGAATCAAAGGCCTTACTGTAATCCAAGTAGATCACATCAACACTAAAACCCGAGTCCACTGCATCTGTCCATGTTTCAAAAGTTCTAATAAGTTTGTGAAGCAAGATTTCTTAGGAACAAAGCCATGTTGGTGATGAGTAATTATACCGTTATCCAGAGGATACAGCATCATTTTCACCCAAATCAGTGACTCCAGTACCTTGTGATGTCAAACTTATAGGCCTGTGGTTACTTACTTTTGTCTTCTTGAAAATAGGTGCAACATTTGCTTTTTTCCATTCTTCAGGGGTCTTCCCAGTATTTAGTGACTGAGCATATATCAAAAATAGTGGTCTAGTGAGAGTGTTAGCATAATTCTTTAGTAAACATGGATGTATACCATCAGGTCCTGGGGCCTTGTTTGGATTCAGGGAAAATAATTTATAATGTACTTCCTCCTCAGAAACACAGAATTCATTTAAAGAATAGCTGAGTATTGATGTGAAATCGGAGACTGCAAGGGAATCCTCTTGAGTAAATACAGATTGGAAAAAGTTGTTTAGTACTTTGACTACTTCACTGTCATCATCAGTTAAGGTTCCATCTGGTTTTTCAAGCGGACCAACTGGAGCTTTAACTTTACTTTTTTCGTATCCATAAAGGGCTTTGGGATTGGTGGTAAGGTTTTGTATTAGAATTTTGTCAAAATGAGTTTTCGCAGATGTTATCATGGATTTAACCTGATTTCTTTTAGCAGCATAGATAGCATAGTCAGCATCTGAGCGTGTAAACTTATACTGTGAGTATAGATGATGCTTTTCTTCTATAGCTTTGTTAATTTGAGTTGTTCACCATGATGGTTTATTAGAGATGGATTTCCTAGTAACTTTAGAGGTATACTTACTTGAAATGGTTAGTACTTAGTATATTTTTATAAATGTCCCAGTTGATATCAATTAATTCATCACATAAAACCATATCCCAGTCTACTTCATTTAACTCGTTGTTTATAGATAGTCTGCTTTCATGTAGTTGAGTTTACAATCACCAGTAGTTTGCTTGTAATGCTTAGTGTCACATTTCAAATCTATTAAAGTATATGCATTCATGGTCACTGGAGCCTAGGGGAGAGTGATGTTGTATCTCATCAACAGAGTTGGGATTAGATGTAAACACCAGGTCACGAACAGATGGTTTTTGTCCAGGGATATGTCGAGTTGGTTCAGATACATGTTGTGTTAGGTAGCTGTCTAAAGTAGAGTTGATAAATTCATGTTCAAAAGAGCTCCTGCTATTCAAACAAGTCAGGTCATTCCAGTCAATAGTAGGGGCATTGATTTAATTATGACTTTATGGTACTGCATACAGGTACAGAATAATTACAATCAATGGTATGCAGTACTGAAGGTTTGCTAGCTCTTGGCTAGCTGCCATAAAAATTACTTTAAAATTGCATTAAGGGAGTGAGGAATATTGGAGCATCTATACTGCATGCATACAAAATGGTACGTGCAAGGGTTGTCATGTCTAAAGTTGATAAAAATGTATCTATAAAAAATTGTAGATTCAAGTCTTGTTAGTCTTGATAGATAGAGATATATCGATAGGGGGTAGGGCATTCCATAAACAGGTGATCAAATTTCATTGTATGTGTATAGTGTATAAGTGTCGACTAATAGTCAACTGTCATGACCACACTGCTAGTTGTACTCTGAGTGAACAGCTACATGTACAGTCTCCCTAAATTTATATACGTACAATTTTATATCCAATGCAAGGCATATACAGTATCATTTGAATGCCAGTTAGGCACAAGTTAATGAAGTTATCTACCGTACGCTAGCAGATAAGTATGCCATTTAGATAAACTTTGTGCTAATGTTAGTGTTGTAAAGACAATTTTCTCTGTGTGCATGTTTTAATAAACCATTGAGTTACTCTCATAGAACAGTCATATGTAGAAAAGTCACCATTAGCTACAGTATCCAGGAGCCAGCAAGGGGAGGGGCACAAACATGCTAAGTTGTAGGTGGTTGGGGAGATCCGGATTCTCTTGCTAGTTGCTGCATTTTTGAAGCAGCAAATAATCACCTTAGTAGTGTCTCACTGATGATTTTTTCCATTTTGACCTTTGAAAATGGTTGTGAAGTCTTAAAAGCTGTTAAAAGGCTCCAAACGTCTAAAAACAACTGCAACACGCTAATTAATTTTAGAGGCGCTTAGTACGCACGAAGGTGCTGGGTAACAATTTAACAGTTGGTTTGCTTCGGTTTCAGGTGAAATTGTAATATAGTGCTAGTAAAATGTGCATATTTTCATGAGTTGTATAGCTAAACTGATCTTGGCCTGACATAAAGTTTAGTATTAATTTTAATTACAAGTATGGTTGGCTCTTCCTCAAGGTGGGGGGCAGTTGCCCCAAATACCCCATCCTGGATCCGCCATTGGTATCTACTACTATAACTCCTGCATTTGTGTTACTGCAGCCTTTTTTTTTTTTTAATTTTATTGTTAATCAGCAGGACCCTCCAGGGGTATAATGCTGATGTGCAATTACATGTGTACAATTTCAATTAGTTATGTCCTTTCACCTCTGCTTTTAAATTGATGCAAGCATATGATTCATCACTTGACCAAAAGCAGAATACCTCAGAGGAGTGGCGCTTGGCCGGAATCTGGGTGGCCTGCGGATCAAGTCACGATGGGGTTGCCTTTTTTTTTTTTTTTCAGCCCTTCTAGGTATTTGTCCCGTTTCACTTCAGGATATTTAGCTCAAAGATTTTCGCTTAGGCTCCTAGGCTATGGGTAAAACACCTCGAACAGGCTCTGCCTTCTGTGTACACCCTCCAGTGCCTAACTGGTAAAGTAGATAATAACAACATAACATAACAATAACAGCAGGGAGGGAATTTCCAAGCTGGAGGGTTTCAGGAAACCCCCTTTGAAATATAAATTCTAAAGTTTAACACACAAATCGGCCCAAGAATCCGGCGCACAACACCAGTGAGTATATTGTCAGGAAAAAAGGGAACGCAATTTTCGCACCTCCCTAGCTCTGTGCTGCCTTGATGAAACAAGATAATTTTTGCTGTGGACACGCCGGTGGGGTCTATTCTACGGAACGGAACGGAACGGAACGGAACGGAATCATGGACCTAGAACTAGTCAACGAGGAGAAGGACCTTGGAGTGTGGTACACAAGTGATCTCAAGCCATCTCTACACTGCCAAAAAGCTGCAGTCAAGGCTACACAGGTTCTTGGGCTTATTAGGCGATCTTTTAGAATTGACTCTACTGATATGTTTATATTTCTGTATAAGATGTATGTTCGACCGCATTTGGAATATTGTGTGCAATCTTGGAGTCCGTACTTGGCCAGAGACATCGACACCCTTGAAAAGGTTCAGAGACGTGCAACTAAACACCTTCGCGGATTAGCCCACTTGACTTATGAAAGCCGTCTTGAAATTCTGGATCTCTATTCTCTGTATTGCAGACGTCAAAGGGGTGATATGATTGAAACACATAAGATATATACAGGCCTGCCAACCTGGAAAGTAAAAAAATCTTGAGATTTCTGTACCTTTATTGTAGTATTGCAGTGTGTAGTAAAAAAAAAACCGGTAGATGCTATGCTGAGACCAAAAAAAAAAAAAAAAAAAAAAAAGGTCTCGACTTTTCTCAAAAACCGTGAGATTCGATCTGCTGCCCTTGAGCAGGGTAGTGAAACCGTGAGACTCACGGTAAACCCGTGAGAGTTGGCAGGCCTGTATATACTTAAACGACATTATGACTTGGACTCATCTACATTTTTTACTTTAAATACTGCTACCACCAGGGGCCATTCTCTTAAGTTTTTTAAAGAAAGATCAAGATTACTTGTTAGGCAGAACTTTTTTACAAATAGAATAGTCAATCTATGGAACTCCTTACCTGACTTTATCATTTCAGCACCAACAGTTGCAACCTTCAAGCTGCGCTTGGATAATTTTTGGAAGCAATCTAGATATGGGCACCTTCAAAGGCCTGCGGCCTAGCCTTGCAAGTTAGCTTGCCTTGGCATCTACAAGCCCATTAAATAATAATAATGGACTAAACTACGGAACGGAATGCTTTCTCAAAATGAACCCTGCAGCTTACCATTGCTGAAACTTCCCTTACAAGTTATTGATGAACCTCCAGCCGGTGATTAAACAAAGCCCCAACAAAGATAGAAACAATTAAAGGACTGATTGTGGGTTTTAGTCGGTTGTCATTAGTAACGAAGTACTTATTATGGGATTAGCTGTCTTAGTGATGTTTATCTAAGAAGGGCAGTTAATGGATCGCTTATTTTCTCTAAAGCTTACAGTGTGTACCTTGTTTACACTTAGTGTGACTATAGACTACAGTCTGGGGCAAGCATTTCAATCATAAATCAGTACACTGAATGTTGTATGCTACAAAGGAAACAAACAGAAGGCAATGGTGACAAGAAAGAACCAGCTGAAGGAACTCAGTCAAAATGTAAGGAATTTTGTGCAGTGTGTGAAGTGCAAACATTCTGGCAGACTGGGCTGTGTGCCACAAGGAGGCTATATTCTGTGAACATCACTATAAGTGCATGGATCCATTAACTAAACAGGTGGGATCTATGATACAGAACAGAATGGAATGATGGACTAAACTATGGAATGGAGTGCTTTCTCAAATTGCGGCAACTCTGCTGAAACTATCCTCATTACAAGTTATCAGCAGACCTCCAGCGGCAGTGTGTGATCAAACATATCCCTATTAAAGGATTGATTGTTAGTTTTCATTAGCAACAAGATTAGCCTTCTCAATGATTGTTTCCCTAGTAGTGCTCTTTAATTCATTATTACATGATCATGAGGCTGTTACTGGATATATACAGTATAGCTGATTGGATGATCTCATGCAGTTAATTGTTTCTGCTGATATTGATGAGATAGTACTGTTCTATACCATACGCGTATGGTACATACCATATGCGTATACGTGTACGGTACAACCATACGCGTATGGTACGGAAAATCGTACCATCTGAGTATAGCTAACCTGGTATGCGTATAACATCAAGCAGAAGGTTTTTGCACTGCCGTACCTATTGACTACGCCGGATGGAACTCTGCTTTCATTTCTTTTCGGGGAAGAGGGAGGGGGAGGCGCTAGTCTCGCTTAGCGGTTTCTGTACAGTGAAGAATAGAGCAAGCATATTTAGCTATTCTATTCTCTATAGAGCTGAGATGTATTTAGCTTTACTGCGATTAAGATATGATTTGCTTTACTGCATGATGCAAATTAACCACCTTGTTGATATCCCAGCAAATCCATTTCTGATACCCATATCCAATGTACATAGTACCAGAGGTCATAATATGAGATTTATGCAACCAATAACACGGATTGATTCTTATATGTACTCCTTTTTCCCTTCAGCAATCAAAATCTGGAATGATCTACCCCAAAATGTGATTGACTCCAATTATATTGATCAGTTCAAACAAAAACTAGTAATTATTTAATTTGCATGTACTTGTATGCCAGGGGTTTGTTGTGACCTGTGCACTATAGACTCTATAGTATAGAGGTCTGCACAGTATTACCAATAATAATAATAATAACCTATTTAAAATAAAGTATTCCTTAAAATAAATGAATATTGATGGCATGATATCTTGCATGACTATATAGAAGTGATGAAACTGACATCTTTATTTATGATAAAAACAATCATGAATTCATCACACTGTTGGCAGATCCAGTCTTGGATTGTGCTAAGTCCTGCTGATCTGGTAGGATCTGATAGAATTCTACATAGTCAAAAATAATAAAGGTCAATCATCTGGACTGGAAGCTTTACGAAAAACATGATAACACCTAGCTACATACAGTATAAGTCTGAAAAGTATAAATCAAAGGAAGGGGATTAAATATAATATGTCTTGATTTATATATAGTCATTAGTGTATAATCTCTAACAATGCCGTATCTCGTTGTTTGTTTAACATTTCATTTCATCAAAGTATCTGACAGTTCCACTAAATACAATAGTGCCATCACCCATACAATTATGATGGTTTATGTAAGCACCTGCACTGTAAAAAATACCAAAAAAATGCCAAAAAGCATACGTTGTTTCAGCAGAACTGTTAATTGCTTTTTTAACATTCTAGATGTTTTAACGAAAAGCGACTGTTAGTGTAACAACATTTTTTTACTTTAACAAGGAAATGATGTTACAACAACAAAAATTCCCCGTTGTTATTTTTAATAAATGAAGTGTTTGTTGTTTTTTGCAGCAGGGATAACAAGTTCTTTGTTAAAATGAAAAATCCTTTTTTACAGTGTGTAGATTATTTTCTTGATGTCTTCTGACTTTTGTACATATTGATTTATTGGCTCGTCCAGCTGTCTACTGCCTTATTTGTCATGGATTTTCATCTCACATTTTTATAACAAATGACTTCATTTCTCCATAGTGGAAATGCTATTGATTTGAAAATACACAAGCTGGCATACTGTACGTTCTTTAGAATAGTTGAGTTAAAATGACCAGATTTGTGAAAAGGTACCTTTTCCACACATTTTACATACCAGCAAACAAAATGGTGTAACACTTGACTCGAGCTCCTTACACTGATAAACTTACTCTTAGTATCACAATGCTGCTAGATACTATAGTAGCTACTGTACACTCATGGATAATTATAAGGTATATGTTCATAAACTTATGAAACCCCGAAGTTCATGGGTTAAATTTTGTGTGTGGAAAGGTACATTTTTGCAAATCCGGTCACAAATTGTCTAGCTGTTGCATAGCATCTGCACACACTGACAACATATGGTAAATTTTAATTTTTGTTTCTTCCACACAGTACATTGTGGCTGCAATTGCTACACATATGTTGCTTCCTATTGGATTCGTGGTCCATTGTTTAATTGATGTAATGAAAATTCAAAAACTAGGCCATTATTACATAATGCTATGGCTCCTTCATATCTGTAATAGAGTTAATGATGTAATGTAATGATGTGACATGATGTAATATAACGTAATTTATGCATATATACCTGTAATATTAATAATTAATTATTGTGTACTGTAGTTGTAAGAGTTAGTTGTTATTGTGTACTTTCAGTTATTGATTAATAATATTATATACAGTGGTCTGTTTTGACTATAAACGGTCTGCCCAAGAGCCTATGCTTCCCTACAATTAGAACAATACCCACACATAACAAATACACCTGAAGATAGTCAAAGATTAGTACAATAATTAAAGGCTATAGAGCAATATTGCCCAAAAAACTCTACTAGGGGCTTCTCTACTTGTATATATGAACTTTGTAAAAATGTGTTTGGGTTTAAAGGTGCCCAATTATCCTTTCAACATAAAACAAGAGCAGCATGCTCCTTGTCTTACTCAGAAACTGAAATTTGAAGTTTGATCTTCTAAAGTATTATTTAGGACAAAAGACATTGATTTCTGTTATGCTTTAGAATTGTGCCAGCATATTGGCATTCACGATTTTTCAATGAATATAACAGGAATGCATGGTGATATAAACACTAAGCCTGCAGTAGAGGTAGTATTGTAGCTAAATGTAAACATAAGATTTTGATATAATTATCCATATAAATACACATTAAAATACTGCATTCTGATTGGTTAAAATATAGCAACCATATTAAATAATTTACATCCATTGGCAAATCAAACTAATTTTTTCAGGGCATATATATATATATATGTATATTATTTCATTAATTAAATATTTTATTTTATTGTTGCTACATATAATCTATTGTTTACCTTTAATTTGTTACTTAAAAATGGATATTTATGCCTGGTGGCACTAAAGTAGTGTTGAGCAGACAATTACAACAGATGAGCTCAAGAAGTACATTGTAATGATTGATCAAACAGTGCTAGGAAGACCTGGAGAATGCTGATATAATAACATTGAGGGAGGTAGGAAAGAGATATAACTGTAGAGAAAGTAATGTTTCATTTTGCAAATTAATGTAAACCTACATGGCTGTAACTTATAGCAATACTATACTCTAAGACTGATGTGCACAGTAATTAATTGTGCAATATTATTTTTAAAACTGCAGTTTGCTGAATCTTTGCTATTGAATGAGGCATGCACATTGCCTAATGAGATGAAGTAGGAAAACATAACATGGCAGAGATTTTATGGTGAGTTTATGGGTTCTAATGAATAATTCAGTAATGAATGTATATTATCTAGCATTGTTTAATTGTTATAAGTGTGTTGTATAGCTACTCATTACTTACTGTCATGCTTGTGGATGGGAATTAAGACAATGTGTTTAGCTACTCTTATCTGAATGTACTCCTTAACATCCACATTAATTTTTGCTGTAGGTCCAGTGTGATGAATGTGAGTGGTGGTACTATTTACAGTATGTATAATCAAGAAAAGTACGTAAACAAGAAATTGGATCCTCAAAAGAAGAGTATATACATAGTATATCAAAATGCAAATACAGTGAGGAGCCATGCATGGCATGTTGCACAACTGATGACACTTCCGAAGTTCATTTTTCAAGTTATTAGCTTTGCACAAGCAGTATATGTATATAATTCAGTTAGAACCTACTAGTTACCATGCACGTTGTAATTGCTCTCCTCGCTTATTTACCTAATTGTGTTGTAAATTGTCATGCAGTTATATCCACATTTATAATTGAGTATGAGACCATCTGCATGTTTCTGATAGCTATAAAGTAGCATACATACACAGTACCGTTCATGTGAAGTTCTGCAGACAAAGCGAGATTTAGGTACATCAGTGTAGGACTATATAGTGGGAAATGCATGGGCATGGCAAGGATAAAATGCATGTGTGTGCTGATGAATAAATCTACATAGTTAGCTACAGCTCAGTAGTAAGCAGATTATTATGTTGTGTTCTAAGTTTACTCAGCTAGAAATGCTTGTAAAGACAGCCCATTGTAGCTAGGTGATGGCAAGACTATAGAGAAAAGGTATAATACGCATTTGGTACGTACCATACGCGTATGTCCATACCGTACGCGTACGGTACGGAAAATCGTACCGTACGCGTATGGTATGTACCATACGCGTATGGTACATACCATACGCGTACGGTACAAAATACGCATATGGTATAGAACAGTACAATATTTACTAATAGAAGGTTAATCAATTTCATTGGTTTCAGAGCATAATCACAGTAGAATCTCCTGAAATTGTCTTCAGAAACCAGAAAGACACTGGTGTGACAGGAAAAGGCTAGTTGATCATAACTCGATTTTATTTAAACACATAGTACGTGGTATCACTTTCAGAAAGTTTAGACCACCAATGTGAAGGTTGATGAGATGCATGGATTCATCAAATTTTTGGACATTGATAAGAATTTTTCTCTCAGTAAAAAGAACATCATACCATGTTTTTAACTGTAAAAATTCTTGCCTTATATACATAAATAATTATGTACTAATAGTCTATAATTATTGTGTGCTACTTAATAAAGTATATGTACTATTTACAAGTTCATGTGAGTTGGATGATACTCTTGTTGGTGTTTCTTACTGACTGAAAACTTCTTTACTATAATCTGTAATCTTTTAGATGGCAGTCAGACGAGTGAGCCTAGATTTGGGTTGTAAGACATTAAATATCCAAATTAAAGCAAATTGACTCATAATTATTGTCTTCTAAATTTTAAGTATGTTTAAATTTTCTCAGTCAATAGAATCCTGCCTTACAATTTACATACCTAGCTATTTTGTACTTTACAAATGAAGATATACAAATAGCGGCAATTATACAATATGGTGATTATAAAGAAATGATGTGAATTAGAGTGGCAGTCTTTGGCTAGGTTAGATCAAGACACACGGTAGTGTGTCGTGCGGCCCAAGAAGCCGGCGCGCCACACCGTGAGTATATTGACAGGAAGAACGAAAACGTCATTTTCACACCTTTGTATCTCGGTGATCACTTATCTGATTGGAACCAAATTTGCTACACAGTTGCCCGCCAGCCAAGGGAGTCTACATTCCAAATTTGAAGGAAATCGCTCCAGCCATTTCCGAGATACGAGCTGCCAAAGTTTCGTTTTTTTTTTCTTCTTCGTCTTTTCGCACATTTGCAAAAATTGCTATAACAAGCAAACACGTACTCCGATCGCCTTGAAATTTGACACACAGAAAGGGAGTCCAAAGGCGAATCCTAGCATCAGATTTGGTACAAATCCGATGAATGGTTCAGGAGTTACGACCGATTATTCGCGTAAAACAAGATCGATTTGTTGTCACGCCTACAGGGTAAACCGCTTCATGGAATGAGTTGAAAATTGCTATGTAGATGGAGTAACCATCGTAGGAGTGCCTTTTGGTGGTTTGAAAGGAATCGAGATAAAGACCATGGAGATATGACACAAAACCCAACCTGTGTCACAATTACGCGATCGATTTTTATGAATAAAAAAGCATTAGTTTTCACGCCTACTAGGCAAACCGCTTAGAGCAATGAGCTGAAAATCGGTGTATAGCTGGAATAATCTTCATAGAAAGTCCTTGCAGTAGTACAGAAGAATCGGATTACAAACCACTGAGTTATGATTCGAAAGCCAACTCCGTGTAGCAAATGCGAGATCGAGATACTCTAATAGAACAGTCAACATTCGGCTAATTTATTTACTCCATTATAGAATTTTATTACATCACAAGTTATTCTGTAGGGAGTTCAGCTGCAAACAGTTAATCTTATAGACAGTTCAGCAAGAAGACAGTCACCATGTGGAGAGTTAAGCAAATATATCACTATAGAGATTCAGAACATTACAAGTCACACTGAAGAAAGTTCAGCTATAAAAAAGTCATGCACTGTGTAGAGAATTCAGCTACAATTAAGTCACTCTCTAGAGAATTCAGTTACACAGAATTCAGCTACACACAAGTCACTGTGGAGAGAGTTCAGCTACAAACAAATTACCCTTTAGAGTGATCAGCTACAAACAAAACACTTTGCAGAGTGTTCAGCTACAACAAATTAACCATTAGAGCGATCAGCAATGAACAAATCAACACAAATCTACCTGTAGAGAGATAAGCTAGAAACAAATCACCCTGTAGAGAGTTCAGCTACAAAAAATCACCCTGTAGAGACATCAGCTAGAAACTAGACACAATGTAAGGAGTTCAGCTACAAGCAATCACCCTGTAGAGAGTTCAGCTAAAACAAATCAACCTGCAGTGAGATCAGCTACAAACAAATCACCTTATAGAGAGTTCAGCTACAAACAAATTACCCTGTAGAGAGATTGGCTACAAACAAATCAATCTGTAGAGAGATCAGCTACACACAAATCAACTTGTAGAGAGATGAGCTACAAACAAATCACCCTGTAGAGAGATCAGCTAGAAACTACACACAATGTAAGGAGTTCAGCTACAAACAAATCACCCTGTAGAGAGATCAGCTACAAACTAGACACAAAGTAAGGAGTTCAGCTACAAGTAAATTACCCTGTAGAGAGTTCATCTACAAACAAATCACCCTGAAGAGAGGTCAGCTACAAAAAATCACCCTGTAGAGAGATCAGCTAGAAATAAATCACCCTGAAGAGAGGTCAGCTACAAAAAAATCACCCTGTAGAGAGATCAGCTACAAACAAATTGCCCTGTAGAGAGATCAGCTACAAGCAAAACACACTGTAGAGAGTTCAGCAACAAAGAAACCACCATGTAGAGAGTTCAGCTACAAACAAATTACCCTGTAGAGAGATCGGCTACAAACAAATCAGCCTGTAGAGAGTTCAGCTAAAACAAATCAACCTGCAGAGAGATCAACTACAAACAAATCACCTTATAGAGAGTTCAGCTACAAACAAATTACCCTATAGAGAGATCGGCTACAAACAAATCAACCTGCAGAGAGATCAGCTACACACAATTCAACTTGTAGAGAGATCAGCTACAAACAAATCACCCTGTAGAGAGATCAGCTAGAAACTAGACACAATGTAAGGAGTTCAGCTACAAGCAAATCACCGTGTAGAGAGTTCAGCTACAAACAAACCAACCTGTAGAGCGATCAGCTACAAAAAATCACCCTGTAGAGATATCAGCTAGAAACAAATCACCCTGAAGAGAGGTCAGCTACAAAAAAATCACCCTGTAGAGAGATCAGCTAGAAACAAAACACTTTGCAGAGAATTCAGCTACAAACAAATCAGCTTGTAGAGAGATCAGTTACACACAAATCAACCTGTAGACAGATAATCTAGAAACAAATCACCCTGTAGAGAGTAGCTACAAGCAAAACACCCTGTAGAGAGTTCAGCAACAAAGAAACCACCATGTAGAGAGTTCAGCTGCAAACAAATCACCTTATGGAGAGTTCAACTACAAACAAATCACCCTGTAGAGAGATCAGCTAGAAACTAGACACAATGTAAGGAGTTCAACTACAAGCAAATCACCCTTTAGTGAGTTCAGCAACAAACAAATCAACCTGCAGTGAGATCACCTACAAAAAAGCACCTTGTGCAGAGTTCAGCTACAAACAAATTACCCTGTAGAGAGATCGGCTACAAACAAATCAACCAGTAGAAAGATCAGCTACACACAAATCAACTTGTAGAGAGATCAGCTACAAACAAATCACCCTGTAGAAAGATCAGCTAGAAACTAGTAAGGAGTTCAGCTACAAGTAAATCACACTGTAGAGAGTTCAGCTAAAACAAATCAACCTGCAGAGAGATCAGCTACACACAAATCAACTTGTAGAGAGATCAGCTACAAACAAATCACCCTGTAGAGAGATCAGCTAGAAACTAGATACAATGCAAGGAGTTCAGCTACAAGCAAAATCACCCTTTAGTGAGTTCAGCTACAAACAAATCAACCTGCAGTGAGATCACCCACAAAAACACACTTGTACAGAGTTCAGTTACAAACAAATCACCCTGTAGAGAGATCAGGTAGAAGAATTCACCTTGTAGAGAGTTCAGCAACAAAGAAACCACCATGTAGAGAGTTCAGCTGCAAACAAATCACCCAGTAGAAAGATCAGCTAGAAGAAGTTACCTTGTAGAGAGTTCAGTTACAAAGAAACCATTATATAGAGAGTTCAGCTACAAAGAAATTACCCCGTAGAGAGTTCAGCTAGAAGAAGTCACCTTGTAAAGAGTTCAGCTACAAAGAAACCATCATGTACAGAGTTCAGCTACAAAGAAACCACCTGTACAGAATTCAACTACAAACAAATTACCCTGTATAGAGATCAGCTAGAAGAAGTTACCTTGTAGATAGTTCAGCTACAACAATTCACCCTGTAGAAAGATCAGCTAGAAGAAGTCACCTTGTAGAGTGTTCAGTTACAAAGAAACCATCATGTAGAGAGTTCAGCTGCAAACAAATCACTCTGTAGAGAGTTCAGCTACAAAGAAACCGCCATGTAGAGAGTTCAGCCTCATACAAACCACCTTGTAGAGAATTCAACTACAACAAATCACCCTGTAGAGAAGAAGTTACCTTGTAGAGAGTTCAGTTACAAAGAAACCATCATGTAGGGAGTTCAGCTACAAAGAAACCATCATGTAGAGAGTTTAGCTGCAAACAAATCACCTGTAGAGAGTTCAGCTAGAAACAAATCACCCCGTAGAGAGATCAGCTGGACGAAGTCACCTTGTAGAGAGTTCAGCTACAAAGAAACCATCATGTAGAGAGTTCAGCTGCAAACAAATCACCCTGCAGAGAGTTCAGCTACAAAAAAATCACCCTGTAGAGAGTTCAGCTAGACAAAGTCACCTTATAGAGAGTTCAGCTACAAAGAAACCATCATGTAGAGAGTTCGGCTACAAAGACACCACCATGTAGAGAGTTTAGCTGCAAACAAATCACCTGTAGAGAGTTCAGCTAGAATCAAAATACCCTGTAGAGAGACCAGCTAGAAGAGGTTACCTTGTAGAGAGTTTAGCTACAAAGAAACCATCCTGTATATAGTTCAGCTACATTTCAAGTCACCCAGTAGAGAGATCAGCTGCAAAAAATATCCTGTTGGGAATAATGGGCATGTAATAAATATATGTATATAATTTGTATAATTACTAATAAAATCAAAAATAATTTAAGTACTAAAATTCTTCTTTTAAGTTCTTTTCTTCTTCCTGTAGTAAAGAAAAAAACACATGGGTTAAAAAAGCCCCAAAGCCAGCCATAGGCCGGCTTTGCAGTATACAAATACAAAAAGAAGTGATATCTAATCAAAAACAGCCAAGCTGTAAAAAAAGGTGCGGCCCCCAAAAAGGCCATGGTGAAAAAAGATGTGAAATCCAAGGTGGCGGCCAAGAAATGGCTGTGATGGTAGGTTAATGGTTACATTTTAATAACGACAATTCAGGTAAATTTGGTGCCGCTTGGTCTTGGCACCAAATTCACCTGAATTGTCGTTATTAAAATGTAACCACTAACCTACCATCACAGCCATTTCTTGGCCGCCACCTTGGATTTCACATCTTTTTTCACCATGGCCTTTTTGGGGGCCGCACCTTTTTTTACAGCTTGGCTGTTTTTGATTAGATATATAATTTCACAAAGTCACTGATGGAATAAAGGTGGACTGGTATGAGCTGGGTCTTGGATGAAGGTTGGAGATTAGAAGATGGTAATTTCTTGTCTAGAATATGTTGCTAAGTGGGTGTATGCACATCAAATAACTTCACATGTTGGGATAATCTTAACATTTTTTCACCACTATTTTCGAGTGAGGATTCTTAGTCCATGCAGCTGGTCCAGTGGGATCACAGGTTCTTGCTACGAAGCGCGCTCTGCACTAGATCTGCTGTAGTTGATATTTCAAGGTAGACTCCCAGGGAGCCCACACAAGCCACACTGTTGCAGCAAATTACAGTACATGCTAGTTTCATTGTATGGAAAGAAGCATGTGAAATGTTACACTCTAGAAATCCCTAGGATCTTGGTCCAAATCAAGGTCTGGTGACTATGAGCATGGATGCATGAAAGGTTTAGGAGATCTGGTTGATTTTGTCAGTGGTCTCAAGTATTGATTCAAGGCTAACAGTCGAAGACTTGGCAAGCTCTTTATCATACAACAGAAAAATTTCAACCCACTACTGGCTTTAACCCACTACAGTGTTAATGAATCCATGAACTTTATTGATTTTCACAGAAAATAACCTTGTTGTGGCACTCAAGTCTGCCAGAATGTTTGTGCTTCACACACTGCACAAAATTCCTTACATTTTTACTGAGTTCCTTCAGCTGGCTCTTTCTTGTCACTATTGCCTTCTGTCTGTTTCCTTTGTTGCATACAACATTCAGTGTACTGATTTATGATTGAAATGCTGGCCCCAGACTGTAGTCTATAGTCACACTAAGCATAAACAAGTGCAGGCTTCAGAGAAAATAATTGATCCATTAACTGCTCTTCTTGATAAATTCTTAGATAAACATCACTGAGACAACTAATCCCATAATAAGTACTTCGTTACTAATGACAACCGACTAAAACCCACAATCAGTCCTTTAATTGTTTCTATCTTTCTTGGGACTTTGTTTAATCACCGGCTGGAGGTCCATCGATAACTTGTAAGGGAAGTTTCAGCAATGGTAAGCTGCAGGCTTCATTTTGAGAAAGCGTTCCGTTCCGTAGTTTAGTCCATGATTCCGTTCCTTTCCGTAGAATAGCCCCCACCGGACACGCCCACCAACTTCAGTACTCCACATTCCAAATTTGAGCGAAATCGCTTCAAGCGTTCCAGAGATATGCGACTTCAAAAATTGGCTTAGTTTCTTCGTTTTATTCTTCTGCTTCTTATTTTTCTTCCTCTTTTCGCACACTTACAAAACTGCCATAAAACGCGAACGCATTGTCCGATTACCTTGAAATTTGGCACACAGAAGGGGGGTATAAACTATAAAGGCGCATCTTAGTACCACGTTTGGCTGAAATACAGTAAACAGTCAAAGAGTTATTAGCGATTATTCACGAAAAATAACACCAATATGTTGTCACGCCTACAGGGTGAACCGCGTATGGGAAGAAGCTGAAAATTGGTGCGTGGATAGGTTAACTATTGAATCTCAAACCTTTTGTGGTGTGAAAGAAATCGAGCTAAAAACCAGGAAGATACAGCGAAAAGACCAACAGTATGTAACCACTTGCCACGCCTACCGGAAAAAACGCTTGGAGTAATGCTTTGAAAATCGCTGTACAGATGGAGTAATCATCTTAGAAAGGTTCTTCAATGATGTAGAAGAATCAGACTTAAAGCCACAACGTTATAACACAAAATCCAACTTAGTGTAGGAAGTGCGAGATCGAGATACTCTAATAGAGCAGTCAGCCTAATAGAGCAGTCACCCTGTAGAGAGATCAGATAGAAAGAAGTAACCCGTATAGAGATCAGCTACAAACAAATAACCCAGTAGAAATATGTGTTGGAAACAAGTCACCAAGTAGAGATCTCAGCTACAAACAAATCACACTGTAGAAGAATCAGCTGGAAACAAGCCACTCTGTAGAGATATCAGTTAGAAACAAGTTACCCTATAGGGCCTATATAGAGAGATCAGCTACAAACAAATCACCCTGTATAAATATGTGCTAGAAACAGATCACTATGTACAGAGTTCAGCTAGAAACAAGTCACACTGAAAAGAGTTCAAACTACAAACAATGAGAGTTTCAGGCTACAGTGCAGTTATGTAAGAAATCGCCTTATTACATGTGATATAATTCAGTGTAAAATATACAAATATTTAATCAGACAAAAAGGTATACACATAATTGCTTCTGGCTTTTGTTCCACAATTCCTGCAGTGAAGAAAAAAAAACAAGTTAATAGGAAGCACCAAAGCCAGTTGATGGCCAGCTTTGTGGCTTGCAATACAAAAAAGAAGTGATATCTAAACCAAAACAGCCAAGCTGTAAAAAAAGAGTGCAGGCCAGCCTGAGGGTGAAAAAAGATGTGAAATCCAAGGTGGCGGCCAAGAAATGGCTGTGATAGTAGGTTAATGGCAAAAATTTTAATAACGACAATTCAGGTAAATTTGGTGCCGAATCCTAGTGAAACATGGAGGAGGCAATGCAAATTCAGCTGAATTGTCGTTATTAAATTTTTTGCCATTAACCTGCCATTTCTTGGTCGCCACCTTAGATTTCACATCTTTTTTCACCCTGGCCTTTTTGGGGGCCACACTCTTTTTTTTACAGCTTGGCTGTTTTGATTTAGAAAGTTTAGCAGCACAAAAGTAAGTGAGTAACAGCATGCAGCACAGTACACAATGATTTAAAACATACGTACATTCATCTCTCATCATAAATATTTTAAAGCTTCTCCTTCATAAATATCTTTTGTAAGAAGGAACTTTATTATTGGAAATAATGCAGAGTGTTGACTTTCAGGGTTTTTCATTGATGAAAGAATATTTGTGGACCAGACATTATAGCATTTGACAGCTATGTAGTTAGATAATGTAAACTGAGTATGATCACAGATATTAATTGTGAGCTTATACTGATAGTTTGCATTTTTTTAGTGATAGGAATAGTTAGACCTTCTGTATTTATGTCATGCACGTATGCAGGTGTACAAGACATTATAGGCCAACCATTTGTGATTTAAAGCCCAAGGCAAAATTTTTAAAACCACAAAGATCCAAGTGGAAAATCAACTGTAAAATGGCTATGCCTCATAGCAGATCAGCAACCATTAGTGAGGTGTGCTTCCCTCAGTTGGAGATATGCATATAGCTATCTGCTAGGAGGTCTCTAATCATTTTAGAGAATCTCTCCAGAGGTCTCTAACCATTTTAAAGAACCTTTCCAGAGCATAGTATGTTCACGTTGGGCTGAATCCTCAAAAATGTTTAATAATTCATGGATGCAATTACACATGATCTTGAAATTTGGCTCATTCGTTGTACTGCTTGACCCACTAAAAATATTTCAGTTCAAATGTTTGACATAATATTTATGGCCAATCAAAATTTTCACAATACATTTCCTATGGGGAAGCCATATAAGTACAGTGTCCATTACAGCCCTTTCACGAACTTGTAATGGAGCCAAACCATACGTGTCTGTTGTTGACACCTTTGCTGTTACCAATATTCATCTGGTTGGCTGAAATGTTTACTCTGTTGAGAAAAAATCCACTTTTAATTTTTAGCTGTTTTTCAGGATTCAGCTCAACGTGAACATACCATAGTATATTGGCACAATGCAAAATCATACATTTTTTTATGAAACTTTCCACATAAGTAGTACTCCTCATGACATGTACTTTTTAATATACAGTGGAACCTCTCTTAACAAACTCCCCGAATTAAGGACACAACAGAAAAAAACCTCCATAATAAGGACAAAAATTTTGGTCCCAACAGGTCTGGTTAATACATTTTTTACCTCTGAAAGAGGAAAACTCCTATATTACAGCAAAAAGTGGCCAAAAGTTCTGGGTCTTAAAATGTCCGTAATAGAGAGGTTCCACTGTAGTGCCATTGTAGATATGACATTGATTTTAGTGACCTTTATGGCAATTTTTCACAGAAATTTGATCATTTATGTCTTTATCTCCCTGAAGTATCATCAATTCACTTGTTAAAACATGGTACTGCAGTAAAGTCTTGTTAAATATAGCAACTTCGTCTGGAAGTTAATAGCGATTTCATTCCAAACTTATGATCACTTATATTACTCATGAAATTTGAGATAATTTACAGCCCAAGGGCAGGTAAACTCAAAGAATTTTGTAGCTAATAAAAGTGATCATAAATTCAAAATGGAATTACCTATCAATTTCAAACAAAAACCAAGTTGTTTTGTTCAACAAGACCTTTACTTTGGTACCGTGTTTAACAAGTTAATTAATGACTCATGGAGTTTATTATACAGACAGAAATTATCAATTTTCTCTGCAAAAATGGCCACAAAGGTCACCAAAGGTCAAATCTCTGCGATAGCACTATATCAAAAATACATGTCATGAGGAAACAATGTATGTGGAAAGTTTCATGAAAAACTGCTAATTTTTGGGGCTACACTGCTATACACTGCTACACTGCTATTGTCTCTTAGTGGATTTGAAAGACCTAATTATCTTCCAAAGGATTTTATGCATACCATGCAGGTACCACTTTTCTAGATACAGTTAGAGATCAAATTAAAATAATGTTTTGATTGATTATAAGTCATTCATTCATGTCTTAACTCATGTATCCACATGTCTGTATATGCGTATCCCCACTAGCTGGGATTATAACAACTAATTCGCTATCACAGTAATGTACTTGGTATAGGTATCTACTGAGCTATGGATCATTAGAAGTCTCTCAGCGACTGGGGCTGTCCCCCCAGACTCCCTGGTCACTGCTGGAAATTTAATGTTGCAGTTGGAAACCCTTGAAAAATCCTGGCCATGCCCCTACAGCTGATGTTTCTGTCATGTAAATCCAACCTGACTGCTCTATTAGAGTATATCAATACCCTCCTGCAGTTTACTAAAGTTTAAACAGCAATAACAGTCAAGATAACTGAATAGTCTTACACTAGATAACATAAGATAACTGAATAATCTTACACTAACTCATGTGTAATCTAGCTAGCCGCTGTATTAGAATTCCAGAGTACATTATACTGAATGGTCAGATCAGACAGTTGACTGTTATATTAGAGTACTTTGGGTCTAGTCAGTGTTTTCCCAAGTTTGCTTTTATTTTCCAAATATCAAATTAGCTAAGATCCTTTGATTTCTTCCTTGATCTGACCCAAACTTTGTCACGAGCCACATTTTTAAATAGGACTGTGTGACAATTCAGATAAGAGGGATGTACTGTACTCTGTATATCTATTCATAATATGTGACCAGATTTTACAAAACCGATCCAAATCGCACATCAGGCAAAATCAAACTAACACCACCAGTGGATAGCTACACTATCATACTACAAGTTTTGACCCTCAGCACTACTCAAACTACACGAGGCTGGTTTCCACACACGTCTTTTCTGGGTGGTGTAGAGTGCTCAAATGGCGGCGGTTTCAGGCCTTGTGAAGGACCTAGCTGGCTTGGCAAGAATCAGTAGTTTACTGGTGGACAGCCTTATAATGTTGGCCAGACGTGTTCTCTGTTGATTTTGCTACATATCAGCCACTAAGGAGCCAGCACAGCCCTGCAATCTCGTGTCTGGACTCCAATCGTGGTCTGCCTCCATTTTGAGGTCTATCACACACGTCTTTTCTGGGTGGTGTGGAGTGCTCAAATGGCGGCGGTTTCAGGCCTTGTGAAGGACCTGGCTTGGCAAGAATCAGTAGTTTACTGGTGGACAGCCTTATAATGTTGGCCAGACGTGTTCTCTGTTGATTTTGCTACATATCAGCCACTAAGGAGCCAGCACAGCCCTGTAATCTCGTGTCTGGACTCCAATCGTGGTCTGCCTCCATTTTGAGGTCTATCTCTTGCCCTCCCCGCCACCCTCCGCCCTCCACCCCCCAGCCTCCACCCCCCAGCCTCCACCCTCCACCCCCCAGCCTCCACCCCTTTGTGAGCACTCGTGATACTACTTCGCTCGTCCAACTGCTCAGATTTTCTCTTATTTGGCGGGAAACTGTACAAGCAGCTACAAGTACTGGAAGTGGCTTGAAAGGTAACAGATTGATGCATCTTTTGTGTAAATTTCATACGTGTACTTGCTATCCTTGGAGAGTTATGATGGCTTCAATTCTTTAAAACCGTTTATCTCGGAACTTCTAATGTGCGATTTGGATCTGTAACGAAAATTTTGGTCCGGGGCAAAAATCGGTCCGGCCGGACCATTTTCAGTCGACCAAATTTAGTCCGCCCGGACCATCTTTAGCATCCGAAATTGGTCCGACCTGACCAAAATTGGTCCGGCCCAAACCTAGTTGGCCACATGCACTCCTGACCACTCGGACCAATATTGGTCGACCAAAATGGGTCCGGGTGGACCACTAACGCATGCAGCCAATGATGCATGCATAGCTATAAGTTGTTTGTGACGGAACACTGTAGCCGACTTAGCTATATAGCTATTCTCATTTATCAATCTCGAATAATGAGCATTGCAGGCATTATCACTGCATGGATTTGTGCTTAAAAGGTTATCCAACAAGGGCACGGATCATTGCATGCACGGGATCAGCTAGCCGCATTGGAGGTGCTTAAGATCGAGATACTAGCTCTAATAGAGCAGTCACCTATAACATTCATCACCAGGCACTGATCCAGAAATAAATGAAGGTAGGTGGCTACCCAGCCTAGCCCAGATTTTAAGATGAGAGTCCTAAATGTCTTAATATTTATATATACATCAGGAAAAGCTGACGCTGTTATTGTTTGGCTTGTACAGTGAAGTGCATGCACAGTAGCTAGCATGTGTACTGTGCTCTTATGCACATATAATGTCTGATCATGAGTTAACAATAATGGTTAGAACAATACATCTGTAACACCTGCATGTGTACATACTGCACATTCCTCTCTTGTATGTGATTTGTAGGAGATAGTTTGCTCCATTAAATAACTAAATGTGAACTATCATCTTCTACTGATCACATGTTCCTATATACTGGTATAAACATTTCCTTAAAAGTTATAGCTAGCTATATATAATATTCCCTGTATGCTTTTCACTACTTAACTAACTTTTAAAATTTTACTAATTTTCACCTGTGCACATATACCAGTAGGAGATGCAAGCACTGATCCAGAAATAAACCAAGGTGGGCGGTTGGCCCAGATTTTAAGATGAGAGTCTTGAATGTCTTGGTAGTTACATCAGGGAAGAAGGGCTGAAATATTATCATCTAGCTTGTAGCACATAGCTATAGTAGCATGCCCTTGTGAACATAATAAGGCCGGACAAAGTTGATTAATTGATTCGCATCCCTGCCCACATCCCTTTTTACCCCACCACCTCTAATTTCATTATTGCTGTTATCAATCACGTGCACACGTATTTTGATGTTAGGAAGGCTGGTTATCATTTTACAGCACAGCAAATGTCACTTGCACCTCAGAAACGGTGGTAGCTAATAAGTAAATAATAGTTCTTAAAAGGTTTTATAGTTAACCTTTATAACAGACTTGCCTGATTTGGAGTATTTTCTTTACTAATGAATAATGAAAAATGACCTCCCGCCTGCATGGAAATCTGATTTTTTGTGGATGAGAAACTAGTAATCAAGTTTCCTGGCCTAATGTATTTTGTAATCCCAGTATACAGGCTGATCATGAGTTAACACCAGTGGTTAAAACAAACTGTAATACACCTGCTATGTAACACCTGTGCACATACTGCACATTCCTCTCTGTCATATGTGATATGTAGGAGATGATAGTTTAGGTTTACTCCACTGAATAACTAAATGTGAACTATCATCTCCTACTAATGACATGCCACGCAGGAAGAAACATCACCTTATAAAGGTTATAGCTATAATATTCTCAGTATGTTTTTTACTACTTAGCCAACTTAAAATTTTGAGGCATGCAGTCACATTATTCCACAGCCTTAGGGTGAGTTGTTGCAGACATAAAAGTAAAATCGACTCAATCCTAAAGCAGACCCCATATCTTCCTTCAAGAAGTTCTCTGCCTGGTAATAGTTAATATACTGCCCATGATCATAGATAAATTCATGTATACTGCTACCATCTACTGTAAGGTTATAGCCAGCTATAGCATTGGAATCTGATGCAATGTAGGGATTTAGTTCATATTGATATAACAAAAGAGTGTTCATGA
This sequence comes from Dysidea avara, assembly GCF_963678975.1. Taxonomy (NCBI): domain Eukaryota; kingdom Metazoa; phylum Porifera; class Demospongiae; order Dictyoceratida; family Dysideidae; genus Dysidea; species Dysidea avara. The sequence goes on from NC_089276.1 coordinate 10,786,051, forward strand.
TCAGTAATATTCATTATTAAATAATGCATGTGTGAGTGGCTGCAAGGCCATGCATGGTGGGTGGCTAGCCACCTCATCCACCCCTCTGGATCAGTCCCTGAAATAATATGTGTATCTGTTTATGACAATGCGTGCATGCATGGGTTAGGTAGGCCTGAGCCTATTATGCTTTTGAAATTGCCTATTATGCTTTTGAGCATTGCTCTAAAATTTCCCCTGTTATGCTCCAATTATGCCCAGTTGTGTACCGTTATGCTCCAAATATGCTCATATAAAATTGTGTCTTAACTGCTCTATTAGAGTACCTAATGCATCTGTGAACGTTCTATTAGGATATTTCATTATGCGTTGACTGTTCTATTAGAGTATATCGATCTTCAACTAATCTTTTCTTCACAACGTAGCTGTAAATCTGATTTTTACCATGTTTGCACACTATCCCATTCTGCATCATGCAAAATAGGCAGAGTTTCAGCTTCTCACATAACCAATGCACAAAAATTTTGCCTAATATGCTGGCATTATGCTGATGCTTTTGGCTTCCTATTATGCCCCAAATTATGCTGGCATAATCGGCGCAGGCCTAGCATGGGTATTCCCAGATTAATAAAAAACTGACCAAGGGTCAGAATTAACAAATTAAATTCTGAGCTATATAATTATGCAGAAGTTGAAGATAAGACATGTTTTAATGATAGATTGTATATGTGACTGGGCCTGCGATAATAGGGCATGTGGGCACATGATTTTTGCCTACTTTTTCACACTTTCATCACTCATAACATTTTGTACCATTACACTATGACATTGTAATTTTCAGCTCTTAGTAAACATTTAATTGGCATCATGATGCAAGTTACAGAATGGAAATATACTTTTCCGCTACTGAGATATGACCTGCAGAGTGACGAGGTGTAGTTTGTGCCCACATGCCCTGTTTTCGCAGGCCTGGTCACATATATTGTCTACCATCCTCAAGTATAAGTGATCCAGCATAGGCTGGTGATTTCCATCATGTTGCTATAGTTGTTTGTCATACTCAACACAAACAGGTTGGATGAAAGATTCAACCAAACACTGCAGAGCTGATGATGCTTGTGAAGTTTATTGAACATTTAAAAAAAAAATTTAATTGGTAATTTATATCAATAATACAAAAAAAGGTTTTCACATTCAAACATGGTTGAACATATAAAAACGTACTTGGGAAGACTATTTTGTTACCTGTGATTATGATTATGATTATGATTACTGAAAACACAGTTACAAACTGATATGTTCAGGTAAGGAAAAAACATTACAAATCACATAGATGAGAGTCAGTTATAATTTATCTAAAAATACTTGTAGAGATGTGTTTTTGTATGCAACATTGACCACCATGCATGAATCCAGCATTAACCATGCATTTGAGTTGATGTATGCCGGAAGAAAACCTCTACTTCCCAGCTAGCTATTGACATGGAGAAGAAGAATACAGGACTTTTATCATACCACACTGCTTTAAATTAAATTTGCGACTGTGTTCATCGCTGCATATATAGATCATGGAATTTAGTTTCAAGTCTAGCTACTACATGCATTTTCCGTAAATCACAGAACTCGGGAAATTAAACTACGCTACTCATTTATATAGTTTCCAGGCTAAGTCGGCTGCAGTGATCCATCACAATATACTTAGCACGGACCGACCTGTCCACACAATGCCGGGTACACCCGCGGACCAACCAAAATTGGTCCAAGTGGTCAGGGGGTGCATGTGGCCAACAAAGTTTGGGCCGGACCAATTTTAGTCAGGCCGGACCAATTTTGGATGCCAAAAATGGTCCGGCCGGACTAAACTTGGTCAACCAAATTTGGTCCGGCCGGACCAGTTTTGGTATCCAAAATCGGTCCGGCCGGACCGATTTTACCCGGACCGATATTTCCGTGACAGATCGCTTTTCCAAAATCCAGTCACATATACTGATTGTTTCAATTGTGGTAGGCATTCCAGCCCGATTTTTAAACTTTGGAAAAATGGACTTCTTATATGCTCAATAGATAGAGTATTGATTGCCGATCTCAGAAATATATAGTTTGTAGGGTTGGAATTAACTACTTTGGCATGCACGGTGCTTTAAAACTGAAAAAAAGGTACATTTTTTCTCCAGGGCTCCCCATACATTTTAAAGGGAAAAATGGCACAATTAAATCAGGAAGCCATCTAGCAATCTGGACTGTTGTGAAACTGCAGTTGCTTCTAGCTGCAAGTTTGTACATATAATGAGAGTAACTTCAGATGTTATCGGATCTCAGCGATTTTTGTATGCTTTGTAGTGAGCAAATATGTTTCACCTACTGCACACTTCTCAATACAATGGTACATACCCACAGGCAAGAGGCTATCTCAAGTAAGTAAAAACATCAAGTTAACAACTTATAAAGGTAAACAACTAAAGTGGAGGTGCCACAATGATACAACAATACCTAAGGTGGAGTTGTGGTTTCAATTATGGCATTGTTATGCCGACTTTGAAGTGGTTTGTATTTTTGAGCTGATGACACAGCCATCAGAAAATTGCTCTGGAGCTGAAAATCGCTAACCCGAGCGAAGTAACTACGCACTTTAAAGTAAGCACCAGTGACTACCTTCCACCCGACAGTACGTTTTTTTAAATTTTAAAGTATTCTACATACATTACAAGGCTTAAAAAGATTACAAAACAACACAAAACTTACTTATATGTAACGCGCACGACAAAACTAAGATTTTCATGATGATCAGCGTGTGGACAAACCCCATAGCGTGTTTCATCCTCATTGGAGGTCGGACTACGGAGCAATCCCAAGTTAAACGCGAGTTGTTGTTTTGTGCCAGGGTTCTATTGGGGAATATACGGAGAATTTTTTTATTAAAAAATCTCGGATACTGGAATGCCTAATTGTGGGTTCGATATGTACACATATCAATGAAGATAACACAGCAAAATCCGTATACTGAATACTAACTGATACTAACTCTGTCTTTACTCTGTCTTCAGACCAACTTGGGAGCATTATTCAAATCCTGTTGAAATATGCACAGTAATGGACTACTACTATGAGTAGTAATCTAGTTTTGCCTCAGGCTAGGAAAATTTGTGATATGACTGAGCAAATATGGAGTTAGCATCAGTCACTATCAGTATAATGAGTTTTGCTGGGAAAACTGAGGAAAATAATGGCACAGTTGACAACTTCAAATATTTTGAGACTGTTTGCGGATTAATTAGATCTGGAGATGGATTTTATGATTGTATATTATTGTGAATTTTTAGACTCGGTAATTCTCTGAAATGTGAAAGTGTAAGGGAAGTATTTTATAAACAGCTCTATTAATTTTGTAACTAAAGGTGAAAAGTTTATTATTAACTTCAAAATGACTATTGTATTTGTCTGTAAAGGAGAGCAACCCTTTATGCTGCAGCTAATGGTTCATTGTAAGAGTTGTAATAATGTTGACTGCCCTATTAGAGTATTTCATCTGGAGCTCCACATCTAGAATTCTAAGAAGCAGCAGTGAATACCATGGCCTTTTGTGAGTGTTTTTCCACAGAAATTTTTCATTTTAGGAGCTATTTGAGATATGACTCTTAAACTGGTAAAATATGGTCCAGTTTGTGTCTGGCTGCAGCAGTGTTTAAATCATAGCTTCCATCACAAGATGATTCTAGGAGCTCTGAGTCATGAAAGTTAATAGTAAACTATGTATGGTGGCTGTTGTGTCCAGTATCCATCTAGCAGTGGCAGTTCTATAGGTTGGTTCCTATGGCTTCAACCAAGCCCTATTTTAAATTTAGCTCACTCATAAATCATAATAATTGCTGTGTTGGCAATTTATTATAGCAAACAAAACAAACTAATATACTACTACATATCAGCACTATGAATGCTTAACCAACTTCCATTATAGCTAACAAACCCTCAGTAACACTTTACTTTTCACAACCCAAGTGATCAATATACTCTAATAGTGCAGTCAAGTAACTATATACTCTGATAGAGCAATTACAGTTACACTTTTGTCCTCCTATGAAGTTAATTTTATTTCACAGTTCAAAGTATTAGATATAGACAATAGGTATCTTAAAATTTAATCTCATGCAGAGATTTTAAATCTCAACATTATCTGGGTAGACCCTTTCATTCTAACTGTATACAAACCCCCCTTGTAAAATTCCTGTATCTGTAGTATATAGCAATGTTTAATTTTTCCATAGAAGTAACCATAGAAATGCACTAGTAGTGTTACTGTTCTGACTGTAAATGTTATACCTGTATGTGTGTGTGTTTTCAGTGTATGTATTTAAATTTTTAAATAAACTTTCAGCATAAATTACCTGCAAAAAGAAGTTTAAATTAAGCCACCTTGAGCTGAGCAATGTTTCAAATTGGAACAAGTGATTCTACATATTATAGCAGTAAAGAAACAAAAGGAAAGTGTACATAAGATTGAACTAGAGCAATATCAGCTACAGCCTAACAAAGAGTGTTTTTCTGACAAACGATTCATTTGACAGAATCTCCCAGCTGTACATAAGAAATGAATATTCTGTTCTAATGTGTGTATGCTATCCCACTAGGGAACTGTGAGAAGGCTTCATATTACTTCTGTTTATAGAAACCTTCTTCATTCAAACTGTATATATGGTTTCCATGAACCAGACTATTTTGCAGTATGCAACTGTGACCTGTTTGTCTTTGAAGAAACATTAACTCCTTTGTGTGGATATACTTAATCTTCAAGGTTCAGTATCTTGTAACATTGCATGTGTGTTAACTCATTAACTGCATACTTATAGGTCTGTAGTAGTCTCTTGATAGTTTTTCAGTCATTTCCTTGTGCACACTACAGTGCTTACACACTTAGCCTACCAGGTATATGTATTTATTTTGAAGTAGCTAAAAGTTGATTCATCCCTGGTCAGATACAATGTTGAAGCAAGTCTGTTCACTGTAATTGCTACATCTTACTATGTGTGATGACAAGTTATGTTGCTTAACAGCTATGTATGTATAATACATACATACACACAGTAATTTAACTCTTTTAACTCAGGTACCACTGAAATGAAGACCAGTGCTACTACATTACACAGGTTAGAAAATGGCATTCAGAGAATGCTTGCAAAGTACGCAGGATTTTTATTCTGCTAAGACACCTATACACAGGTCAGCGTTGAAACCGGGCCGGGTCATCCGGGTCATCCAGGTCATCCGGGTCACATGAATAAGTATTGGGTATCTGTTTATACATTATATGTACAATCTATATGTTGGTCTGTATATTTAAATTAAATACATGTCATGAGGAAAGCTATATATTACGTGGAAAGTTTCACAGCTGACTTATGTTGATGTTTGTGTCATGTGAACCTGACCCTATACTGCTCTATTAGATTATGTCAATGCTTATAAACAGCAATGACAGTCAAGATAACTGAATAGCCTTACACTAGATTTATATAACTCATGTATAATTGTGTGAATAATGGTTGATTCTAGCTAGCTGCTGTATTATAATTCCAGAGTACAAGTATATATAGCTGTATGATCATGTCAGACAGATGGCGGTTATATTAGAGTAATTTGGGTCGAGTCAGTGTTTTTATTATTATTTTATTATTATTATTATTTTTCCAAGTTTGTCAAATATTATAGCTAAGATCCTTAGTTTCTTCCTTGATCTGACCCAAACTTTGTAATGGTCAATTAGAAGCCACATTTTAAAATAGGATTGTGTGACAATTCAGATGTCTCAGATACTGTACTCTGTATATCCATTCATAATACTGATTTGTTTGATTGTGAGTTCGATGTGAACAGATCTGATACAGATGAAGACAAACTGAGGAAAATATTTGGTGAACTTGGCACAGTTGTCAACTTCAAATATTTTGAGACTTTTTGCGGATTAATTATAAACAGCTATATTAATTTTGTAGTAAAATCAAAAGTTTAACTTCAAAATGACTATCATATCTTGTCTGTAAGGGGGGGAAACCCGTAATGCTGCAGCTATCGGTTCATTCTAAGAGTTGTAACAATTTTTTACTGCTCTATTAGAGTATTGTGGAGCTTCACACCCATTACTTTAAGAAGCAGTAATAAATACCATGGCCTTTTTGCAAGTGTCTTAACAATTTTCTACATGAATTTTTCATTTTTGAGACATGACTCTTAACTAGCAAAATATATTCCAGTTTGTGTCTGGCTGCAGCAGCAGTGTTCCAGTCACTATTGGACCACTTGACCTTGCAATATCTGAGGGTCAGGTGCTTCCATCATATGTACTTTGAATTGTTGTTTCTTGTTTTTTTCATTTACTTGCTATATATAGTATTAAAAAAAGCAGTGTTTAAATCACAACTTCCCTTACAAGATGATTCTAGGAGCTCTAAGTCATGGAAGTTAAATAAGTGCAATGACATTCACAACGCTGAAATGTAGTGGTATATTGGTTTGTTCGCTATAATAAATAATAAAAATTGCCAACACAACAATTATGATTTATGAGTGAGGTAAATTTAAATAGGGTTTGATCGAGCCCATAGAAACCAACCTGTATCTGCCGCTGCTAGATGGTTACAGAACACAACAGTCACCATACATGGTTTACCATTAAGAGCCTAGCAAACCCTCAGTAACACTTTATTTTTCACCACCCTAGTGATCAATATACTCTAATAGTGCAGTCAAGTAACTATATACTCAATTACAGCTACACTTTTATCCTCCTATGAAGTTAGTTTTATTTCACAGTTCAAAGCATTGGATATAGACAAAGGGTATCCTAAAATCTAATCTCATGCAAAGAGTTTAAATCTCTCAACATTATCTGGATAGACCCTTTCATTCTATCTGTACACAAAGCCTCCTTGTAAAATTCCTAGATCTGTAGTAACAAAGTTTAATTTTACCATAGGAGTAACCATAGAAATGTACCAGTATAGACGAGCACTGTAGAGGAGAGTGTTACTGCTCTGATTGTAAGTGTTATACTATGTCTGTCTGTACAAGTGTGTTTTTCAGACAAATGATTCATTTGACAAAATCTCCCAGCTGCACATAAGAAATGAATAATATTACTTCTGTTGATAGAAACCTTCTTCATTGAAACTGTATAAATGGTTGCAGACTGTTTTGTAGTATGCAACTGTGACTTGTTTGTTTTATGAAGGCACATTAATTCCTTTGTGTGGATATACTTAATCTTCAGGTTCAATATCTTGTAATATTGCATGCGCGTAACTTATTAACTTAACATTGCCACATACTTATTTGTCTCCTGATAGTTTGTCAGTCACTGCCTTGTGCACACTGCAGTACTTACACACTTTTCCTACCAGGTATGAAATATATAAAAGTTGATTTATCCCTGGTCAGACATACTGTAGTGTGGAAACAAGTGTCTTCACTGTCTGTAATTGCTACCATTAACCATATTTTACTACGTACATACCCACAATATGGCTAGTTATGATGCTTAACAGCTATGTACTGTATAATACATATGTACATACATACACAGTAATTTAACTCAGGTACTACTGAAATGAAAACCAGTGCTACTACATGTTAGACAATGGCATTCAGAGAATGTCTGCAGGGTTTTTATGTACAGGGGTGAGAAAGCTGTAATATAGTCTGGAATGCTTAGTAGGGATAAAATCTAGTAATAAAAGAGGGCCAGCCAAAGGTGAAGGCAAATTATATGAAGGTTTTGACACTTAAGTATGAAGGTTTGGAGAATGAACAGGATTAGATACCCTGGTAGTCAATCTGTAAATATAGGTAACTTTAAACTGCTATGCATGAGGACCTATATACAGGTGTCTTACCCAAGCCACTAACTTTGACAAACAAATTTGTGTACTTTGTGGGTTACTAACAAAATTATAGTTACAGAGGCCATTGTCTAAATAACTATTGCTAGGATCCTTCAGTGGATATACAACCTGAAGGAATGATGCTCAGTGGATATACTTGTATACTATAGCTGGTATGTACTGTATGTATATCTGCACCCATACATGTATTAATTGAAACCATTATAGGTTATTATTATTATTATTATAACTATATATTTTAATTATTAGCAAGGCCTACTTGTAGGTGCTAATGTGTACATAAATTTAATAGTGGTTTAAATTAAATAGATGCTCCACAAGTTACAAGCCATATATTATACACTATAGTGCAAACTACATTCCATATGTATGGTATGGCACAGGTGAGCAACTGTACGTGAATGGAGGGGGGTTGGTTACCTGTGGTCATGTAAGGTTGTGGCAATTCAATTACAGCTTCTCCAAAGGAGGAATCAACATACCATTAGAACTGAACTGAATACCATGTAGTGTGCCTTAATGGGCTGCTGTACAGGATATCAGAAGAATTTGCAATGAATAAGTATTGGGTATCTGTTTATACATTATATGTACAATCTATATGTTGGTCTGTATATTTAAATTAAATACATGTCATGAGGAAAGCTATATATTACGTGGAAAGTTTCACAGCTGACTTATGTTGATGTTTCTGTCATGTGAACCTGACCCTATACTGCTCTATTAGATTATGTCAATACTTATAAACAGCAATGACAGTCAAGATAACTGAATAGCCTTACACTAGATTTATATAACTCATGTATAATTGTGTGAATAATGGTTGATTCTAGCTAGCTGCTGTATTAGAATTCCAGAGTACAAGTATATATAGCTGTATGATCATGTCAGACAGATGGCTGTTATATTAGAGTAATTTGGGTTGAGTCAGTGTTTTTATTATTATTTTATTATTATTATTATTTTTCCAAGTTTGTCAAATATTATAGCTAAGATCCTTTTAGTTTCTTCCTTGATCTGACCCAAACTTTGTAATGGTCAATTAGAAGCCACATTTTAAAATAGGATTGTGTGACAATTCAGATGTCTCAGATACTGTAGTCTGTATATCCATTCATAATACTGATTTGTTTGATTGTGGGTTCGATGTGTACAGATCTGATACAGATGAAGACAAACTGAGGAAAATATTTGGTGAACTCAGCACAGTTGTCAACTTCAAATATTTTGAGACTGTTTGCGGATTAATTATAAACAGCTATATTAATTTTGTAGTAAAATCAAAAAGTTTAACTTCAAAATGACTATCATATCTTGTCTGTAAGGGGGGGAAACCCGTAATGCTGCAGCTATCGGTTCATTCTAAGAGTTGTAACAATTTTTTACTGCTCTATTAGAGTATTGTGGAGCTTCACACCCATTACTTTAAGAAGCAGTAATAAATACCATGGCCTTTTTGCAAGTGTCTTAACAATTTTCTACATGAATTTTTCATTTTTGAGACATGACTCTTAACTAGCAAAATATATTCCAGTTTGTGTCTGGCTGCAGCAGCAGTGTTCCAGTCACTATTGGACCACTTGACCTTGCAATATCTGAGGGTCAGGTGCTTCCATCACATGTACTTTGAATTGTTGTTTCTTATTTTTTTCATTTACTTGCTATATATAGTATTAAAAAAAGCAGTGTTTAAATCACAACTTCCCTTACAAGATGATTCTAGGAGCTCTAAGTCATGGAAGTTAAATAAGTGCAATGACATTCACAGTGCTGAAATGTAGTGGTATATTGGTTTGTTCGCTATAATAAATAATAAAAATTGCCAACACAACAATTATGATTTATGAGTGAGCTATATTTAAATAGGGTTTGATCGAGCCCATAGAAACCAACCTGGATCTGCCACTGCTAGATGGTTACAGAACACAACAGTCACCATACATGGTTTACCATTAAGAGCCTAGCAAACCCTCAGTAACACTTTATTTTTCACCACCCTAGTGATCAATATACTCTAATAGTGCAGTCAAGTAACTATATACTCAATTACAGCTACACTTTTATCCTCCTATGAAGTTAGTTTTATTTCACAGTTCAAAGCATTGGATATAGACAAAGGATATCCTAAAATCTAATCTCATGCAAAGAGTTTAAATCTCTCAACATTATCTGGATAGACCCTTTCATTCTATCTGTACACAAAGCCTCCTTGTAAAATTCCTAGATCTGTAGTAACAAAGTTTAATTTTACCATAGGAGTAACCATAGAAATGTACCAGTGTAGACGAGCACTGTAGAGGAGAATGTTACTGCTCTGATTGTACTAGTGTTATACCATGTCTGTCTGTATGTGTGTGTTTTTAATGTATGTATTCTGCCTAGACGAAAAAGTTTCAAATAAACTTTCAATGTAAATTGCCTACAAATTGAAGTTTAACTTAATCCATCTTGAGCTGAGCGATGTTTCAAATTGGAGTAACCAATTCTATTACATATTATAGCAGTAAAGAAATAAAAGGAAAGTGTATGTAAGATTGAACTACAGCAATATCAGCTACAGCCTAACAAAGTGTGTTTTTCAGACAAATAATTCATTTGACAAAATCTCCCAGCTGTACATAAGAAATGAACAATATTACTTCTGTTGATAGAAAAAACCTTAACCATATAAATGGTTGCCATGAACCTGACTGTTTTGCAGTATGCAACTGTGACTTGTTTGTTTTATGAAGGCACATTAACTCCTTTGTGTGGATATACTTAATCTTCAGGTTCAATATCTTGTAACATTGCATTTGTGTAACTTATTAACTTAACATTACCACTTACTTATTCGTCTCCCGATAGTTTGTCAGTCATTGCCTTGTGCACACTGCAGTACTTACACACTTATCCTACCAGGTATGAAGTAAAAGTTGATTTATCCCTGGTCAGACACAGTGTGGAAACAAGTGTCTTCACTGTCTGTAATTGCTACCATTAACCATATTTTACTACGTACATACCCACAATATGGCTAGTTATGATGCTTAACAGCGTACTGTATAATACATATGTACATACATACACACACAGTAATTTAACTCTTTTAGCTCAGGTACTACTGAAATGAAAACCAGTGCTACTACATGTTAGACAATGGCATTCAGAGAATGTTTGCAGGTTTTTATGTACAGGAGTGAGGAAGCTGTAATATAGTCTGGAATGCTTAGTAGGGATAAAATCCAGTAATAAAACAAAGGCGAAGGGTTTTTGTGGGTTACTAAAACAAACTACACTTACAGAGGCCATTGTCTAAATAACTAAGATATACATTGCTAGGATTTTTCAGTGGATAAACAACCCTGAAGGAATGATGCTCAGCAGATATACTTGTATACTGTAGTTGGTATGTATGTATACCTGCACCCATACATGTATTAATTGAAACCACTAAGGTTATTATTATTATAATTATAAGCAAGCCCTACTTGGGGAATATATTGGTGCTAATGTGTACATAAAATTAGTGATTTAAGTCAAATAGATGCTCCACAAGTTACAAGCCATATATTATACACAATAGTGCAAACTGCATTTCATATGTATGGTATGGCACAGGTGGCTATATGTGAATAAAGGAGGGTGGTCATGTAAGGTTAATGTTGTGACAATTCAATTACAGCTTCTCCAAAGGAGGAATCAACATACCATTAGAACTGAACCGAACACCATGTAGTGTGCCTTCGTGGGCTGCTGTACAGGATATTGTTTTATAGAAGAATGTGCAGTGAATAAGTATTGGGTTATGTACAATCTATATGTCAGGAAAACTATATGTGGAAAGTTTCGCAGCTGACTTATGTTGACATTTCTGTCATGTGAACCTGACCCTATACTGCTCTATTAGATTATGTCAATACTTATAAACAGCAATACAGTCAAGATAACTGAATAGCCTTACACTAGATTGATATAACTCATGTATCAAAAATGGTTGATTCTAGCTAGCTTCTGTATTATAATTCCAGAGTACAAGTATATGTAGCTGTATGATCATGTCAGACAGTTGACTGTTACATTAGAGTAATTTGGGTAGAGCCAGTGTTTTTCCAAGTTTTTCAATATCCAATTAGTTAAATAAGATCCTTTAGTTTCTTCCTTAATATAACCCAAACTTTGTAATGGTCAATCACAAGCTGCATTTTAAAATGGGACTGTGTGATGATTCAGATGTCCCAGATACTGTATACTCTTTATATCCATTCATAATACTGATTTGTTTTGATTTTGGGTTCGATGTGTGTAGATCCGAAGTCAAACTAGGAAAAGATTTGGTGAACATGGCACAGTTGTCAACTTTAAATATTTTGAGACCGTTTTGGTGTATTATTTAGAAATTTTTGCATAAAACTGTTCTGGAGATGGATTTTATGAATGATGCTGCATATTATTGTGGATTTTTAGACTTGGTAATTCTCTGAAATGTGAGAGTGTAAGGGAAACATTTTTATAAACAGCTATATCAATTTTGTAGCAAAAGCAAAAAGTTAAACTTCAAAATGACTATCGTATCTTGTAAAGGAGGGCAACCCTCAATGCTGCAGCTATTGGTTCATTCTAAGAATTGCAACAATTTTAACTACTACTATAGAGTATTTTATTTAGAGTCAAGTGGAGCTTCACACCTAGTACTTTGAGAAGCAGTAGTAAATTCCATGGCCTTTTTGCGAGTTACTTAACTCATGATTTTCTACAGGAATTTTCACTTTAAGAGCTTTTGAGAAATGACTATTAACTAGTAAAATGTTTGTGCTTGGCTGCAGCAGTGTTCAAATCATAGCTTCCCTCACAAGATGATTCTAAGAGCTCTGAAGTTAATTATAAGTGCAATGACATTCATAGTAATGAAATGTAGTGGTATATTGGTTTGTTTGCTATAATAAAAATTGTCAACACAGCAATTATGATTTATGAGTGAGCTAAATTTAAAATACGTATGGTTCGATTGAACCCTTGGAAACCAACCTATAGAACTGCCACCGCTAGATGGTTACAGGACACAACAGCCACCATACATAGTTTACCATTAAGAGCCATTATAGCTAACAAACCCTCAGTAACACTTTTCATTCTATCTGCATACAAAAACCCCTTGTAAAATTCCTACATCTGTAGTAACAAAGTTTAATTGTATTATAAGAATAACCATAGAAATGCACTAGCGGAGATGAGACCTGTAGAGGAGAGCGTTGCTGCTCTGATTGTAAGTATGTCTGTCTGTCTGTATGTGTGTGTGTGTGTTTTCAATGTATGTATTCTGCCTTGACGAAAAAACTGTCAATGTAAATTGCCTACAAATTGAAGTTTAACTTAAGCCACCTTGAGTTGAGCAATGTTTCAACCAATTCTATTACGTATTATATCAGTACAGAAAGGAAAGGAAAGTGTAGATTGAACTATAGCAATATCAGCTACAGCCTAACAAAGTGTGTTTTCAGACAAATGATTTATTGGACAAAATCTCTCGGTTGTACATAAGAAATGAATATTACTTCTGTTGATACAAACTGTATAAAAGGTTGCCGTGAATCAGACTGCTTTGCAGTATGCAACTGTGACTTATGAAGGCACATTAACTCCTTTGTGTGGATATGCTTATATTAATCTTCAAGTTTCAATATCTTGTAACATTACATGGAAGTGTAACTTATTAACTATAACATTACTTATATATAGGTCTGTAGTTGTCTCCTGATAGTCTGTCATGATCAGTCATTGCCTTGTGCACACTGCAGCACTGACTGCATTACTTACACACTTAGCTTAAGTCTACCAGGTAATTTTGAAGTAAAAGTTGATTTATTCCTGGTCAGACACAGTGTGGAAACAAGTCTCTTCATTGTCTGTAATTGCTAGCCACATTTTGCTACATACTTATACCCACAATATGGCAAGTTATGATGCTTGCAGCTATGTATAATACATTCATACACACACAGTAATTTAACTCTTTCAACTCAGGTACCACTGAAATGAAAATCAGTGGACATGTTAGACAATGGTATTCTGAGAATACTTGCACCTCAGCAGATATACTAAGTCTTGTATATTGTAGCTGGTACATACAGGTACCAGCCATGCATGTATCAATTGAAACCACAAGGTTATTATTATTATTATAACTATATTGTTTAATTAGTAAGGCCTACCTGAGGCATATATAGATGCTAATGTGTGGTTTAAGTTAAACAGATTCTCCACAAGTTACAAGCCATATATACACAATAATGCTAAACTACATTCCATCTATGTATGGTATGGCACAGGTGGCCATCTGCATGTGCAGGAATGGAGGAGGGTTGGTTACCTGTGGTCACTAAGGTTGTGGCAATCCATTTACAGCTTCTCCAAAGGAGGAATCGACATGCCTTCCTGGTCATATTTTTGCTGAATGCATTGTGCAATCACCATATTATATACAATGATAGTCAAAAATTTATATTTTATAACTGTTGAAAGGTCATGTCTTGTAAACCCTCTTTTCTTATAAAGATGCACTAACTACATTGACTTTGTTTCTCCCCATAATTCCATGTCAATTGTAGTGCCAGTGCCACATCAAAAATCACAAAAAATAAAAACAAGCCTGGTCACCTGGTCTGGAATTGATAGGATCAGAATTCTATACAATTAACTTTGTAATAATAATTAACTCACTATCACCTTAATATACTAATTCATCTATCAAATATAGCTAAGTATCTACTGGGCTTTGGATCATTAAAGTCTCTCAGTGACTGGAGGCTGCTCTCTCCCCCCCCCCCCCCAGACTCCCTATAGCCACTGCTGGTAAGTTAATGTTGCAATTGGAAATCCCCTGTTCCCCTTAAAATATCCTGGCTGTGCCCCTGCAGCTGACTTATGTTGATGTTTCTGATGTTTCTACTTATACATGCACACATTACTAGAATTAGAGCCAGAGTCAATGGTATTGAAGCTAAGCTACTACAGGCCAATCCAGATTGATGCCTTCTAGGTCTTAGCTGTAATATTGTCTTACAAGTATGGCAATACATGTGATGTTGTACTAAGTAAGTTTTATAGATTTGCTCACAACTTTAGCTACTACAATACTAGCACAATAATCAATTTATATAACTAGATACCCATGCATGCAGCAATTGTAATTGTGTAGTAGACTTTAGACTAGCTATCTATCTCTAGCTGTCTTGTCTGATTTTGAACCCATGTAAATGCATGCATTTGCAAGGCATTGTAACATAAGTTCATACTGTACCACTAAAATTAAATATAACTATGTGGGTTTTTCTGTACTACAAATAGATTTTAAAATTTGTGGATCAGAGCACAGCTAGGATCTAGCTACTATAACTACACGCGGACTTATTATAGCTATATATACAAACGGTAAGAAAATCATTGACCATCTATGTTTGTGTATTAAATTGTACAATGTCATTCACGGGAGTCCGAGTGCCACCATGCACTTGCACATGACATTGTGAAGTATAAAGGCCTAATGAACATTTTGATAAGAACTACTATAGCTATAATATTATATAGTTAAACCAAATGGAACTATTTTAGGCACACGAGTGCACAGTTTTCTGCTTTCTGCATGAATAAGAGCATAATATATGTATTCATTCAGACATGCTCCTTGTGTAGCCACTCACCCCAGTACCAAAGGTATTCTATTGGAGCTTGAGTGCATGGAGTCAATATTTAAGTTATGTAAGTCATAACTTCAGGTCATGAGTCACCTGACTACTATTACAGCTGTACATTTATTATTCATTTATTACTGTGTAGGACTCAAAAAAACGGAATATAACGCACAGATACTGTAGTTACATGTAAGCAGAAAAAGGGGGGGGATAATCAAAGTGACAAATAATTAAAAAAAACGTCTTTACAACAGTTTAGGCCACTCCAAATAAATTCTCTGTTTCCCCTCCACCGCCCGCATCTGTTTACTGTCAGCTCTAAATATTTTATTATTCTGTATTCTTCCATTATTTTCCGGTTATTCTTCCATACTGACAGACTCAGTAAAAGCCATTTTGAAACAGTGTCAGATCATGTGTCAGCAGTGCTATCAAGTCAGCACAAACGTCATGTTTGTGCTATTTTTTGCAACTTAAAAAGGAAGGAACAAGCTTAAGCATGCTTTTATGCAGCTTTTTATGGCCATAGCCAGACTTTTATCTGGGTAGGTTCTTTGGATGAAAAGGTGGACCTTTGTGTAAGTGTAGTTGGGAGTCTGGGGGCATGCAACAGGAAATGTTTTGAAAATACAAGCTAAAAAAACTGAATTTGATGACATTTCAGACACTACAATTTTAGGTTACACTTTAATGTTGGACTTCAATACTGAAATAGTGAACTTTTTTACTGAAACAGTGGACCTTTTTTACTGGGAAAATGTGGACCTTTTCACTCAAATTGTGGACCTTTTTCTTCAAGTCCTGCCTACGGGCCTATTATGCCAGACAAATAATGGGTTGAAAAGCTGTAATGAAATAATGGAAATGGACCACCCACCCACCCACATCATGCAAATATTCCTGAGTCCAGGACAGGAAACAGAGAATTTATTTGGAGTGGCCTTATAGATGGCATGTCTTCTGGCCATAATATAATAGTGGATGGCAAGAAGGAAAACAAGTAAGAGTTGATTCTGGTTTGCGGGATTCTGAAATGTTGAGAGTGTCCTCTGGTAGCTAACTGATGACATTGATTTTAATGAAATAGACGTTACTTCCATTTGACTACTGGTTATCTTATGAACATGACTACATATGTAGAAGCTATAAGCATCATAATACAGTATATGCAAGTGTATAGTCAGTGGCAGAGGAAGTAGTTGATGTGAGGGGGGCTTACCAGAGTATAGAATCTCTGGTGGAAGGGAGTCTGGGGGGCAGAGCCCCCAGCTGTTGCTATTTAACTTTCACATTGTCTCAAAGTTCACCAGAATAAATGTATAGGTACAATATGAAGCATTTCTACTAAAACACAAACTTTTAAGGTCAAAAGTACTAAAAGAGGCTATTTGCATTTAATAAAAACCTCTCAGTTCAGTTTGGCAAAGCTTTTAGTTGTTAATGAACATAATGCATAATAGTTTATAGCATTCAAAGCAATGCAAAAATCACCCGCCTGGAAACATTAGAGGTCAGTGGTTCGATTCCCGCCGGAGGGTTTTTCTACTTTTAGGAACACGTCGAAGCGATTCGACTGCTCTATTAGGGTATTTGAGCGTTTACATCGACGGTTTTCAGCCCCATTCCAAGAAGTATAATTTCGGTGAGATATCATTCTGAAAGGGTGGGGGGTGGGGGCAAGCCCCTCATCCCAAGGGGGTGTCACTCAGGCTCTTGCTGTAGGTCGAACTGCGACCGCGGTCAAACTCTAAGTCAACGGTCAAGGCCACTAAATAGCTCTTACAGTGGGTCAAGGGTCAAGACGATACGGAAGGTTCGAAACCCACAATCGAAATCTATACGTAGCTATTATCAAGTTTACGGGATTATACGTAACTCACAAGAAGTAAGGATCTCTAAGAAGATGTTTTAAAGCTCCAACAGGCATTTCGCCGTAATTATAATGATTTTTCTCTCCCAGCTGCTGGTAGCACGCACTAAGAAAATATTATACTAGGTTACAAGCGCAGGTGCGAATAGGAAAACAGAGAAATAAGTAGAGGTCAAAAGTTCGACAAGAAACGCTCAAGTCACAGGTCAAAGACGATAAACGCTGCAAGTCAAGGATCAAGGTGAAATTTTCCCCGGTCAAGACTTTGACCGCGGTCGCAGATCTACCCACAGCGTGATCCGACGTGACACCCCCTTGCATCCCTTCCGCCACTGAGGGTGAGATAACCAGTAGGCTCGAATGAAGCACTCTTGGCCAGTGATACCTTATCATTTTGTACGGAGACAGTGGTTCCTTTTTCTGTGGATGCTATCCCACTTGGGCTCGCAGACCTGTGAGAAGGCTTATTGAGCTAGCTATGTGAATACAAGCAGTCAGCTAACTAAAACGTTTGGCTAGTCCATAGCTAATACAGAAAACTCACTTATTGCATCCTCATAAGCCTTCAATCATATTTTTTGCTTCGCTCGAGTATTTCTGGAGTTGGTCATTTCCCTTGTTATAAGCTTCTGGTCTAATCCCGGACACTGACGTGTATTTTCCGTTACTCAATTTATGATGGGCCTTATAGCGCGAGGGGTTGCGCTAACTAATTAAGCTCTAATAAAAATACTAATAATTTTTACGCATCATCTATCCACAAAGCTCAATCCAACAAAGCATAGCTTTTCTACTTTCACTATATAGAAGGTAAACATAAAAAATAGTAGCTAGCTGAAAGTGTAGCGATAAAGGTTTATTAAGGCCACTCCAAGTCATACCTTAGTTTCTGGTCACTCCCAAGCCTACAAATGGATGCGGGCGGGCGGATGATCAGGACTTCAGGACTATAGATTCTACTGTGACAGTATACCGTATGGTATTATTATTTGCTCAATTTAGCAAATTCATGTTGATTTTGTTTTTAGTCAAACTTAACCAACAACATAAGTAGTTGTGCTTCGGCAAAAAATGCACTAGGAAAGTTGTTGATGGATCATGGCTAGCTATACACTGATGTATAGCATTTAAGTATATTTATTTATTTATTTATTTAGAATATACTATAGGAAATGTTTTGCTCATGTAGCTACTTATGCTTTCCAAGTGAAATAAATGTCTCATTAGCTATGTCAGGAAAGTATTACTATGACTTATAGCTAAGTTGTTCAAATGATCATGATCCAAAATGAAATTTAACTTCTGTTTTCACATCAGAAATTCTTCATTCAAATGTGAAGTCTTAGCCCACTAGCTATGCGTTTCCAGCCTTCTATTCAGTAAACCTTGAGAAAAGTAACTGTCAAAGTTTTGAGTCATTGAGTGCTCCAGACTAGTGTTTTTAGTGATCATCTGGGAATGTTTAAACTATAAGGGTTTCTACTTGCCAATCTAATTTTAGTTATGGAAAAGTTTAAGTTTAATTAAGCTCACCGAATGTTGCCGGCTTTCCATACCCCTGTAGTGTTCAGTGATAAGGAATTTGAAGTTACTAGACTAATCATTAGAGGACTACATTTGAATTATAAAGTTAAAGCTATGGCCCATCTGCATGGGCTAGTAGTTAATGCTACTGAAATTACTTTGGTTACAGAAGCATTAGTAACAGTTATAATCTGAACAGCTATATATAATCAAGGACAAAACTAGCTATAGTTAGAAACATTTTATTAGTGTGGCATATATACCTAATATTAGAGTTAAGAGTAGTGTGACTGCTCTATTGGAATCCCTGACTGCTCTATTAGAGTATCTCGATCTTTTGCAGTAAAAAAATAAGTGTCTTGCTGGGTCACATGCACTTAAGCATCTGTAATATTAATAATAGTCCTCATAAACTAGGGTTCCAGGTTTACCATGCGGGCGGGTGACCAGAAACTAAGGTTTGACTTGGTGTGGCCTAAAATTCAATTCTGGTCACTGTAGAGCTCTAATAAAATAGTGTCTATCAAATGAGGCAAGACTATCAGAGGTATATAGTAGTAATCTTAAACATACACAGAAAGCTAGGGGAGCTAGTCTGGGGGCATGCTCCCGACCATAGGGAATTTTTTGTTGTTGCAGATTCAGTTACCTTACATTTGGCAGCAATTTTGACAGAAATTTATTTGCGAATGTACAATAGAATAGCAGCAATAGCAGTAGCAGGGGGCACGTGCCTCCCCTCATCCCTTTCAAAAAATAAATTGCATACAAGATCGAGATACTCTAATAGAGCAGTCAATTACTCTAATAAAGCAGTCACAGTGTTCACGAGGCAGTGTAGCTTAACTATGAAGCTATGAATAAGGATCTGAATAAAGATCTTTATGCATAATACATTTGGTAAAGGACAGCAATTATTGCTGTGACATTTCTTTCTTTTTTTGGTCTTCAACTTTTCAGCAAAGTGCGCCCCCCCTTTCCAAACTCTGGATCCGCCCCTGACAGAATAGAAGACTGGAATATCACTTGATCCTTCATGCATTAATTCTCTCATGTATTAAAGCATAGATACTTTAAACAGCACATATAGTACTTCAAATTCTGCTAATTCTGTAATTTAGAATGGACATACACACAAATACGTAAGAATAACACAATTTTATTGTTTATCAGCTTAGTATGGCTTCCTGATGACTGCTATGTGTCTAGCTTTGTGATTACAGATTGCTAATACCTAATCTTCAGGCTGAAAAGGAAAACATGCTTGTAAATGACTGTATAGCATGAATAAGGACATGTATACATGTCAGACAAATAATCATCACATAAATGAAAGTAACATAGATGGATGGACTCGCACACATAAACACTTTCACATTACATACTGTACACAGGATAGATTTACTATTGCTTTCCAAGAAATCTAACCACATTAAGGGATTTATAATCACCACTATTTTGTTATGGTTAAAATCTAACTGATGTGCTTTATGAATTGCACACAATTACGTACATGTAGAATGAATGCACACACAACTGAGCAGGCCATCATTTTGCTTTACAGGTGGCCACAGAACAAATCAGACAGACAGACAGACAGACAGACAGGCAGACACACACACACACATATGCACGCATGCACATGCACACATGCACACCACTTTGATGCGGTTAAAAATCTAGTTTGTGAAGTGCATATTCAGCATGAATATTTAGCAGGCCAGCATTTGTTTTATTCCATAGGTAACCATAGAGCAAGACAGACAGACAGACACACATGCACATGTATATACACACACACGCACGCACACACACACACACACACACACACACACACACACACACACACACACCACTTTGATATTCACAGTTAAAAATCTAACTGATTTGGTTTACGAAGAGCGTAATCAGCATGAATAGCTACACAAATAACTGACATTGTTTAGCAGGCCATCATTTTGCTTTACTCTGTAAGTAACTACACACACACGCATGCACGCACACACACACACACACACACACACACACACACACACACACACTACACATGCACATACAACACACACATACTACACACTGCACGCACACATAAACATTCAATATTGCCTTCCAACACATTTACACACACACACACGTACATACGCACGCATGCATGCACACACGCACACACGCACGCATGCATGCACACACGCACACACGCACGCACACATGTACTCACACATAGAAAGTGTATACAATTCATTTACAGGTCACCATTGTGGTTAACACCTGACAACCACACTACCATGTGGTTAAGTATCCATAGGTATTTGCTCTATAAGCACATTAATCAAAATTTTATTTCGAGTTTTCAACTTCAAGTAACACACTTTTGATATATGCAATTAATAGTGGTGAGCATTAATTGGTTTGGAAACATTTTACTAGGTGTACATGTTTATTGTGACTGTTTAAAGTACTTTTCTGGCTATGCCATGAGTTTACAAAAGGTATGTTGTGATTCCAGAGAGGGCCAGTTGAGTGATGTGAGCATGGTGGTAACACTACTTCTCCATAAGTAATTTGTTCATTGTATATCTTGCAGCACTACATTGAATCATTTCTATAGCAACAATATCAGATTGTATATAGTACTCGAGCCTTGCTAGTATTAACTACAGTAAGTATATACTTCTATTGGGGGAATAAGGTAGTGACTTACAAACTGTAAACTAAAGAAATTTAATTTAATTTGGCTACCTTAGCTACAAAATTGTCAACGGCATACAATTAAGGTAGCTAGTGATTGCAAGGCATGTACAATTCTGAGGATCTACCAATAACCTACAATGATAGCCTAACATATTTTAATTCATAACATAACTTTATAGTTGTAGTGATTGCTATTGAGGAAACCACTTATTTTGTTACAAGTATATATTGCCATATATACTTCGAAATAGCATGCATCACATAATTTATTTACTGCCGGAGCAGGTGATCTTGCAAATGCAAATTACACCTATAATGGTGAGATCTTGACCCTTAGAAGCTCAAAACTGCAGAGCAAAGCAACAAATAAGATGGTTAACATCTGATCCAGGAAAGCATCTGGCTGTAAGGATGACCTCATTTAGCTACCTTGTATTTTTTCATTGTATCAGTCAACTTTGTTACAAATTTCATGCCTTCAGAAGTTCAGTTCATATACAGATTTAAAGACTATGCATTTGTTAAATGTATCTGTTCTGGCCTTTGGAAAGTTTCCAGTGCTAATGCATCTCAATCATCTTGCAATTGCTTAAAGAACCCACTAAAGAAAACAGGGCCTGATAAACAACAGGTATACAGTAACTATAGCTACATGGAAGGGAGAAAAGACTGACCTTATGTGTACCTGTTTGAACAGTTGTTACTCAGATTTTTCAAAATGGCTAATGGGTTGGTAGGTCAAACCTTCCATGTATATAGAAACCACACAAAAACAGTCAAGCTGTGAAAAAGTGGTGCGGCCTTAAAAAGCCTGGGTGAAAAAAGTTGTGAAATCAAAGGTAGCGGCCAAGAAATGGCTGCAATAATGTTAATGCTAATAAATTTTAACAATGCACAAAGCCATTATTAATTTTTTTTAGCATTAAAACAACAGAGTGTCATAGCTTAGAGTAGATATCCCCTCAATACACAGACCACAGGGATGTCAGCCAACTATACAGCATCCAATATGTGACTATACCTAGAGTGGCCCCATAGAGAGAGAAATGATAACAGATTTATATATCAAAATTTTCCAGTTGAGAGATGAAGGGCTTTCCCTACATAAAGAAAGTTTAACAAAAAGTAACTATGTATATGAGACAAACAGCTATATAAGTGAATATGAGTGAGCTAGTGTTTAGTGAAAATCTGAATGCAGTTT
The DNA here is from genome assembly GCF_963678975.1 of Dysidea avara. Lineage (NCBI taxonomy): Eukaryota > Metazoa > Porifera > Demospongiae > Dictyoceratida > Dysideidae > Dysidea > Dysidea avara. The sequence continues at coordinate 10,808,881 of NC_089276.1, forward strand.
ATTTTACAAAATAAAAGATACCAGCTGGGAATCAGATTGTGAAGGGTGTATACTATAGTTGTAAAGATGACAGAACCTGTACAGGTAAACTGTCTGCTAAAATAATAGACATAGAATATGGCTGTAGCTATATATAAGTAAATAGTAATGTTTGTTTCCTGTAAAGACCAGTCCAGATATTTTATAGTAGTGGTAACTATACATAGCTATTGTAGAACTGATCAACTCAAGGCGAGCTGTAGCTTATGGGATTTATCTGCTATCATGGCTGCAGCACACTGAGTACATTATACAGTGAAAATTTAAAATAAAATTACTGATCATGACCATGTACTGCTCACCAAATATTTGTCTCTATATTCATCTGGGCATCAGATTGCAAAGGGTGTTTATATGCATAGACGACAGAGCCTGTTTAACATGCCTTGTGATAATTTTAAAATGCATGTATACTGTGCGTACTTATTCGACTGTTTAGTTGTAAACCCCACTATAATAATTAGTTATATGTCAAGGGTGAGTCCAGCCAGGAATTTTGGTGACAGGTTTCCAAATTTTCTGTTAGGAGTCTGGGGGTATGCTTTTCCTAGGAAAAAGTTTGAAATGAATTGTGCATGCCAGGTGTTCTGAGACTGAATCTGGTAACGATTTTCACCAAAATAAGGAATTGAATGATATAGGCTGTTTATGCTTGCTTTTGCTGGGTACAGTATTGGGTGCAGGCTAAAGAGTTAAGAGGTGGAGCTATGGGAAGTTAGAAACATACAAAAGACATGGATGCTATTCTGTGGTCGTGCCCCTAGGAAAATTTCAGGTTTTATGCACTCTTGAGATATGACTTGGGACTATTTTTACTGTGTTGGTTCAGGTAAACTAAGTAACATGTGCAAAAAGATATGCTTCCATGGTAAATGAAATTTTCAGGAAATGTATAGCTACGTTTGTTATAAAAATTGTTGTAATTCATGCAAATTTCCTGAAAGGAATTTGGCACATCCTTTATAAATTATCAAAATGTAATTGTGACAATTCCTTACACGATTTCATGTTTCTGTTAAGCCAGGAATTTTGCACATCCCAGAATGCCATAATTCATTATGTATGAAACCTCAGCAAACAGATTTTTTGTGAATTTAATACAGTTTGTGACTGTTCTATTAGGGTAGTTGACTGCTCTACTAGAGTATTTTGATTTGAACCTTTGCAAATCAATGCAAAATGTCTGAATACACTTGACCAGTTTCTAGAAACCCCAGAAACCCCTCCTGATATGCATGTACTGTATGTAAACAACAGCACATCATTCTTTCATCATGTATTATTTTGTGTTTCTTTTAATAGAAAAAGTACATATCAACAACAACTGGAGCAATTATGACAGCTGCTAGAAATGCATTCAAATTTGTCTTTGCCTTGTTGTTTCTACTGTTATTACAGCACTCTGTTATACATAGAGAAACAGTGTACTATATTAGTGAAGAATATAGTACCATTGATGATTCTGAACCTTTACGTAAAAAAGAATTCAGAAATCCCAAATCAGATTCTGATCCAGTTGATGTGGCAACATATAGTCAACCTCAAGTCATTAGTTCTATAACACCTGAATCAGACGTTCTCTTCCCTTATCCTAACATAACACATCTACCTCATGACATACTGAATTCACCATGGGCTACCGAGATGAAGGCAAAATTAGAAGCAGCGAAAATAGGTAAACAACTTACATATGTGACAGTTAGCATGAACTACTTCTCTGTCCTAATCAATTGGTTAATCTATGCTAAGTCAAATGCAATGCCTTTACTGGAGAACTTGTTAGTAGTGTGTATGGATAAGCCATCTCATGATATACTAAGTCAGAAAGGAATACTATCTCAGTTGGTGAGAATAAATGACATTATTTACTCAATAAAGGACATGGATGGCAGTGGGATATTCAGTGCCAGAGTCATCACGAGGTTGACAATATTGAGGTTACTAAATTACTGGGGATATGATGTGCTCATTATGGACATTGATGCTCTCCTGATTAATAACATTCAACCAATATTTGATCACCTCCATGACAGTGACATCATTGTATCAACTGCAAATGCAACAAACTGTCTGCCATCAGCTGCTCGTAAAGCTTGGAGCTTCTGTCTCTGCATTGGATTATTGCTAATTAGGGGCAATGCTAATACTGGTATGTCAGCCATATACACATAAGAAAATAGACACATGCTAATACACATGAATGTATATGCATACATCATATTGTATCCAGCATTTGGTCATGTTGGTTTGTTCATGTTATGTGACTTCAAAATGATACACATTTCCGTCACCTCCAAATACCAAACTGCCAGCCTTTTTGAAGTTTGTAGAGAGCCAATTTTTAAAATTACGTTAGAAGTACTCACATGCACATATAATTATTTCGTTCCTGCACGGCAAAGTACTAATAACATCTTAGCATCACAAGTGCTACTATAGACAACCATGATATTTGATAATTTGATTAGGATTATTATTATAATTGTATGTTCAAACTACACCAAAGACATTTAGTCCCTAATGATGTACAGTGCATCCAGCCTCTCTTTAAAGACCCTTTGTATAAAGGACACCGTGCGCACATTTATAAAATCTCTACGAAGGACAGCTTCTGATTTCTGAAGTCCCTATGGGCTACTACCATGTAGGCTGACTTCAGTGAAGTGGCTACATTAGCTACATATGGCATCATTCTTTCTTTGATGCAATGTTATTAACAATCTTTGATACAAAAGTTTACAAACATATGTAAAGGAATTAGTAGTGGTCATTGCAATAAAAGTGTGTAAAGAAGTCACTCTCTAGGGCTCCTATGGATACAAATACACTATTATGTAATATTAACAAGGAGAAAACATCCTGAACATCTGGCAGACTCCTGTAAGTGTTCAAGTGTACATTGGATGATTAAAGCTGCCTAGGTTCAGTCATGTATTTTTTCTCCTTTCAGCATCTCAGGACTGGTTCAGTGGGAAGCAATAGCTGTGTTTCGCACAGCTGCTGGAGGCTTTGCTTTGTGTGTGTGCTTGCATGGATGCTCATGTGTGTGTGTATGTGTGTGTGCGTGCATACATGCGTGCGTGTGCGTACATACGTACATGTGTGTGTGTGTGTGTGTGTGTGTGTACTTGCTTTAGTTTATGTTTCCTTGATGTTATTTGTAGAAAGAATGTGGCAAGAACTAGGTAGCACTCCTGTAGAATTAGCTGCCAGTGATCAAACAAGATTTAGTAGCATCTTGATTACATCCAACATAACATGGACACCATTTGATTATGACACAAACTATTATCTCAAAGGAAAATCACAGAATAAAGACATCACAGTGATTGCATTACCACAGGAAGTGGTGTGCCGAAATCAATGTAATGCCACAAGATTGTCATCCTACTATGCTTACCACCCCATGACAACTCACCATGTAGATGTGAAACATGACGTGATGACAGCTCAAAAAGTTTGGAGGGTTAGCAATCGTTGGAATTTGACACGTAAAACTGTCCAGTCGACAATGGACTGGTTGAATGAAGTAACTGCAGGATAACATATTAACTTTTTTTTTACTTTCATGTTCATCATTTCATATACATTATAACTACAATAAACCTTCCTTCCTTACTTGCATTACTATAGTATGCATTAACATGGTGGTGCTACATATATATATATATATATACACATACATGTGAAAAATGAGTCTTTCACACACATTCAATATACCAACTTTGATAGTTCTTAACCATGCACTGACAGGAAAAGGCGAAATTTGGGTAGAAGTAAGCGACAACATGCATAGGTTAATTGATGGAGAAATTTCAGATCTGCATGTTTACTTTGTCTACTTGGAGTGATCTTAAATTTGTGCCATCAGGTGTGTGTTCTTTACACAATCCAGTCACTTATATGTATGCTTTACACCTGAATAACCCTTGGTTTCCCAAATTTCTTTAACCAAACAATTACACTTCTTGTTTTATAACCTTATAACTCTTGTATAGTTGCAGGTATCATCACCAAATTTTTAGCAGCACTTCTCTACATAATTATGCACTAGTTGTGTAAATGGGATGGTGATTGAATAATCTAATTAGTAGTATGATGTAATTAAATTTGCACAATGTGTAAGAATTTATTACAATAGATTCACTCTGTGTATTTACAACTTTTACAAGTTTGCTGGGTAGCTACACCATTTAGGCACAAGCAGAAAAAAATTCAGCGCAAAAGATTATTGTATGATGGTTTTACAAAGAAAATACTGTCATGATGTAGATGCGGGAATATATAAGAATATATATATATATATCAATGCCTTAGATCCTTATAAGGAAATTTTTATTTCTAAAGTTTGCTTAGAGGTTACTGATCCAATAAAAACGTATGTTATTATTAAAGCTGTTTCTATTCATCTAAAAATAAATATTATCATGAAGTCAAAAAATGTATGGCAAAAACTATTGGTGGGAAATGAAGGGATAAGGCAGACAACAAATAAACCCAGTGGCTTCTGCCCTGTAGCAATACCCAGCATTCTCACCAAATTCCTCAAAAATATTTTTGAGGTCTCCATGGTATTGAGAATAATAATGTCACTTGTCATCTCTGTTATTCTACAATACAAAGAATTGATATTTATGTATGCGTTAGAACTTATATTTGTTTGTTTTAATAATGACTGGCCAAATTAAATTACATTGCTTTAGCTCGTTACAGTTTGTAAGTTATTACCTTATTCCCCCAATAGACGTATGTAGCTAGTACTAGCTAGGCTTGAATACTATTATATAATTTGATATTGTTGCTATAAAATGTAGTGCTGCAAGATATACAATAAACAAATTGTTCATGGAAAAGTAGTGTTACCACCATGCTCACATCACTCAACTGGCCCTCTCTGGAATCACAAAATGTACTTTTTGTAAACTCATGGCATAGCCAGAAAAGTACTTAAACAGTCACATGCATAATAGACATCTAGTGAAATGTTCCTAAACTAGCCCTTGCATATGCCAAAAGTGTGTTACTCGAAGTTTGTGTTACTCGAAGTTGAAAACTGGAAGAAAAAAATTGATTTATGTACTTACAGCAAATACCTAACCATGGATATCTAACCATGTGGTAGTGTGGTTGTCAGCATTCCAGACATAAACACCATTTTACTCCTATATACTACCTATGTCTGTACCTTTCAATTTTTGAAAGGAGCCACTTCATCTAATTCATTATGTGAGGAATAGTCTGCATCACTCTGAATATTTTGAAGAGAGTTTTGTGATACTTTGAATTGTTTTGTCAGATCAGCTCAACAGAAGCCTTACAAATATAGTTGGTTCATAAGAAATGGTTACTAGCAGCTTAGAAATGCAATAAATTCCTTTGAAATGTACATACAATTTGAATGTATGACTTTTGAGGAAGACTGTGGACCCATCCTTAAAACTTCCTATAACATTGCTCATAAGATAACATCTGAATTTGTTATCACATATGGTGCCTATCACTTTATCCTGATAAGCTGTATGATACTGGTTTTCTATTATTATGTCGCCTGACCTCTTCATTAATTACAAGAACTCTGCATTAAAACTAAAATTCTAATAGAGCATTCAAGCATGACTTAACATTGTGGGTAATTTTTAAAGCCGCTATATATACGTACCTTTGTAGCTTATGTATAGATTAAGTTTTAAAAAGAGATAATTATTCTTGTATTACACAATAGATAATAAATTCATTTACAAGGTTATGCAGCATGAATAAAACAACATACAAGTGAGCCATTTACAGCAAAGTGTGGATTCCTGCTTGGAACTCTTTACCTACATGCAGCTATGAAAGCTTATGCCGAATTATTAAAGTGTAGGTACAAGAACAAAAATGGATGTGGTGCCAGATGCTCATGTATAAAGCTTGTTGAAAGTATATTGAACTTGGTGATTGTCAAATGATGTACTTGGCTCAACTATAGTATATGCATGTGTCATACTGATGATCATTCAGTAGCCACTGTATACTTGGTATGCAGTAGTATACATCCATTGTGGAGGAAGTTTCTACCCTTTTGGCAAACAATTTATTTTCTATCATACAGGCAGCTTTATTTATACACTGTAGCTAACTCACTGTTCTGAAGTATGTAGCTAGAATCACCAAAAGAATGAAGACTCAGAGTATATATATATATATATATATATTCGTTAATGTACAAACTCAATCATGAGTATATTCGTACATATGTAGTTAGCTACTTATTTACAAATTTATATAATTGTTAAATAAATCAAGAGATGGAGCTTGGATAATATGATAATCTAGTTGGTTCCATAATTTTATTGTAAAAGGAAAGAAGGAGTTCATAATAAGCATCTACCCTTGTTGGCAACTGCAGAAATCTTTGATGGTGACCTCTAGTTGTGGTGTTGCTTGGTCTAAACTGTTGGTGCACATTAATATCTACCATGTCATTAATTATTTTATACATTAGTGAGGCTCTCAAATTATTTCTTCGCTTCTCCAATGTGCTTCTCAGTACATGTGAAGTGCTAATAATAATAAAATAATAATAATAATAATGTAAGATAAAACGTTTACATCATTACAACAGTTCTACATCTACATGCAGATTTCTTACTGTAATACTGTTCTCAAAAAATGAGCTAGATGTATAATCACACCCAGCTAGCTAGCTACGTATATGGTTCTTTGCTTTTGATCACCACATGCACAATTATATGAATGAAGGATTCCAGTACACATCGATATTATCACCTCCCACTATATCTAGCTCCTTAAATAATTATGTTACAGGTTTTTCAGTGCAATTGAATTCGTCGCCTTTGCGATTGAATTCGTCCCGTTTGCAATTGAATTCGTCGGTTTTGCAATTGAATTCGTCCCGTTTGCAATTGAATTCGTCGGTTTTGCAATTGAATTCGTCGGTTTTGCAGTTGAATTAGTCGGTTTTGCAATAGAATTCGTCGCGTTTGCATTACAATTCGTCATAAACAAAACGGTTCCAAGAAACCAACCCGTTCATTAAGAGATGAATTATTTATGCCGTGGAGGGTTACACTTGAGACACTAGAAGCTGGTAGTACGCGAAGTTGATAGCTGTCTGACAAGCTAATTAGCATGCTCGCGATTGACCACACCCATCGCGAATGGCGCAGTAGAGTTTGGAATGTTGCTGGAGAGGCTGTCGAGGAACAATTATTGCCTTATAAAGAGTTGTTTACTACTGTTGTACTTGAACAAGTTCTTGTAGCAGCTGCTACATCATGTTTTCGTGTTTGCTCCAGCTGCCATTCTTGTTACGGACGAATTTAACTGCAAAAGCGACGAATTCTATGCAAAACCGACGAATTCAATTGCAAACGGGACGAATTCAATTGCAAAAGCGACGAACTCAATTGCAAACGGGACGAATTCAATTGCAAAAGCGACGAACTCAATTGCAAACGGGACGAATTCGCCGAATTCAATTGCAAAAACCTGTATCATGTATAGCTATTACAGAAAAAACATTTGTCTGTAACATTGCAAGCGTGAGCCCAAGCAGTAGCCTGGTGGCCATATGTCTTGTTTTGATAAAATGTGAGACATAAGTTCACAGGTCACTAGCTATGACACATAAGCAATTTTTTTAGCAACCATGTGTGAAGTTCACAGGCTGCTTTAATGATTCAAATTGAAGCAGTACAGTATGTGCATGTAGCCAGATTTTTTGTGATGCCTGGCCAAGCTGCAATACTTCCGGCTGTGGCTTGGTGATATACTGTATGTATATATATATATATATATATATATATATATATATATATATATATATATATAAATATATATATATAGGGAATCAAAAGCTTACCCTTAATAGAGTTTGCCTCTCTGCCCACTGTTTGAGCATTTAGCTATTAGCTATTGATTTATATTATTTTTTCAAAAAAACTCGATCGTGTGTGTTTTTTACACATACGTACGTACACTGTTAAAAATAAAGAGTAACCACCACTCTGAAGAGTTCCCAGTGTAGGGAGGATTTAACACCCCATGGAGAGTAACCAACACTCTGAAGAGAATAACCATTACTCTGAAGAGTAAGTGACACCACCTTCAGAGCATGTGTTACTCCCTAGTTACTCCTTTAGAGTAATGGTTACTCTCCAGGGGTGTTAAATCCTCCCTACACTGGGAACTCCTTGAGAGTTGTGGTTACTCTTCATTTTAACAGTGTAGTTGGCGTTTTTATAACTATAACTCCATTACTGTTAGTGCGATTTCTGTCAAACCACAAAAGGTTTGTACTAGGATAGTTACTCCACGTACAAACCGCTGGATCAGTTTTCAAGTCATTCCTTCAAGCGGTTTACCCTGTGGCATTGACAAAAAATCCATGATCACGGCTATATTCGGCATTTTTTCAAAAATCGCGTATAGCCGCTAACTCCCTTGTTCTTTATCCAATCAGTGTGTACGAAAGTTGGACTGACAACGTGATGCATTACGTTCTTACTACCCTCCGAGTTTGCAGAAAATCGACTAAAGCATGCGCGAGTTATAGCGATTTTTCTAAGTGTTGCGAAAAGAAGAAAAATACCGAAGAAACTATATATACCAAATTGGAGTCTATCACGTGATAGCTACCTGATCAGTTTTGGAGATTCCTCTTAGTCTATGTACGTAACTGATTTCGAGGTAACTATATTAGCTATGCAGTAGCTATAGTAGTGAGTTACTAGAAGAAAACGATGCAGATTGACTGTAACTTCAGACCACTGCTGTCCATTGTAGCAGCTTTAGTCACATTGGCTTTTTGTCTAGCTTTTAGTGTAATCTATAGTGCTCCGAGAGACTTTATACTTCCACTGCCAAATCGTTCATTCAGTAAGTCGGCGACGTCTTTACGTCTAATCTACAGCGACAACAACAATTTAGTACGATGTGTGAATAATTTTACGAGTGTCACTTGTCGAGGGAGGTCTCCGCGGCCGGCATCCTCACCGGCATCAGGGACTACTGGCATGATTAACAAAGCCGTGCTCTCGGCACCACAGCCGCCAGCAAGCAGTGATGTCATGGCATCCGAAGACATGAACTTGTTTTTGCAAAGAATCAGACAGATCTCACCATATATCAATAAGAAATACATCGACGGGCTCTCGTTCAATCAAAGTACTGATATTTTGCGATACATGGGCATAGAAAATTTGAATAGATATTTTGCATTTCAGTTTCTACGATGCCCAGGATTAGCAGTGCTAAAACAACACATGGACAGTAATGGAAATCTTCATATTCCGAAACACTATCAGACTTGTAAGCAAATGTCTTTCCAAGAACATGGTCAGGTGGTTGGTTTAGTCAGTTTCCCAGGATCAGGTAACTCATGGGTACGTCAACTCTTAGAGACAAGTACTGGTGTGTATACTGGGTCTGTTTATTGTGATCATGCGTACATAGAAGCTGGGATGATTGGTGAAGGTGTTCGGTCAAGAAATGTTATAGCAGTGAAGTCTCACAGTTGTATGAATAATTTTGGATATTCCAAAAGGATCTATGTTGTCAGAAACCCCTTTAATGCAATATTCGCAAACTTTAACAGGAAGGCAAAAAGACGGTTTCAAAATTCTTCATCATCTCATGTAGCTGAATTCAACGAAGCCCAGTTTGGTAAGCAATTATAGCTGCTTGGCAGCTACAGCTGAGTGTATAACTACAATGTGTATGTGTGCGTGCGTGCGTGTGTGCGTGCGTGTGTGCGTGCGTGTGTGTGCGCATGCATGTGTGAGTAGCCAGTATAGGAGGTAATTAGGTATACATATAGCAACCAGAAGCATACATTGCCAATGTGATTCCATTCAAGTAAAAACCTTTCACTCGTTGCTGGCACTTCTTCTCCTTCGCTATCTCACACTTGGTGGACTTGATGATGCATGAGAAAACGTGAGGAACTTTAGAGTGTGCATTAGCATATTATAGTTTACCTATAGTTGATATAAACAAAATGCAAACTTGGAACACTGACCACGTGCACGTGATTGACAAAATCTGTAGTGGCAGTGAAGCAGGTATTAAAATTACGAGTTTTAACAGATATCTGATCATGGAGAGTACATTGCCAATACATCAGTGTCTATTTACATAACTCAGCTAATCACAGTTCAGCTGCTAACATAAGTTTTGTCATACTGATATCATAATTATGTAGACCTGTGAGTGTGAATAGGCACTACCCACAGTGAATGTAGTTGGGCTATTTTGCAGATTATAGCGAACTGGCACTGGTATTACTAGGCTGCCAAAGGTGATATGATACAACAATATCTTCTAGTAGCTGTGGATTTTTAACCCAAAGAGGCTTGGGTTGTTGCATAATATGCTATGCTAGCTAACCCCAAGTGCAGTTACCACAGTCAAATGCTTACATTTTACTATGTTAAAATGGGATACTAACTACTCTTAAAGTTTTCCAGTGACAGATCTAGTTAGCTCCTTGAACCCTTCTATTTGGTTTCTATAACTATATGGGACTGTCTCTGGGAACACTGCAGGTCTTATCATCTATTTACAGCTGTTGAAAAATGTCAATTTTATTAAATAGTAGTATTGTATAGTTTGCTAATGGTCAATGTTTAGTGTAACAGATTTTCACACATTTCATACCAATTCCTTACCATCCACTGTTCATGTAGCCAACAGCTAAGTTTCCTAACAGCTTTTTACTTGGGGCTGAATGTGTTAGGCATACTCCAATAAGGGGCGTTGAGTGGGGGTGGAGGGGAGGGTGAAAAGCTGTTCACTAAATTAAAGAGGGATGATTAAACATTCCAGGTTCAAAACTTGCTAAAATGAAAACATAGATAAATCATGGAGCTTTACAGCCACATACAGTCATCACCAGGTTGGCCAGAACTCCATCAAAGCCCCAGACCACTTGTGCAGCTTACAGCTGGGCTTGGGAAAAGCAGCCAGTAAAAGCAGACCACTCAAGCCAAATTTGATAGCATGTTCAAGTAGTTTTGTGTTTGTGGTGAAAAATTCATGGACAATAAGACCAGTTTTCCCAGATCCAGTCACATATTATTTTATTTATTTATTTTTTTTTTTTCATACCACTTGGGATTAAGATCAGATTTTAACCCTACCCTCTTCAAACTCTCCTATTAGGAAAATGCATTTGGTATAGTAATTTAAAAATGAAGTAGGGATCCAAGCAATAAAAAGTAGAGATGAATGATGGTATTAGCTACAGCATAGCACTGTGAGAAAATACCTACATTGGCATGTTATAACATTAATTGTTTTGTTCAATGCCAAAGTAGGGATTTTCCCACTGAGCTATGCTGTAATCCCATTGTTCATTTTTGTTTTGCTACTTTTTTATTGCTTAGATTCCTACTTTGTTTTTAAATTAATGATTTTTTATTTGTTTGGTTTTTGTTATAGCACACAGCTATATACAAGCGACTATTCTATTAGGGTGACTGCTGAGAGTATCTCGAATCAGCCTTTGACCTACTAGGGAGTGTATCACACTATTTCATATGATAACTGTTATAAAAATACAGCTATATAGATTAATAATAAACATGTGTAACCCAAATCTGCAAAAATATTAACTTTGAAAAATTGCTGAAGTTTTCAATAGAATTTTTCTACAAATTTTTCCATTTCTCTGCAGTGGAGCATGCCCCTAGATCCCTCTCCAGGTTGGCATGCACACACCAAGGTCACACTAAGGTAATTATAGCCAGGTTTTGGCATCACCAAAGTCTGACTATGCCCTAGCATGTTCATTGTAAAAACAGGAAACACTTTTGAATGTTTTTCTTTTTGGTGTTGATGTTACCCATTCAACACCAAATGCATTTGATGTGCTATATTCGCCCATATGAAAAATCCAGTTTATCATAGTTACTAATTTATATGCTTTCCTTCACAGATAAAAGCTCTGATCAATGGACACGAGACATTACTAGGATGTCAAACGGTTGGCTAACTCACATACAGCTATGTCTACAACCACACCACAATTCCACATTGGTGGTTAAGTATGAAAACCTAAAAGCTAATTTGATGTTTGAATTGAGAAGAATATTTGATTTTCTGGGACATCATTACACAGAGGATGATTTACTGTGTACAGTTCAATCAAATTCTGAACAATTCCACAGGAAGCACACAACAGACTTTGATCCATATTCTCCTGAACAAAGGAGGAATGTTGGTAGTGTAATCCAGAAAGCAAATGAACTGCTAAGTTGGTATAATATTACTTACCCTGTTTATTAATTTTAATTTTATTGGTTATAGTTTTATAGTATATAGCAGTACAAAACTGTAATACAGTATGAGAATATTTTGATGAATTGGATGACTAAGCATTATGACAAGTAAAATTTTGGAAAAATGCTTGTTATTATATAACAGGATACCTGTGAGATGGAATAAACTACATATTTTCCTCTGTGCTATATTATATGTGACTGGATTTGCGAAAAGGGGTCTTCCACACATACATCCGATTCTGCAAACTTGGGAGACCATAGCCTAGTGTTCAGGTAACATATTACCCTGAAACTTTCACCAACTATTCAGCTATGTTGGTGCTCACTTCCAACCAAATTTCCAGTCAATAGCTTTTTCCAATATGAAGATAGTCTACTAGTGGCAGTGCATTTGCTCAGTTAGATACTCTTACCACATATTATTAACTCTTACTACATATTTTTATGAACTCTGTGATATAATGGCAAGATATATGTAGCTAGTATTAATGATATGGCTACAATTCATGCATAAATTAATCTTTATGACTAAATATTCAAGCTATATACAGAGGCATACGCAGGAATTTTGAAAAGAAGTTCCACTGCAGCTAAGTGACTGTTCTAGTAGAATAGTTAATATTTCCTGACTGCTTTATTAGAGTATATCTATCTTTTTCACTAGACTTGTTATAATACTACTACCCAGTATGTGAGATACCATCACTTAACTAAGATAAAAGATTTGTAAAGTGTCCTGTTTCATGAGGAATTCAAGATTTTGGAAACCTAAAGTACCACTTTCTCCGTGTTCCAAGTGTATAAAATCTAAAAAGGTTTCCTGAAATCCCTGGAAACTCCTGGGTATGCCCCTGATGTAAACACCAGCCTATTATGCTATTAATGCTGCTACTGGTGAGAAATTGTTTAAAATACTGCCTATGCACAGGTCATTTAAAATGCTGTCTTCTTCAACAGTTTCATTGTACATAGCTACTATAGTCATACATAACCTAAAAATGCAACATTTACTGTATGTGGTTTACACATGGTTTTGTGACATGTGTAAACAGCTACATGCCACTCTGAAAGGCATATTCAGCTTGTTGGACAATTGTGAGTGAAATTCCTTCTGGTGTGCAAGAGCAGTGTGCCGTTTTAGAGGTCAGCTTATGACAATGTGCCACAATGAAGCGTCAGCTAATTGTCAGTTATTTCCATACCTATATTGCAACAGAAATTATGCAGCCCAGTAAACCAACAATCAAAATTCCTGGAGCCACTCATGTCAAACGTGCTAATACAGACACTAATATATATATATATAGCTATGGCATACTAAATGTGTGAATCACTAAATGCTGTAAACATTATACAATCTCACAAATCATGCAGTGTAAAAGCTATGGGATGAGTTGGTTTTAAAAAGCTACTGCCTTTGTAATAATAACATGCATTGATTTCTCTGACATTGACAGATTGATTGTTAAATTAAATTCCAATGCTTGGCTTCAAATAATCTTAACTACACCTTCTATACACCGCTTTCATTGGCATGAAATTAGTTAGTTTCATAGTTGTGTTGCACTATTTACTGTACTGTTGCTGCATTGATGGTGTAGTATCACGCATGTTGTAATTCTCTAGATAACACGTATTAGATGTACAGTACTTTAGATATCAGCAATTCAAAATGACACAGTTGGCAAGCTGTAAAGTAACTAAAATACTTGGCATTCGTCTTAGCTAGGCCATGCAATATTAGCTATTATAGTCCATTGATTGCTTCCCTAACCATAGTTTAAAGGTCCACTAGCAAGATAATGTTAATTGCAGGCTTTGCATGTAAATTGTTGGTAGAAATAGGTAAACACCTCTTGCCCATCACTTATTTTGTTGCACTCACAGTGAATAATAAAGGGGCCGTGGTCTTGATAAAAATGGATATAACTGAAAGTGACTTTAGACTAGCAAATAGATTTAAATGGCAAGCTGTATCACAGGAAAGTGTAAAAGGAGCAGGTGGCTCTGGGGGGAGGGGGGTGGCTCTGGGAGGAGGAGGGGATGGATCTGGGAGGAGGGGGGTGGCTCTGGGGGGAGGGGGTGGCTTTGGGGGAAGGAGGGGTGGCTCTGGGGGGAGGGGGTGGCTGGAGGGAAGGGAGGGGAAGGGGGAGTTCTGAGGTTACCAAGATACCGTAATAGAGCATTCTCCCTAATAGAACAATCACCACAAATAGTACCAGACAAACTGCTGAAATCACTGTTTAGGGGGTCTAACTTTGGGGGCATTTCCTCAGACCCGGCATAGTCATCATGATTGATAGTATGCAAGGTCTGCCTTTCTTTGGCTCAAAATGGTGATTGGAATTATTTTTACAACTAACCCTAGCTTAGGAATAGGAAGTAGGGGGCATGGAAGATGGGCACTAAACTGTTGCCTATACACATGATGTGTTTTGAACCATTTCTCTACAGTCTTATGACTTAGACTTTAATGTAGTGTAATGTAACTCCAATGAGCTGCACGGGAACTATGGTAAAAATATAATTATACCGAGATACTAAACCCTAACCTATACAGCCTACAGACCAGCTAGATGGGGAGGAGGGAGGGAATCACACTGAAACAGTGGACACCAGCAATTACGAGACTGACAAGACCATGCAGCTTTATTTATTTATTACTATAGTGTATGACTCAATCAAAGACTATCAGTAACACACAGATACACATGAGAAAGAGAAGAATAAAGTTAGCTGTTCAAAGCATCAATAAATGACCCAATAATGCATCTTAAAATTATAGGTTACAGATTGACTGTATTAATAATTTAAATCATGAATGGATTGAGATTGAAATTTTAACCAAATGATGGGCTGAAGCATTGCAAGAAAGATTAAGATCTGGAAGCAGTTGCAACACTATAAATAGAAGAGGAAATTTAAAGAAATACTATAGAGTTAGTAGCCACAGGATAGCATTTATTTGGTGACAGTTTTTGATGAAAACACGTACAATTGCAACTATCACCATATTGTCAATCTTCCTAATGGACTGTAAATGAAATATACAGCTATGATCAACTGGTGGATGCCATGCTATCGAGCATGCTGTGATACTGACAACAAACATTCTGAAAAATAGCTATCTTGAGACTGGAACTTGATGTACTTTTAGTCAAAATTATGTTACAGACTGTAAAAGAGATTAAATTGCTCACAATACATAACCTTGAGTCACAACTAGTATTCTGTGGTGCAACTGGGTTGACTTTTACAGTTGCTCTACATTTTCTACCCACTGTGCCAAGACCCCAGCACTCTGTAAGTATAGTTACTGTAATTGTTTATTTTTGTATGCATATAATATTTAATGTATTTAAATAACTAAAATGGTTGCAGCTAGATAAATCTGTGCACAGTTTAGTAATTCGGGCTACCAGTGCAAGTCACAGGTAGACCCTCAGAATCATTCTGTCTATCATCACACACTTCCACACGTGTATTGCTGTCTGTACAAGTCCCATGCTAGTACCCCCAGAGCGAGATACAATTTTACTTCAGTTTGAGCTGTCGATTGTTGGAACAGTCTACCAGAGAGAGAGAGAGAGAGACATCTTGTTTTGTTAAGACAATATACAACTTAAGTACAGAGGCCTAGACTCAGGGGTACCATGCACTGGGCCTCGCACTGGGCGGACCTCAGGGCGGACAGTACAGGATTACTGTAA
This sequence comes from Dysidea avara, assembly GCF_963678975.1. Classification (NCBI taxonomy): domain Eukaryota; kingdom Metazoa; phylum Porifera; class Demospongiae; order Dictyoceratida; family Dysideidae; genus Dysidea; species Dysidea avara. The sequence continues at coordinate 10,824,914 of NC_089276.1, forward strand.
CAGCACAGTCTCTGTAGCTAAATGCCAGTTGACTAGATAGCTATAGAGACTGCGCTGTTACAGTAACAGTGGGATACAACGGGATGAGGCCTGTGGTCCAGACAATCTACCATCTCAATTATTACAAGTTGCTGCCGATTTCATCTCCTTACCTTTATCACGTTTATTTCAACTATCACTGTCCTCTGGTGCCCTGCCTAGGGACTGGGTGACTGCCAATGTAGTACCTGTTCACAAAAAGGGTGATAAACACCTTCCATCTAATTATCGCCCAATAAGCCTTACTTCATCGTTGCGAAAGTTATGGAAAGAATTATTCACAGACAACTTGTACTTGCTCTAGAGTCTAAACATCTCATTAGTGATTCTCAACATGGCTTTCGTCGTAAACGTTCAACTGTGACCCTCTTACTTTCAGCTATTAATGACTGGGCTTTTTGCCTTGAAAGACGAAACTCAGTTCACTGTGTTTTATTGGATTTAGCTAAGGCATTTGACTCGGTTCCTCATTGCCACCTGTTACTTAAGCTTGAATGTCTCGGCATACATGGAAATCTACTCTCTTGGTTTGGTTCGTTTCTTACCAATCGCTATCAAAGAGTTGTTATTAATGGCTGTTTCTCAGAATGGCTTCCTGTTCGTTCAGGTGTCCCACAAGGCTCTGTTCTTGGACCGTTGTTATTTTTACTCTACATTGACGAAATCCATCACGTTATTTCCAACAGTACTGTTAAGTTATTTGCTGATGACATTGCTTTATACAAGCAAATTGTTTCAACTCATGATGAAACTTTACTTCAAGAAGACTTGACCAAAGTTTATCAATGGTCACAGTTATGGCAACTGAAATTAAATCCACAAAAATGTGAAAGTATTTGTATATCTTATAAGCGATCGCCACCAATGTGCAAGTACCATCTTAATGACCAGCCTATTCCATCTAAATCAGTAGTTCGTTACTTGGGGATGTACATCAATTCTCATCTTAAATGGAGTGATCATGTCAAACATATAACAGCTAAAGCCTCCCGTTCACTCAACTATTTAAGACACACTCTTTTTGCAAGTCCATCTACTGTTAAATCTGCTGCCTACAATTGCCTTGTTAGACCATTACTAGAATATGCCTCACCTGTATGGTATTTACTCACTGCCAGAGACATTGATAGACTAGAAGCAATTCAGAGACGAGCTGCATGCTGGGTGTGTGGTAGCAGATGGAATCCTCATTCACATAACTGGTCCAAATCTTTTACTTCTTGTTTGCAGGACCTAAGATGGCCTGCGCTCCATACTCGTCAGTCCTATTTTACTATAACTCAAGTACATGATATTTTACATGACAGAGTTTCTATCCCATTCAACTCACATTTCAAGTTTTCAAGCACCAATACTAGATCCCATTTACTTTCACTTACCACATCATCATCTACCATTAACGCATACCGTTTTTCTATTTTTATAAATTCTCCATTTCTTTGGAACTCAGTACCTGTAGAAATTTTACAAATTTCCAAAGCAATTCCTTTTCGGATGGCATTTCGTCGATTTCTGCTCAGCTAACCTGATTTTGTAATTTTCTCTTTGTTTTCTTTTTGTATAGGTATGTAGTTGTCGTGTGTCATGTTTTTGCTGTATGTTTTATTTTGTACTTGTAACTGTATGTATGTATGTATGTCTTTGTAAGGGGAGCACGTTTGCAGGCTTTGCCTTTTGTGTGACCCTTGTCTTTTGACAAAAATCGATAATCTAATCTAATCTAAAGCTAGCTACTTTCTACTGAGTTTCCTAATGGCTAAGCTGAACTATTATAATTTGGTAGCTATGTCTGCTGTCCTTTAATTGTAAAATTCTGAGCTGAGGCATTATGTAATCAATTGTCACGTGATGAACGCGCGAGTTCTAATAAACGCTCATTTTTCAGGACAGGCCTAGAGACCATGGCATTGGATTTTCAGAACCAAATGTTTATAGACTTGTTATCTGAAGATGGTTTAGTTGTTGTGGCTAAGTGAGTTTGTAGAGCACTGTTTTTGTACTATTTGGGGGTTTCCCTGGGTGGGATCGAACCAAATCTTAGACACGATACGTGATTTCCGTACAGTATCAGGCCTGCCAACTCTCACGGGTTTACCGTGAGTCTCACGGTTTCACTACCCTGCTCAAGGGCAGCAGATCGAATCTCACGGTTTTTGAGGCAAAGTCGAGACCTTTTTTTTTTTTTTTTTTTTTTTTTTTTTTGGTCTCAGCATAGCATCTACCAGTTTTTTTTTTACTACACACTGCAATACTACAATAAAGGTACAGAAATCTCAAGATTTTTTTACTTTCCAGGTTGGCAGGCCTGCAGTATGTATGTATGTACGAATTTGAGCCGCTGTCAAATGCGAGGTCAAATGATAGCAGGATGTAACTAATCACTGAACTGAACTGGACTGACAATTTTTTTTGTTTTTACATGTGCTAAGCCTAAGGTTAGATTTATTGAGTGTCGCTAGCTAAGGGCCTTCAGGGAGCCATAGATACTACACCCCCCTATGAGGGGACCTTCAGCCTACTGAGCTGAGCAGTGGAATAAACGAAAACTCTCTTCTAAGGATTTCACTACTTCGTATTATGTTATACACTCCTTACTATTGTGTTGCATGGAATGTGATAGCCATGGTTATCCAAAACTCAGCATAAATGATATCTGTGAATAAAATAGTGATGCAGATCATCTGAGACACAAGCCATCTGTCCTAGGACAATCTACTTCCTTCCAATTGTTATACAGCTGTAGGTTTTTTCTGCTATCATGATAGTTCTTACATGTGCAAGCTGGCCTATGTGACTAGTATATGTGACTGAATTTATTAGAATTGCGTTGTACAAGCTTATTGCTATCCCCAATACTTAATTACTGGTTAACTATTGCTATCACATTCCCTGTAGCATAAGTAGAGCATAATATGTAGCTATGAAATTGATAGAAGTTAGTTTCTGCTTATTGCATTGCTCTGTATTCATCATTTAGTAGTGGGGTTGAAGGTTCCCTGAAGACCCATAGCTAGCAAGACTCAATATATCCAATCTTTGCATGTGTAAAAACTAAGCCAGCAGTGATTAGTTACACCCATAATAGGGTAAATTTTCCAAGGTTTGTTGTACTCAGCTATTCATCAGCTATATCACATCAATGCACGTTTTCTGTGCTATAACAATTTCTTGTTCAATATCACATAGCATGTCTGCAAGATGTCTGATTATAGGGGCCTGGGATTGGATCAACTTATGATAAAGTTTCTGGAATTGTACTCTGATCCTAAAGTACTAGTGTTAGCACTGAACACCAAGTCCACTGAAGAGGTGCATATCAGAAATATTGACGTAATTATGTGTTTGTGTGTGTGCTCTGTGTGTGTGTGTGGTGCATTTGCTTCCCCAGTTAATACCAGGCTAACTGTCCATGTCTCACACAGCAGGTGAAGGTCCAGATGGGACCTGAATTCAGATGCCCTCACCTTCACCTGTGGGACATGGTACAGCCTCCTGCGGGCTACTAGTCCTGCCCTCCTGCCCCAGGAGGATTTGTTTGTGCTGACTCCTAGCACCTGAGTAGCACATACAGGTGTCCCAGTGCTGGTTTACTGGGAAGGCGTGACTGTGCTAGCCCGGCAGCTGAAGGCTTTGCTCTGTGTGTGTGTGCGTGCGTGTGTGTGTGTGTGTGTGTGGTGTTGTCTGTGTACATACGTATGTATGTATGTATGTATGTATGTATGTATGTATGTACGTATGTACGTATGTACGTATGTATGTATGTATTATGAGCATTACATACATCTACACAGATGTATTTTATTGATGAACTACAATGTAGAGGTGTGACCTACCTGCCCAAAGTGATCACCAATGAGTACACAGCTAAAGAGAGGTACAGTACAGTGTTCCCTTTATCAGTTTGAGTTAGTACTGGTTATACAGTGTATGTGTGTAGTGTGCATGCACACACACATGTTTGCATGATTACGTGCATGAGTACTGTGAGAGAGGGGGGGGGGGAGGAAAAGAGAGTGCATGCACTCCATATGATCTAATGCACCAACTATTATGTATTTAGTAAATAAAACAACCCAAATAATATTGTATAACAAATATTGTTATTGACATATGGCTGCACACGGTGTATGTACCCATTGTAGAGAGGCTATTTATCTGAAGGGTGGAGTGCTGTTCATTACTTCACGAATTATTGTCATGGATCTGTTGAAGAAGATTTGTCCAGTTGAGAAGGTGTTGGGAATATTAGTATACAAAGCTCACAAGTTAGTATATGCAAGTATAAGGAATTTTAAGTTCGATTAGGGATCATTAAAGAAAAAAGTAGGGAAACAAGGGAGGTCACCTACACCTGCAGATATACTAGTGGACTGGTCTATATTAGGGATTACTAGTATACCTGCAGGTGTAGGCGACCTCCCTTGTTTCCCTACTTCTTTCTGTGATCCCTAATCAAACTTAAAAATTCCTAATTTTTCCTATACTTGTTTTTTTTTACATTATTATGACTGGTGAACCTGCATTAAAGGAAAGGATGGCACCAGAGTTCATGTTTTTGTCTGAACATGCAACCCAGCTATCAATTACTGACTCGAAAGTGAACACTTTACTTTCAGCAGTTCAGCCTGTTCCACAGTGCTACAAATGAAGAGCAGTAGGAGAAGCGCCTCTGCAATCAATCCAGTCACTACGAAGAATATGGACAATTCGCACACCCCAGCTATCAGTTACTTACTAGAAAGTGAATTCGAAGTGGCCATTATGCTTCGCTTTCACCTATATTCAGCCCGTTACACAATGTTACAAATGAAGAACAGTATCAGAGGCACCTCTGATCAATCCAGTCACCATGGAAAATACAGTTGATTCCTGGATACAAACATAGGGAAGCCATGCATCGTGCTATCGAGAATCAACACCTTGAAGTGTATGCTTGGGTTGTCAGCAAAAAGAAATGGGACACAAAGGAGGACAAAGATAAGTCCATGATGCGTGCATTGTATGTACTGTGGTATGCCAAAAGGCATGTCTCGGGACGAAGCAATGTTGAACAGCAAAAAAATCAAGCCCATAGCCTTAGCCGTTATCGAGTTACGCTTGCCTGTAGGCATCAGGCAGGCAGTCAGTAGAAAATTCTACTGAGTAAACTTAAAAAAAAAAAAATTCACAACAGGCACTTTTGGGCTTGGTTATACACCAATACTGCCAAAGCACCAGGATGGTATTGTGAAGCTGTAATTTTTTTTGGCCAGAAAGACCCAAACCTTTGTGATCCCTAATATACAGTACTACGTACCGTACTAATACTACAGTTGCATGCATGGCTTTAAAATGAAAGAGTTTGTTGTTAAAGGCTAACTTGCTGTGCCATTTTGTTCTTGAATCTTGTGTGTTGCTACAAAGCAGCATAACTGAACAGTAGCAAAATTATTAAAAGACAGTTTTTATACATTTCACTTCCCGTCAGTGTTTAATAGTGGGTTGCAGGCTACCAAATACCATTAACTGGAGAGACTCAATATATCCAACTATATAATGTGCAAAAACAGAAAACATACCAGTCCAGTTGTTCAGTCCCCTGAATAGCAACCTCCTTTGTTGTACTTTGCATTGTTCAGTAACTCAAACATAACATTTTGTATTGCAGAGTCACAGATGAATCATCACTGGCATTCATCCTCAGGCTGTACAGACAGGATAACAAGGCTGGCTTTGTGAAGGCATTTTCTGACTCACCTGATCAATGTTCTGGTCGCTATAGCCACTTGGACAGGATGATGAGGAACATGTTTTTGAAAAATTTGTATGTTTGGCCAAGGTGTGTATAATGTGCACACTGCTGTATGTGTATGTTAGGAAGAGCATCACAGAAGTACTAGAAGGTTGAGTTATATTTTTGTGTAGGTTTCATGCTACTGTAGTATCATCTCTTGCCGTCCATAAAGTACGTACTGTATGTGTTTATTCATCTGTTTGCATCACATTCAACACATCACTATACTCTCTACTGTATGTGCACACTGCACACACACACACACACAGAGTACACGCATGGATACACCCACGTACACATTAAACATGTACACACGCAGCACGCGTGCACACACGCGCACACAACCTATACGTAAATGTCTCTTTGCTTCACTTTGTAGCCTGAAGTTGTTGAAATGAGGCAGCCGATGTCCCCCAATATGGTATCCATACAAATGGCAATACTGGACATCACCAAAGCTTGCCTGGAGGAGCTTCAACAAGCTAATCCTTCAGTGAGCTATTGTTTGTGTGGGTGTGGGAGGGGTTGGGGACAATGTAGCATGTGGGAAGAAAGTTGAATGCCACAAATGCTGATATAATGAAACATAGCCCCACAAGTATCCTTATCACTAAAAGCTTCATCACCAGCTTGTAAACCTGATCATACTGATATCAACTAGCACAAGATTCTTTGTCTGTAGCAAGTGTGAAATGCACACATACAGCAGAACCTGTCTTAGTGGCTACCTGTGTATAAAGACCACCTTTCTAAAAAGGTCAACTTTAATTTTCCTAGCTGAAGAATTTATGCACTAATCCACCTGCTACTGAGGCCAAAACATTTCAGCCCAAATGTCACTGGCTTAGATAGGTTTCACTGTATATACTTACACATATATCCAAGCCATACTGAAACTGCAGGTGGCCTACAATTCTTCCTTTGTTTAACATGACCCAAATGTGCTGTTGTTGTAGTAGATGCAGTGGAATGACTCGTTTTAACCCATTGACTGCCACAACCGCCATATGGCAGAATCGATTATAAACACCTGTAACATCACTTTCTAAGCACTCTGTAGCTTCTGTCAAACATTTTAGCCCCTGTGCTTATCCTGTAATGGTCATGCCTTATGTAAGTGGGACCAATAAGGATAACTGGTCCCTCGTGCACCATTGCGGGAAAGATGATATCACACACTTTTTAACAGTCGATGATAAGCATTATAGATGATTCTTCAAAGTGATATTATCATTACTACCAAAGAGGAGAGGATTTATAATAGAGTGGAAAATCGCTACTCTTTTATGCCTCGAATAAGTGGCTTCGTGCATGTATGTGCATGCCCACTTGCTCAAATGCCTAAAAAACATACTTGGAGATAATTACTTGAACTGTCAATGGGTTAGCGATGTTTATTGTGCTGTACTAGATTGATGAGTTGTATGTAGTTTCTCCCAAGCCAATTTTTGCACTTTAAAATTATTATAATGGCTTTGTGGTTTCTGTTGTGTAAACAACAACTCAATGATTGAATTCCTTGCTCTATAGCGAGTAATTTGATATATAGTTTTATAGGAGGATTATATTTGTATGGTTTATAAGCTATAGTAGTTTAGAAGCAGTACATGTAGATTGGAGCCTCTACATATTTGGCAGTGAGGGGGTTTTTATTGGACACCTATGAATTATAAAAGACATCTCAATTCAGTATAGAACTGGACAGAATATCATAACCGGTTACTGAGCAGATCATACGTAACTGTCAGTTACCGGTAACTGAATAGAATGAACTTTTCTGCAATTTTTATGCTGCTCCTAGTATGTAAGCTATACAATATACATACATACCCTTAAAATTTGTAGTACAGTTTGTCAGATCATCCTTATAGTGGTCAAAGTAATAGGCAGCAAGCAGAATCCTATTACAAGTGTGATATCAATGTTGTAGCATAAGAAAGGTACCCAAAACATATATTTTTGAGTGAATATCTTAGAGATCGGTTATTCGGTTATACAAAATATAATAACTGATACCTGGTTGGTTACTTGGTTTACCCGGTAAGGTTTCACGTCACTAGCACTAATTCAGTAATGGTATTGATATTTTCTAACTAATAGCACCTTTGGTGTCCTTATAGATGGATACAGTGTATAATGCTAATGTGTGTGCGACTAATTATGCCACACAAATGGTGCCTGAAGTTCACTAGCAAGGCAGCTGTTTTTGTGCTGCTCAGTGATGTTCAGTGAGGAAAAAACATGTTGTGTAGGGGATTCGGGGGAACAAGCAAGTGATCCAGCTGTTATAAATAATAAACAAACTGTTATGTACATAAACAAGCTTAAGCACTTGGTTTGTTTTTTTGACAAATGTTCCAACACAACAGTCTTAAGGCACTAAAAGCTTCGCAACAACCAAAATACGTACTATGTGTTAAAATATGCAAGAAATTTAAATATTGCAGAAGTGCCCTAATTAAAGTCCTTGTGATAAAATACCCCTATATGGTACCGAAAGTACATTTGAGGAAGTACAAGTGTGAGAAACCAAAAATGGCAAAGCTGAAGTGATAGAAGTGAGCCAGCCAGACTTCACTTGTGTACAGGTGTGTATTTTTATGTGATGTAATGAAGCACCATACAGAACATGATGCAGCTTCTGTTTTGTTCTGTGCTATAGTAAAGGTTGCCGTGTGTGCATGTGCGTGTGTGTGCACATGTTTGGGACCCAGGTTGATGAGTATATATGAATGTTATCACTTTCATTATGTAACCAGTTATTGGATTGCTGGTTTCCTTGGTTTAGTTAGTCGGTCAGTCTGGTGAAGAAGTTGGTCTTATTTTCCATTCTGATATGTATGTGTAAAACGTGGTCATCCTTGCATCAGTGTACATACACACTGTAGTCTGAATGTTTAAATAAAGTTACAATCAGATTGCAGAGTTTGTAACTGTTTGTCATATCCGATTATAAATCTGGAACTGAATGATACCATTTTATAGTCTTAAGTGGAATGTATATGTAACTAGGTGTATGGTGTTTTGTAAAATGTTATCTTCTTTTGCAATTCACTTGTTGTTTTGTTTTGTTGTTGTTGTGTGTTGGTAGCTTGACATGGAAGAGCTGAACTTGGAGAATTCGTTGCAGAAATCATTTGCTCACAGCATTAAAATGCAGCTAGATCCAGTTTGGAATCAGCTGGTATGTATGTCAAAGAGAGGCTCCCTGTTCGATGGTTTGCATTGGAAGAGCTGAATATTAATATCATTCTCAGTACATAGTCCCATCTAAAGTTACTCAGTACTAAATTTTTTAAAGAATCTCTTATGACTCACCTACATTTGCTTGTGTCTAAGTATATCGATCAGGTCTAAGGGGCTTCACAGTTGTGTAAAGGTACTTGCAGTGGATAAACTACCAATTAAATGTGCATGTATAGGCAACCGCACTGCATAATATACACACATTATAATACAGACATATAGTACAGTAGACCCGTGGTTATCCGACCCTCGTTTATCCATACCCTCATTTATCTGACATTGGAAATGACTGTTCTATTAGAGTATTTTAAGTTTTAAGTACAAATGTATGCTCTATTAGAGTATTTCAACAAAGCCCTGTATATTATTACTATTATAAATGTATGGGCTTCAGTTATCCAAACTATTCACTTATCTGAACACTTTTACCGTTTCCTGAGACAGATTGGGATTTAGATTACCGAGGTTCCACTGTAATTCCATGTAATACTATAATAGGTATTTCAGCAGTTTAATTTTTGTGAATTAAAAAAATTCAGCATTTTAATTTTCATGGATTAACAAATTTCAGCAGTTTAATTTTTGCGGATCACTCATTTTTCACTTAGCTTACTTATTATATAGCATTGAGCCAATCCTGATAATTGTTAATTTTCGAGCATGCAACTTTTGCAGACTGCAAACAGCCATGAAATTCATGAAAATTTTGTCCCTTGAAAATTGTATGTATGCAGTATTCAGTTATCAATGAAACCAAATTGTTTTGTGTACACTTAGTGTACACTATGTATGTTTGAGTATTGAACAAGTTTACTTGATCATTGGATATCATTATTCTGGCAACAGGCCTGCTTACCATTTAAATTATAAGTTTGTGTCCTTCTGTGTAACATATGTACGCACACACATAGTGAAATTGCCTATGTAGGTCTTTAGTTTAGGTGATGAATTTGTTGTTATACAGGGAGCCAAGACAAAGCAGTTGGTGTCAGATTTACACAGTCTTAGAAACTTACTCTAGTAAGAAACATACAGTACTGTTACATCAATGTACTGTAGGGCTATAGATATGTACGCTTGTATTGTAGTATAGTTCATTTTTATAGAGCAAATACTCTAATAGAACAGACACAAATGCTTGAATATCAAACTTTCAAATTCCTGGGGCTTGAAATATTATTGTAGTGTAGAAGAATGCATTGTATAGTAGCTGCATGTTTCCCAGTGTGATTGTGGTTTTGTACATGTATAGCTACGGCTTTACAAGCAAAGGTGTTGGTAACTAGCTACTGTGCTACTATGTGAAAATGGTACCTATTTTACATGCCACTAAAATATTTGCTAAATTACATTTGTTATAAATATATGTATATTCTTCTGTTTATCGTATCTGTAGTAACCTGACTCAGTATGACTGTGTCACATTTTATCATCAACTGGAGTTGCTCAGGTATAGACCACTATGTGTACTGCAGGCATAGTTCTTTACATATGTACGTATGATGAAATAGCATCCATAGAAATGTCTTGCAGCAATGCACAAGCAATGCCTCTGCAACTTACACACAGAGTGTACAATCATGCACTCGTTGATGTACACACAAACAGTACACGAACACATACATATGTACAAGTGCACACTATTTTGCATGTGTCTACTGACAGATACAGCTCAGATGGACATGGTAAATCAAGTTGGATGTTTATGGATGCTGCCAATACACTCTTTGCTGTGAGTTCTTATATGATAATATCACACTTACATGCAAACTCTGTGCTGTTAGACTGACTGATATCTCTGAGTACACACTCACACGCACACACACACGCGCGCGCACACACACACACGCGCACGCGCACACACACACACACACACACACACACAAACACACACACACACGCACAAACACACACACACACACACACTACACTGTACTACACTTGCATACACACACACTATACACACATATATTTTGGCATGCCTATTTATAATTTTGCTTTCTGTGTTTAATAATCTGCTCCTAATTTTAATTAGAAAGCCGGAGAAAGAGTCTATGGTAAACAAAGTAAAATACAAGGACACAAACAGTTGAGTTATATCATTTGACATGAGTAGTGTACTTACTGTACTTATTGTTAAATTGTTGCTATAGGAATGATGACCAGTTGATAGCCAGTGATGGAAGAGGTGCTGCATGTGTAGTGAACTATTTTATAGAAACCTTTTATTACTTTGCTTTAGTCTAAGTTCATCCTCAAAACGATAGCCTCACTTGATACTTTATATACAGTACTTGTGCTTTCTTCTTGAATATATTTTCCACAATTTTTAACAGGAAATGTTTGTCTCACATAATGTTTGGCCATGTGCTATATACTTGGGCATTCTTAAGCATTGTCTCTATTACAAGGTATTGCAGCAGCCGTACTGAGATTTATGGAAGCAATCCTTTATATCTTTGATTATACTGTTCTTGCCACTATCACCCATCAAATTCAAGAGCATACACTTTTACAATCATCCACTATCTTACAAATTTTTGTAACACTGGCCAGATCATAGTTTATCGTTGTTGTTAAATGCAATAGAGATATTTCCTGAGGAGCCACCAAAGTGGAAGGTGCTGTCACAAGTGATTGAAGAGGTCAGCAATGCAGCAAAAGAAGCAGGTATTGTGTGGTGGGTATGTAGTGTGTGAGTATTTGTCTTGTGTTTGTACTTTCTATTGTTAAATGTAATTAATTGTCATCATTAGTTTCCTTTGAAAAGGTAGCAAAATTCTAGTGGCTGCTAATGATGAACGAACATGCTACCAGCTGAGGGAGGTGAGATGAATTCGTTGTGTATATGTAGTGTATGCTAGTATACTGTATGTTGATATGATTGTCTTGTGTTAGGGCTGTGCAATCATAATGATAACATGATTATCGTGATACCTATGTCATTATTGTGATATAGATAATGAATTTTTATTATAGATATTTGTAAGTCTCTGTAGCAGGCAGATGTACTCTTGTGAGTAAGGTCACAATCAGCTGTGGTAATGCTAAAAAGGCGATTTTTCCAACCTTAAACAATAACATTATTACACAAAAATTGTGCTTGTAAAAGTACTCTATGACGATACTTCATTATCGAGATAATATAGTTTATCATGATAAAATGGCTTTTGTTATCGAATCTTATCGAAATATAGGTTTTTCCATTATCGCACAGCCCAACCTTGTGTAAATCTGATGCATATTTATGCCTACTAGTACTTATGTGTTGGTGGGAGTAAGCTACTGCTGAGGGTATACGAAAAACTGGTTGCCACCACGGTAAAGAAAGGAAGTGAAAGAGCTCCACCATTACCAAAGAACAAGGTATGTCTGTAATATAGTGAGTTGAGTGTGATGTATACAGTCAAAGTTCACTTGGTGTCATAGGCAATTCTAAGGGAGGGCTGGGGGAGGGGAGCATGGCTGAAAAATAAGTTATGAAAAATCTTGGGGAAGGTTGCAGTATAGATTGGCATTGTTATTTTACCATTTTTCATGTTTTTAGCATAAATTTTAGGCTGTTTTCAAGCCTTCAAATTGCAAAAATCCTGCAGCTTCTGGGGGTTGCACCCCTTCACCTCCCTGAAATTCTCTTTATATTATAGCCATACAACAGCAGTCATGCTGTTCCCTACTTGGCCCCCTGTAGGGCACTGCTTGGTGTCTGCCTCTGCCCTCTGTAAAACAGTTGAAGTGGCAATGAGCTGAAGTGGCCATGAATTGAAGTGGCCATGTTAAACGGGTCCATAAGTACACAGTACCTCATGGTCTCAGCTGTGTTTTATTTCCAAGGATGTTTTTGGTGGCCCTAGGTAGTAACGAGGCTACAATAATATACTGTTGTAAACCCCAAATAGTGTGCATGTGATGAAACTTTTTGGCTGAGAAAATGTTGCGGTATCAATTCATGCTTTACTGTGCACTTTAAATTGTAGCCATGTATGTAGCAAATACTGCCAGTGTTTCTGTTCTCTTAACATGACAAATATGTACACTAGGCACAGAAGACCAGAAGAAGAGGAAAGCACAAAGCTTCTCCTTCAGGTGGAGGGGAGGCAAGTAGCATAGCAAAGAAGGTCAAAGTGGACCACAAGGAAGGCAATGAGGATGGGACAAGCAGTGATCAGTAAGTGGTAGTATTACAATGGAGTATATAAGAATTCTCTTTTGGGCTACCTAAATACTGCTGTGACAATAATGAATGTAAGTTCTAATACTCTTATTATGGAGGTTTTCTAGTTTCAGGGGCTAAAACCTAAAATATTATCGGATGTATAGTCAAGTATCCTGGTTATTATTTGAGGAGTCCATATTTTGGATGTTTGTTATATTTGAGGGGTTTATCAGTCAGTCAGCCAGGGTTCCACAATCACTCTGTCTTCTCTCTCTGAATGATGTGAATAGAAGGTACCACTCCAATTTTATGTTTTATCTACACACTTGTAGTTCTCAAGAGAGTCTGGAGGAGCATTTCAGACAAGAGTCACTGGTCAGAATAATACTGTACATTCGTTAAAGAGTAACCATTACCTCTAATGTAATTGTACATCTTTACCATACCAACTCCCTGAGTGCTTGTTATGTCATAAATAAGGTCCCCAGAATTCTTCCACAAAATATGTACTTTTTGCGGTAGTAGATGCTTGGCTATTCATATTCCAATACTTTCAGGCAATGATATTACTGTATGTTTGGTTTAGTGAATTGTTCAGATAACCGAAGCCCATTGTTTATATCCAGAACTTTGTTCAAATACCCCAATAGAACGTATACCTACACTTATAATAATAATGTTCATGTACAGTGTGAGTTCATGTATGTATGCGAATAAGCACATTCACACACTCACAGAAACTTGCATGTAAAATTGCTAATACATACATCAGGTACGTACTTAGCTGTGGTTCAATTTTTGGCATTTTTCACTACAAATTTTTAGACATGTGAAACACACACTCATAGTCCCTAATTCAGTCAGTTTGTAGTCACATTTTCACATTTAATAGTATGGTACCGCTCAAATGAAGCGTCATCTCACGAGAGTGCGAGCAAATAAAAACTTGCTAATTAAAGGGCGTGGCACCAATTTCGCTTACATGGAAGGAATACTTGCAAGTGGAACGGATGCCACGTCCTTTAATTGGCAAGTTTTAATTGCTCACACTCTCGCAAGATGACATTGCATTTGAGCAGTACACACCATATGTGAAGTTCAATCATTTGAGCAGTACATACCATATGTGAAGTTCAACGTTGCATTTGAGCAGTACATACCATATGTGAAGTTCAACATTGCATTTGAGCAGTACATACCATATGTGAAGTTCAACGTTGCATTTGAGCAGTACACACCATATGTGAAGTTCAATCATTTGAGCAGTACATACCATATGTGAAGTTCAACGTTGCATTTGAGCAGTACATACCATATGTGAAGTTCAACATTGCATTTGAGCAGTACATACCATATGTGAAGTTCAACATTGCATTTGAGCAGTACATACCATATGTGAAGTTCAACGTTGCATTTGAGCAGTACACACCATATGTGAAGTTCAACATTGCATTTGAGCAGTACATACCATATGTGAAGTTCAACGTTGCATTTGAGCAGTACATACCATATGTGAAGTTCAACGTTGCATTTGAGCAGTACACACCATATGTGAAGTTCAATCATTTGAGCAGTACATACCATATGGGAAGTTCAACGTTGCATTTGAGCAGTACATACCATATGTGAAGTTCAACGTTGCATTTGAGCAGTACACACCATATGTGAAGTTCAATCATTTGAGCAGTACATACCATATGTGAAGTTCAACGTTGCATTTGAGCAGTACATACCATATGTGAAGTTCAATATGACGTTGCATTTGAGCAGTACATACCATATGTGAAGTTCAATATGACGTTGCATTTGAGCAGTACATACCATATGTGAAGTTCAATATGACGTTGCATTTGAGCAGTACATACCATATGTGAAGTTCAATCATTTGAGTAGTACATACCATATGTGAAGTTCAATCATTTGAGCAGTACATACCATATGTGAAGTTCAATATGACGTTGCATTTGAGCAGTACATACCATATGTGAAGTTCAATATGACGTTGCATTTGAGCAGTACATACCATATGTGAAGTTCAACGTTGCATTTGAGCAGTACATACCATATGTGAAGTTCAACGTTGCATTTGAGCAGTACATACCATATGTGAAGTTCAATATAATGAAATATATTTTTAGTAGCTGATGATGATTCATGTTTCTGATAAATGCCATGCTAAATGTACATGTCTTTTTTTTTAGAAACTAGATGATGAGTTGGCTACCATTGATCAGGACCACTTTGGGTTACTGCCTGATCCATTAGTTGTGGTACATGCCATGTCATCATCTGAGTGAGTAAAGACACTGTCTTGTGCCTTGTACCTGGAAACAATCCCCATAGATAAGAGTGTGCATAATTAATTGTATGCTGTGCTATGGAGATGCCAAAAGCATGTATTGAATTTATAGCAAAAAAATCTCAACTATACAAACTGCATCTCTTCTCACTTACAATATAGG